>NC_061100.1:95992041-96079541 GCF_015104395.2 Macrobrachium nipponense | reverse complement strand
AACGAAAAGATAAACAATAAGATAATATAAAAAGGATGAAAGTGAGTAAAATCTTCAGGTATTTTACTTCAGTTAAGAGAGATTTCTCATATTTTGAGCAACATAACGCAAGAACAAGTTTTAATAATATACAAGTCTTGAATGCGGTGGTTTCCAAAATAAATGAAAAGTATAGCCTACTACTAGATTTT
The DNA here is from genome assembly GCF_015104395.2 of Macrobrachium nipponense. Taxonomy (NCBI): domain Eukaryota; kingdom Metazoa; phylum Arthropoda; class Malacostraca; order Decapoda; family Palaemonidae; genus Macrobrachium; species Macrobrachium nipponense. Next base: position 96,079,350 of record NC_061100.1, on the reverse strand, counting down.
CCTTTTCTGTACAGACATATTGTATTTTAGGGAGTTATACTGGCATTCTTCCTGGAAAGGTTTTGATATAAAAGTATGCCGAAAGTATGTTTATTTTTTTTATTTTTTTTATCTTGAAGGCACTGGCGAAAAAATAGCGTATTTCAGGCAATAAAGATGTGAAGGCGACAGGTTTCGCGAAATACTTACTATAAAACAGTAGTATATTATTTTCAAGTACTAAGAACCTGGAGAGGTTACAGAAACTACTAATGTTAGGATAACATCAAGGGATAAAAAAGGGGGCCTTTAGTAGAAGGTGGAAATGGTAAAATTTTCAAGAGCTTAAAAGAGGTATGGAGGCTTTCGAAGCGGAATGAAAGAATGAAAAAGGCAAGTAGAGCAATAAACGTGAATATGGACTGCTCAAAAAAGAAAACAAAATATGTATGTATCTGGCTGTTCATAAAACGGATGATGGTAACATAAGAAAATATTTAAACATATTTAATTTGAATTAGGGATTTTTAAGCGCAAAGTTTACATGAGTATTCCTTTTATATGAATGAAATATAATATCCCTTTTCTTCACCTTTGTGAATTTGTTATCCACCATTTTATTAAAACCAAACTAGATGGAGAAATGAATTAATTAAAAGCGTAAAAGCGAGCGCACCAATTTTACAAAGACCATGTCAAGTATGGTTCTGAGGAAATCCACTTTTACGGAAACACCTGTAAAAGTTACTTAAGAATTGAAGACTAAAAACTATAAAAATAAAACATAACTTGAACCCCCTATTCAACTCATTAGTAAACCGGTTTGATTCTAATTGAAAAAAAAATGTAATCATTCTGAATATTTCAAACAATACTTTTTTCGTCATTAGAATAATTCATAATTCGAAGTTTATGGTAATTATTTGCAAAAATACAAGACCAAGCTTCATTTTTCTTCATGATCATTATCTAATGGTTCTACAGCCTCTTATATTGTAGGCATTACAATAATTGATATTAGTGATATATACAGATATATATATATATATATATATTATATATATATATATATATATATATATATATATATATCATTATTATTATTATTATTATTATTATTATTATATTATTATTATTATATTATTATTATTATTATATTATGGAAGAAAATTTCTCTAAGGACAGTTTTGCTCACTAACAAAAAAAAACATTTCATTGGCGTTTATCTGAAAAAGTCCTCCTATTCATCACCGTAGAGCTGGTGAATTAGGTTTGTAAAGGCATGTAAAGATGTTCTGTTGTGATGTTTTTTTCCTTGGACGTTTCAATTCCGGCACTGGCTTTCATCCACTCAGAGTAGTAAAGCGAATGAATATCCTACAAGGTACGCAGTTATTTATAGCAGACTGGTGGATTACTGTTAGGTAGTGTACTACTGCATTTTCATTGGCCACGAGTTGATGCTATTGCTTTACGCCCCAGAGGCGTTTAGACCTAAGTGGGGTATTTGATATGGTTGGCTGGAGGAGATGGGTCGCTGAACGTCAGAAGAAATAAAACAAACATAACTGAAGGCTAAAAGATTCAGAGAAAAGACTCTGTACAAATTGAATGTTGTATAAAACTACTATTATTTTATCATTATTTTTAAAATCAGAAATGACCATCAAGCATAAATTTCAACTGGATCATTCTTTATTTATGTTTATTTTGGTATTCTTTAACGTTAATGATAGCTCTAGTTGTGATTATGAGCTTTCAAATCTATAGGTAAGTTAGTAATAGTCACTTATACAAACACGCACACTCATAAGTAAATAGTTATACACATACATATATATAGGATATATTATATATATAGATATATACTATTATATATATAATATCTATATATTATAATATATATACTATATATCATATAATATATATATATCTATAATAATATATATATATATATATATTATATATATATATATATATATATATATATATATATGTATACATTATATATATATATATATATATATCTTATATATATATATATATGGTAGATATATCTATAATATATATTATATATATATATATATATATATATATATATATAGTATATAGTATATATATCTATATAGAAATAGTATATATTTTTTTGAAAAAAAATATATATATCTATACTATTATAGACTATATAGTTATTATACTATATATATATATAATTAATATATTATATCATATATATATATATATATATATATGATGATATATATAAATTATATATTATCTATAGGTATATAAGATATATACTATATAATATACTTTAATATATATATCTATATATATATATATATTATATATCTGTATATATATATATATATATATATGATATATATATATATATATATATATATATATATATTATATATATATATAGTATATATATATATATATATATATATATATATATATATATATATATCTATATATATATATATATATATATATATGACTGTGAGATATTATCTGTTACAACAGAATTCCAACTAATAAATGAGCCCATAAAAATGCCAAAATGTAGAAAATTAATGCAATATAACGGGAATCATTGTCTCTCTCTTCAGGCAGGTAATGAATAAGAGTTACAGGAAAGCAGTATTTATACCAGAGGTTAGCCATTACATCACTCCAGATGACAGTTTCTCCTTAATCGTCTTACTTGCTTGTGGGAGGAAGATTTGATCTATAATATCTGAGTCCTAAGTTTATTTTGAGAGGTTCATCGTATGTTCTTGTTTAATCAAAGATGATTCTACTATACGCCTTTTGAACCAACAATTGCTGCTATAAATTATATGTGATAAAATTCAGTTTATTCTGTGATTATGGTTATTTATGTGGTTAAAACTAGCTGAGATCTCTTGGCCATACCAACTGAATGTTTATGTTGTTTTAATCTCTGGGGGAGTGACTTACCTGTAAAACCGACGTAGGAATGGTCAAATTGAATGCAAGGATTTTGTGTGCTTCTGTGTCTTTGGGGTTGGCTTTTGTTGGACGTTAATCAAGGTATTTGGGTAGGTAAAAGCAGAAGGGTTAGAGTTTCCAAGTGTCTGTGTCAATGTCTTAATCCTGTCCAGGTGTGGAATTTTTATTTTATTGTTGACCTTCTCAGCAACAGAAAATTATGTTAGCCCTATGGATTGCTTCCTAGATTGTATGGTTAGGGTATTTCAAAGATGGTAGCCTATTACAGATTAGTTCAATTCTTTTTTCCAGGCAATCCCGGGAGCAAATTCGTAAGGCTCTTAAAAATAAATTGCTGGCTACATGTGATGTTAGAATGCTTGTTTTAAATGAATGATGGTAGTTTGGTTGTTAACTATCTTTTGTTTTGCCACGTTGGCAGCCTAGGTGTTTTTGGTGGAGTCTGGGCTGTGAGGGGTTAGTCAGTCAGTCAGTATGAGGCAGTCAGGTCTCTCAGCATTGGACCAGTATGAGGCAACGTCAGGTATTGGATACCTGGTTATTTGCTGTGAAGCTGTTGCACGGAGCATGACTTCATGTTGGAGGTCAGCAGTCTTTGGCCAGCATTAGCATGTTTTCGTCGTCGAGAGAACGACATGATGTGAAGTGCGACCTCATTGGGCGGCATTGGAATTTTTTTGTCGTATGGAGAACGACATCATGTGGAGTGTGGCTTCATTGGGCAACATTGGTGTATTTTTGTCAGCTGGGGAGCAACATTGCATGGAACTGTATTGATGACCTAGAATATAGGATTCCTGCTGCTGTGCCGTAAGCTGTAATCTCCTTAGGTGTAGTGTGACTGTTTTAGATTAACCTAATGATGCCTTGTTTTGCCTTTTCAGAAATGTTTAGACGCCATGTATTTAAGTAATGTAAAATTGTAATGTTTTGCTGCTCACACGTGATTATTTTCATAATTTGGAATAATGTAATTTTGCTGCTGGTTAATTTTTATACTCTCATTTTGAGTAATGATTTAATTTGGTTTTGTTATTGACTGACTCTTGTGTTGCATTTCTTGAAGCAATTATGTATGTTCAATTTTGCTAGATCTGACGTTACAGATATTAATTTCTGATGTACTGATTCACTTGTTTAAAGGTGTAAAAACACGTCACTGTAATAAATTAGTTTAAGTGTGTTGTGGGAATACAATTCATAACCAAAAAAAACTCTCAACCACACATGTACTTTCCACACACTCAGGGTGAGGAGCTGTGCTGCTGTCCACTTGATATAGCTTGGCTAGGCTAGGCTAGGCTAGCTGTCATAACGCAATATATAAACAACCAAACAAAGACAACAACCACACAACAATTCAATAACTATACAACAAAAGACCACTGGACAAATAATCACTATCCATACCAAAAAAACAATAACATGACGAGGCAACATACCACCTTCAAGTACCAAGGAACTGCAACAACGTACCAACAACAACACTCAACAACTCATCTACAACACAACAGATCTCAAAAGCACAACAAAGTCAACAACACAGGCACAACAACCTTCAAACTTACAATGCCAACAATAATTTAAACAACAGCTTCACAAACACAAAATAACTGACCATCAAGAATATTTAAGACTGCTAAAAACACCGACTATCCATCACCGGCTCTGATCACAGACTCTCGTAACAGACCCTCACCACTGATATCCACTGCGATCGCCAAATTTTGGGCAAGCAGTTGACTGAGTCTTACTTTGACTCTAAACAGACATCCAGTAGTTAAGGGATTTTTGGGGATAATTTTAAAATCCACAGCTGGAAACCTCTTTTGAATAATGGATGTGCATGCTCTCCTGAAGGTATCATCATGTGATCACGGGACATACATGGGATGCACAAGGAGGCTGTTGAAGGTTCGAATAGATTCCCACAGGGGCATAAGCCATAGAACAGGTAGTAGGTTATCTAATCCGGAACAATCTAATATACGGGATCATTCAAATCACGTAAAACCTATATTGACAGCAAGGATTTTTCCATCTTGGGCCAACTGCTGAATAACAACGACCTGACTATCTTAGAATCTATAATTATCAAAAAGAGTGTACCATCATTAAACACCCAAACATCCTCTATAAAATTGTTTATAGCATAGTTTGGGCAACTGGTTTGCCTCACTCTGTTTTTATCCTTTTTTGTTAGTCTTGCTCTTTCTTTCGTATAGGTAGGTATGTTTAAGATTTTAGTGAAGTCCTTAACTTAAAATTTGTTTGGCTTTGAAGGTACTGTTTAATTTTAACTTATTACTTTATTGAGAGCTGTTGCCATTGCATGTTTAATATTAAATTAAATTAAATTAATTTGAGTATTGATGCTCACAAATTTTATATATTTTTAGCCTTGAGAATGCAACTTGGAATTTATCGCGAAACCTCGGCATTGAAATAAACTGTTAAAGGGTAAGGATGCCTTTCCCTACTACTTCCTTCATGATATATCATCTTTGAGCTCCAGCTCCGGCCCTTATGTATATATATATATATATATATATATATATATATATATATAGTATATATATATATATATATATATATATATATATACAGTGGAACCTTGACATACGAAAGTCCAAACTTACGAAAAATTCAAGTTACGGAAGCAAGCACAAAGATTTTTTTGCATCAACATACGGAAATAATTCAGGTTACGAAAGGGTGTTACTGTGAAGTCCCGAGATTCGCCCGGACCAGCGAGAACAATTTTAAAACTCATGCGCCGCCAACCGAGTAGACTCCCCACCATCCTCCCGCTCTCCCATTGGTTCCTGATGCTATTCACCGCCTTAAGATCCTGCTCTCCTATTGGTCAGCATCTCTCCCATCGGGCTCTACGTAAAGGCGTTCTTCGGCCACTTGGTAGCAGCACGCCGAACTCGTTCGTTCATATACGATTTTGTTTGTTAACGTAAATTCGTGTTAGTTATTTCGCTTCGTGTTATGTGAGAACTTTAGTACATAACTTAATTACGTACGTATAGTCATGGGTCCCAAGAAAGTTGCTGAAGTTCACGGAAAGAAGAGGATGCTTTCTATGGAGACAAAGATGGAGATAATCAAGAAGTATGAGGCTGGCATGCGGTTGAGTGTGATCGCTAAGGAATGTGGCCGAAATCCATCACTGATAGGCACCATCCTTAAGCAGAAGGAAGCCATCAAAGCAGCTACACCTTCCAAGGGCATTACCATTTTATCCAACAAGAGGAGCCATGTGCATGATGAGATGGAGAGGCTGCTTCTTGTATGGATTGATTACAAAGAAATAGCTGGCAATACGATAACCGAGACGGCAACCTGATTGCCCTGGCTGAAGATGATGGAGGAGAAGGGACATCGATGGCAAGCCCAGACTTCAAGGCTTCTCGGGGGTGGTTTGATAAATTCCGTAAACGAACTGGCATCCATTCAGTGGTGAAAAAATTGAAATTTTGTAAAAAAAAAAAAAAAAAAACGGAAGGTATAAAAAAGTAAAAAGTATGTAAAAATAAAAAAAGACAAAAAAAAGAAATCTAATTTTGAGTTTTTTTGTAAAGTTAAGTGTTAATGCTTTTTGCCATTTGTTAATGCGTTTCATAAAGTTTAGTGTTGATGTTTCCTGTCATTTTTTACTGTGTTTCGTAAAGTTAAGTGTTCAAGTTTTCTACCATTTGTCCGCCTCCTCTGTCGCCACTTTCGGAGATCGCCTCACTTGAAAGGTAACGTTCCGCAATTTACTACATACGTACATATGTATGTACAGTATTTCTTGTACCATGTACACTAATACACTTTATTTACAGGTATGTAGTACATATTAGTAGTATATATAGTTTAAGTTAGGTATTGAATGGTCCAAATTGTTGTATTTCATTGTTTATTGGTCAATTTAGCTTTAGTATAAAATTTACTGGGGTGTTTTTGTAGGGCTTGGAACTAATTGGGAAATTTACATGTAAAATATGGTTCAAAATACAAAAAAATCAGGTTACAAAGGCCGCCTCAGAATGGATTAAAATCTCGTATCCTGAGGTACTACTGTACATATATATATATATATATATATATATATTATATATATATATATATATATATATATATATATCACAGGAAAACGGCAGTCGTTCGAGATGTATTCTCAAGAAAGCAAGGGAGACGTCTTCTGGTAATTTAAAAGGTTTTATTAAGTGACGTTTCAGGGTCCAGCCCCATCATCACGGCTGTAAAAAGGATTAAAACACATAAAACATAATTAAAAGACTCATTCTAATAACCAACATACATTTAACATTCACAGAAAACCTACTACAATGCTAAGAAAATTACCATCTCAATTGAAGGAAAGAAGACAAGTGATCAGAAGAAGAAGGAAAGGAGGTTCCAAGTAAATATAGTTATGCCAGGTAAAGAGCGGTAGTGGTAGTTTGGTTGTTTAATTTTGGGACTATTGTTTTTATGGAAAGCGATTCGAAGACAGCAAAGCTCGTGAGAAGAAGAAGCCCGTGTGATGATTTTAAAGTGTTTGTATTCTATATTAAATTTGCCTTTTCTTTAATGTTTTCGAATGTTCGAGAATTCTGGTGAAGACAAATGGACACCTGTTCTATAACTCACCCCCCTGTGGCAATCAATGCGGGCTGTAAGAAGCTTAGGTGAGACCCCGATATAATTTCCTAAACTACATTTGGGACAGGAAAATAAATAGACCGCACTGGAAGTCAGAAGTGGGCTCAGTTTTTCTTTACATCTAAACCCAATAGTTAATGTGTTTCTTACCATTAGTTGGGCTTGTAAGGCCGGACAATGTTCACGTATTAAACATTTAACTTAGGTATAAAACGTTGTATCACTGATAAACGGGACACTAGCAAAGAAAGGCATTCTAGGAGCAGTTGGTCTGTTATTTTTCTCTCTTAATATATTGTTTAAAAACTTGTTTAGGTATTGTTTAGGGTTTTCTTCGTGTTGCACAACTTGAATAATTGCTTTACATGACTGGGATTATTATGCTCCAAGGAACGAATTGTAGCGCGTAAGAAAAGTGTGTCCAGCAACCTCTCGTACAGTTATTTTGGTTGTGTGTGTTTTTTTTAAATTGTATGTAATAATTGCATGTCGGTCTGCTCCTCCCTTCTCGGGTAATCGAACAAGTCACCAGGGTAAAGTTTCAATTCATTAAATATACAATTATGAGATGATTCATTTCAATTCTTCGATCATAGTTCAATTCAGGCTCTCCTTTTTCGCTAGGGGTTTCTAGTTTCAGCGGCAAGAGCGCAGTCTACAGCGCCATCACCGAGCAGAGCGGCCATGTCCTCACTCTACCAGGTTTCGGCAAACTGAAGTGAATCTGAAAATCTATGGGCAACGTAGATGCCAAAGACAGAATGGAACCTGATCCCCTGGTCGTATCGTTTATGGGGCCCGTTACCCTTCTTCTTTCTACCAACCTGTTTCCACTCACCGTTATCTAAATCACTCTCAGCCCTTTCCCCAACACATTCAGTCCTAGTCTCAACCTCTCCGTCATCCTTGCTAGCCTTCTTTCCCTTAGTCTTCTTCTTTTCATCAGCCCCCTTCTTATTCTTGTCCTCAGGTTTATCCTTATCCTGTGTCTTCTCTTTCTTTCCCTTGCTTATCACAACCGAATCACATTCATCACTCATACTCTCATCCACTTGTTCTTTCACTTTCTTAATTGCTCCTGGCCCGTCGCAAGACCCGGTAGGCCTACCTCCTACTTTTCCCTCTCCTATGAATCCCTTAATCATCTCCTGCACTGCATCATTATCATTCAGAATATTTTGTCCATTTTCTCAACCATTGCCTCCTCCTTACCTTTCACTTATTTCATTTCCACTTTCGCACTCCTTAGCATTCCTCTCATTTCCTCTGACTTGCTCTTCAGCTCCTCACACTCTACTCTTAACCTCTAATTCTCTTCTTCCACTCGTTCCTTAGCTTTCCTCAACAACCACAACCCCTCCTTCACCATCTCCGCTTCAGTTAAGCCTTCCATACTCATTTTTCTTCACCAGTCATACAACCCACCACACCAACCGTCCTGCAGTTGCCACACCAGCAGCCCCACATTGGGCGCCAATAAAATAATGTGGTGTGATTACAAGCCAAAACGAAAAAAACTCTCACCACACTTGTACTTACCACACACTCAGGGTGAGGAGCTGCGCTGCTGTCCGCTGGATATAGCTAGGCTAGGCTAGGCTAGGCTAGCCATCATAACGCAATACACTAACAGCCGAACAAGGACAACAACCACACAGGAATTCAATTATTATACAACAAAAGACCACTGCACAAATAATCACTATCCATGCCAAAAAATAATAACACGATTAGTCAACACACCGCCCACAACACCAAGGAACCACAACAACTCACAAACAACAACACTCAACAACTCATCTACAACACAACACAACTCATAAACAACAAATTCAACAACACAGCTACAACACAACAACCTTCGAACATAATACCAACAATAATTCAAACAACAACTTCAAAAACACAAAATAACTGACCATCAAGAATAAAGACTGCTAAAAAACCAACTAGCCATCACTGGCTCTGATCACAGACTCTCGTAACAGACGCTTGCCACTGATATACATGGCGATCACCACAACAGACACAGGCTTACGAACACCATCAAACCACTACCATTTATTCCTCCACTAATTTTGCTCTCTCTCTCTCTCTCTCTCTCTCTCTCTCTCTCTCTCTACCCTAAGAGACGTTGTCAGATATAAACTACCATCATTACTCCTCCATAAGGGTATTATTTTGGTTTTGTTTTTACTCCTCCCTCCTTTGTTTCATATACAACCAGATTAATCTAGTGCTGATCTTTCTTTTAAAATGGCAACCTTGCAGGGATTCGGTTCTGTTTTCTCTGGCAGTGTTTGGGCGGCATCGGAGGGTAAAGTGTGAGGTTAGAGTGCTTGTTTTAAAGAAATTATCCTAGTTTGGTTGTTAACTTTCTTTTGTTTTGCGTTGGCAGCCGAGGTGTCTTTGATGGAGTGTGGGGTGTGAGGAGTGAGTCAGTCAGTAAGTCAGAGGCAGTCAAGTCTCTCAGCAGCAGAGCATTAGGTATGCATACATGTGGACCAGTATGAGGCAGCGTCAGGTATTGGATACCTAATTATTTGATGTGGAGCCGTCGCACGGAGAATGACTGCAAGTTGGAGGTCAGCATTCTTTGGCCAGCATTAGCGTGTTTTCGTCGTCGAGAGAACGAAATAATGTGGAATGTGGCTTCCTTAGGCATCATCAGTGTATTTTTGTCAGCTGGGGAGCAACATTGTATGGAGGGTAACCTCATTGGTGGCATGGAGCTGTATATATATTATTGTCTGTTGCTGTGTCATAAACTGTAATCTCCTTGGGTGGAGCGTGACCATTTTAGGTTAACATAATGATGCCTTGTTTTGCCTTTTTATAAGAGTTTAGAAGCCATGTATTTAAGTAATGTAATGTTGTAATGTTTTGCTGTTCACATGCGATTATTTTCATAATTTGGAATAATGTAATTGTGCTGCTGGTTGGTTTTGATACTCTCATTTTGAGTAATGATTTAATTTGGCTTTCCTATTGACTGACTCTTGTGCTGCATTTTATTTTAATGATTATGTATGTTCAGTTTTGCTTCATCTGATGCTTCAGATATTAATTTCTTATGTACTGATTCACTTGTATAAAGGTGTAAATATATATTTTGACTCCTCTCTCCTTTGTCTGTTTCGTTGACTGCCAGTTTAACAGTGTCTATCTTTTTTTGTTCTCTCTCTTTTTGAACCCGTAGGACCAACTGTGGTCCATTACACTACGCCAGTCTTGATAAAAATGTCTCGATACCTAAAATAGTGCGTGTAGGAAAGGAACAATATTTATCTAATGTACATGGAAAATTTTTCTTTGGTTTTCTCTAATTATCAAAACATCAAGAAAAGAGATCGTTGTGTTCTCAATCAACTTTAAATTTTATGCTAGGGACTAATGCATTTAATTTTGAAAGAAATCCGTTGAAATTGCCCCACCTATTATCCCAAAATCTTAGGATATCATCTGTATATTGCATCTACAGTATATCTTTAGGTTTTATTGCATGTATTACTACAGTTTCAAAATATTCCATTGGCTAAAACAAGACTTGGAGGTCTGCCCATGTTGCACGCGATTTCCTTTTATAGAATTGCTCCCCGAATGAAAAGACTTTACTTGATACATATTCAACGAACTTTATTGTTGTAATGTAGGGCTAGGGGGAAATAATCTGAATGGGGTGGGGGGGCTCATTTTTCTCTCAAAAACTATAGAACTTCCTGTACTGGTACTTTTGTGGATAGATAAGCTTAAAAACATAATGAAGTGAAGTGGTATATGTGCTTCTTTGAATGTGACAGAAATCTAAAGAGTGTATAATATGAATAAGAGAAAATGTGCCTAAGAAAGGGGAGAGGAGATCGGCCAACCACTTAGAAATTTTATAATTGAAAGCTCTGGCACATGACATAGTGGGTCTGAATGGAAGATTATCTTTATGAGTTTTTGGAAGGCCATGAAATTATGCAATATCAGGTTAACGACTTGAAAATTCTAACCCTTTTGATTGTACCTACCTAAATACCTCTCAAAATTAGCTTGGGACTCAGATATTATAAATCAAATCCTCTAACCAGCGATTAAGAAGATTAAGGAGAAATTTTCAACTGTAATGGCGTAACAGCTGACATATGGATCTCTTTGTATAAATGTCGCTCTCCTGTAATTCTTATTCTCATTCATTACCTGCCTGAAGAGGGAGACAGTTATTCTCTGTAATATAGCATTAACTACCTACATTTTGCAATTTTTATGGGGTTCTTTTATTATAATATATATATATATTATATATATATATATATATATATATATATATATATATATATATATATATATATATATGTTATGTTACGATCACAAGTATAACGTGAAGATTGTATATCAAGAGCCAGCAGGAAAATGAAAAGCAGCAGTACCTAGCGCTTTCGTGTATTCTTGATACACCTCATCAGGGTACAATATATAAAAGAATGAAAAATAGCTTCGAAATATCAAAGGTAAACATAAAAACAAAAAAGCAAAATACAGAACAATCAAACAGGCTAGTCAAAAAGCAAATGGTCCACAGCCTAGAATTACACTTAAAGGACAACAACAAATGGAAATGGAACTACTAAGCAGTCAATTACATAGTTACGAATAATGTCTCTACAAAATAAAATTTCCTTTGAATTGTTCCAATAATTGCGTGATTAAAATTATTCATATGTAAAAAGAGAGCACTCGATGTACTTCCTACACGTACACACCTGCCTGTGGGTGGATCTGCAGTCTCAAACGGTTGTGTGTATGTTCGTCAGTACTGTCCTTGTAGTATATATACTCGTGAATTCTAATACTATGTATCAGTCCTTTGTCAATGGCTTGAAAATAAAGCCGAAACCGGTCAGGACCTACACCCTGTCTCTTATTTTTCACCTGTGGATATGTGTGATAAATGAATCACGTGCTAAAGTGATTATAATCATATAATATTATTATATAATATAATAATATATATATATATATATATATATATATAGTATTATATATATATAGTAGATAGATATATATATAGATAATAGATATATGTATGCATATATATATATATATATATATATATATATAATTGCATGTGAAATCAACCAAAGTGACGCACCCTAGGTAAAGTAGTGTTATATATCTGCACACCTGACGCAAAGCAAGAATTTATTCTATCATAATGATATCATAAGCTATATTAATATCACCCATAGACTTTCGTGATACCCTCAAGCTTCGTAAATTGTTTTCAATATTAAGTTATAACCTTTATAATCCTGTGGCTTCGTGTGGATTACCGATCCATGGGTCCATGTTAACTTCAGGAAATCATGCAAATATTTCTAGTTTTCAATAAAGGAAACTATTGAGAAGGCTTTGTCTGTCTGTCCGCACTTTTTTTGTCCACCCTTAGATCTTAAAAACTACTGAGGTTAGATGGCTGCCAATTGGTATATTGATCATCCACCCTCAATCAAACATACCAAATTGCACCCCTCAAGCCGCAGTAGTTTTGTTTATTTTTTTTTTATCTTATTTAAGGTTAAACTTAGCCATGATCGTGCTTCTGGCAACGCAACAGCACACGCCACCACGGCCGGCTGAGAATACGATGTGCAGAAAACTCGATTGAGAGGAAGAAACATCGGCGCAATTTTTACTCTTTTTTTTATTATGCCTGTAGAGTTCCCCAGAGTAAGGCACTGTTTTTTAAAATAATTTCTTTCCTCCATTATCCCGTGACACGTTCTTATTCCCGATGGACACTTTTCTTGCAGTTGGGATTTGACATTCAAGTAGAGTGACCTATGAAAATTGGATAAGTGACTGTAATAAATTTATATTTTCGGCCTCAAATTTGGCAGGGGATGCTTCCCTTCAACATCGTCTTTCATTCATGATTATTAAAAAAAAAAAAAAAAAAAAAAAAAAAAACTTTCTCATCTCATTAATATCAGTTTGGATTAAGATTTTGCAAATTAATCACGCAAAATCAGAAGTATTATAGTATTATAGATATACCGAGAATATGTCTATTGTCTATATATATATATATTTTATAGAGCCATTATAGGAAAAATAAATGTCTGTAATTACTCTACATTTCTGCCAATCTTAAATGGAGCCGAGAACGAGTAAACTAAGATTTACAATCCCACAGAGAGAGCTATAAAAACGTCAAAAATGACTTTCTGGGACGGTTGCATATCGGGTGAAAGATATATAGGTTGAGGCTCAGATTGCCCATAAATATATCGGGGCGTCTGCGAACGAAGAAACAAGAAGAAGAATCCAAAGGAAACAGGAAGAAGCCAGCTGAGGGGAAGTCATCCTCTTTAACGTGATGGTTAGAAAACGGTTGTAAATTTCTGGTCTGCTAAAGAGTAGGAAGTTTATAGAAACCCAAAACATATCTGTTATATCATATGAAACTGAATGATAAACACTGCTATACTGCATAAAGGTAAACTATACATACACAGTAAGTGTTCTTTAATGTTATCAGGAATGTAACGAAACGAAAACCATTCCGGAGAAAAAAAACATCATCATCATCACTATGTGAAGGTATAGTGGCAAGAAGCGCTGCTTTCCTTAAAGCTACTTCTCTTTTTCTGAGATAATACCGAAAAGCAAATAGTTTCCCTCACGCTAAAACACGAAAAGAAAGGAAGTAGTCTCCAGGGAGAGATAGGTGAGAAATCAAAAACGACCCATGTGAGCTCTTCGGTAGAGCATGGATAGTTTTGGTATTAAAGTCACGTTCTTTTGAAAACTATCACTTTAAGTTTGAGGGACACGGGGGAGAGAATGCGAGAAGCATTTCTTCTGGGAACGAGAGCATTCTTTTGTGTGGGTATGTGTGTGTGAGAGAGAGAGAGAGAGAGAGAGAGAGAGAGAGAGATAGAGAGAGAGATAAGAGAGATGAGAGAGAGAGAGAGAGAGAGAGAGAGAGAGAGAGAGAGAGAGAGAGAGAGAACACCAATTGCTTTCTTGAATTTTAATATTACGTCTATGCATATAGACCGTTTTGAAAAACTTTTCTAAAAGTATTACGAAAATGAAGACAGGCTACGGTCCACGGAAAAATTTGTTGCATTTTATGCGATATTAATTAAATGTCACTTTTTTTCAGGGTGGTATACATGTATCAAGAATAACATATATATTTAGAAGTAACTTACACATAGTTATTTGCAACTGCATTTTTAAAGGATTGTATTTTTAAATCTACATATATCTATATAACTGTTTTTTGGATTACTACTTGAACTTTTATTTTTCCCCTGAAAATAACTTTCTAACCATCTGCTTGGACGATCATATTCTATAGTCACCGTATATATCCAGTCAGCTATATCTAATGCAACCACTTTAATA
The DNA here is from genome assembly GCF_015104395.2 of Macrobrachium nipponense. Lineage (NCBI taxonomy): Eukaryota > Metazoa > Arthropoda > Malacostraca > Decapoda > Palaemonidae > Macrobrachium > Macrobrachium nipponense. Next base: position 96,064,332 of record NC_061100.1, on the reverse strand, counting down.
GAAAAGAATACTTAGAATTATTTCGTTTATGGAGAGTATATAACATGTAAGTTCAAGTGAAAAATTAACTTGTTTTGCCTTTTTATTGTGTTTGTGTATTGTAACAAGACTACCTTATCAATTTAACAGTAGTTTATTCGTTTGTGTACTGTTAATACGACCTTTGCATTCAGTACTGTTTTTCAGACTTGTTATTACATCTTTTCCATTCGGGCAAAATGATAGAACTTTTACAAAACACTCCCTGAACAAATAGCTATAATTGACATACATGTTATTACGTTTGTTATATTTTTTATCTGTGTTGTTAAAATAGAATTCAAAAATGTCTGATAAATATAGTTATATTACAATAAAGATTAACTCGCCTTCTCTGCGTCGTATTTCGGAGATACTAATTTCTGCTGCCATCTTGATCCTCCTACAACATACAGGAGTGATCAGATTATGCTTTATGTTCTTTCGCATGCAAGTTAATACCGGTGAAACATTTACATGATGTTCCACTAAGCTTAACAAAGTACAGCTATCAATGATAAAGAAAGCTCAGGGGCTGATAATTCTTTTTTACATTCGGTTTCACACGACATTACCGTGCGTATCACCTAGCCGTAATTACGAGACAATTCGCCTTAGGCATTAGCTACGGTGGATCATTACCAGGACATGCAAGTCTACTTGCCCATGGAGAACGATAGAACTCATCGCTGTGGAAAGAGAGAATCGGGACAATATTATTATTATTATTATTATTATTATTATTATTATTATTATTATTATTATTATTATTATTATTATTATTATTATTATATAAAAAGACAAAGCACAACCAGAATAAAATGTCCACATGCAGATTGCATAGAAATTTTATTTAAATCATTCCAACGGTTAACAGCAATTTTTCATTCCTTCAGCTGTTAATAATAAATTAATTCATTTATTGTAATATGTTTTTACCCAGTGAGTAAGTCAACAGAAGTTAAAACCATCGTTGAGTTTCGAGAAGAAAGTGTGCCTGATTAAAACAAACGTGAACGCTATCCTTACGCCATAAAGGGTTTTGACGCACTCCAAGAGAACACTGGATACAGGATCACAACTCGATTTACAATTGATTATGGTCTCTGATATAGTACAGCGTCTCCAGAAGGCAAAACCATTGCCCTGATAGGATTACGTAATCCTTCTGATCCATTCAAGTCTTGTTCTTGCGAAATTAATGATATCAGGAGCAAAAAGGTAGATGAAAGTAACCTTTGTCATATTTATGTTCAAATCAATACTTACTATGTCACAGGTAATGGGTGGGTGTTTTTTTTATTATATATAATATATAATACTTCTTTACTTCGCTATGCCAAAGAACACAAACGAGAAAGGAAATTGTAACAATCAAGATAAAGTAGCGGTTAGATTATTGACGCCACATTAATGAACCACGGGAGAAAGCTGACGTTTTTGTATTAGAACCAGGCCCTTCAGGAGAGTAGCACGCCACGTTAGACGGATATCAAGGCGATATCAGGAAATGAACATTATTCTTTTTCCTCCTCAGGATTCCAATTTTATTACTTTGGGTTGAGTAAGGAATGTTTTCGAGCCTTCTCGCATTTATGACATACATTGAGACAGGGTAAAGAACGCTCCTCTCTAGTGTTTTTTTTTTTTTCTCATACTCTTTTCCTCTTCATCCCAAGTCCGAATCACTACAGTTGATCAATACCGTGTATCTATATACTGTTAAGGTCAACAGAGGTGCGTTTGAGTTTTGGTAGCGCATCAATGTCACCTTTCCTCGTTTGCTTAAGAATAGAACGATGGCCCCTCAGTTTGGGGCTGAATGAACGACCTCTGCCTCATTTTTTTTTTAGTGGGAAATCATATATAATTGATAAAGCGAACTTGTGTAACTCTTTGACTGCTTCAACTAGATCATTTAGTTGTCAAGACTCCTCAAAGACCGTTGCTTTTATTTTTGCATTTCATTCATTTTATCTACTCCTGGTACCTATCACAGGCACAAATTAAATTCCGACTCACGCATATTGCAAAGTCTAAACCTTCTGGAGATATTATGACCCAATTCACAACAGCGGATATAAACACATAATCTTGCCCCAAGCTCGTTAATAGGACTCCATTAGCCTGTAATTGAATCCGTTAACCCCTAAGTGAGTCAACGCCGGAGGTAAAGCTCTAAATCCTTAACGTAAGACCTCCGGAACGAGTTAAGTGACATTATTTGGCAAAGCCTGTGAAAGGTAAGGTCGTGCAGGGGGACTGCAGACGGACAGAATAAACGAGTAAATTGCAGCATCGTACCTGACATAAAGGGTGACGTGCATGCGCAAATATACACACAAGAAACGATACATACTCTACACATAGGCTACTGCTATGGTGATTGAAAGGTTCTCTCCTTGCATGAAACCATTTTGCAACCCCACACTCAGGCAATTAGAGAGCAGAATGGTACACATTTTCTCAACGTTTTGTAAAATCATAATTTGAAGAGATGAGAGAACAATTCACAATGGTGATTTTTCAGGCCTCGGAGTGAAGGACAGTCAACAGTTTTCCTTATCTCAATTAAACTCTGTGATGGACATCCATACATATAGACATACACTGAAACATCTATCGTACTTTTTTCAGTATAGCATGTAGAGCCATCTTTGCTCTGTACGATATTAGATAAGTATTTGAGCATATTGATTTGTGTGCGGTGTGCACTAATTGCTTGCTTGCGATTAATTGCATAACGTCACATGCTGGGGAAATCAGAATCGTAATTTTACAAAGCGAAAACTTGGTTAGTTTTAACTGTCTAATGAGTTGATGTTGGGTCGTTACCAATTTCCGTCTGGTAACACAATTTGCAGCATCACATTCTATTCAAAATAGTTTTATAATGTAGAAATCCATTCCGTAACAAATTACTATGAATACAACTTTCACGATATATAATTTTGTAGTTTTGGCATATGATAGAAAAAAATATGTTTTCTCATACTTTGCTTTGAGTTTTGGTGCCGACAGGTTAAATTTACACTTCCTATGATGTTGCAATTCAGAAGCAAACTTCCAGTCCAGAATTTTTAGAAAATATTGTCCTTGCCATAACAGAGGAATTGCAGATCTGAAATTCGATCAAAAAAATCAAGTAGAATAATCATTCAGTGGTTGAGACTTGAGAGATTTCCCCAATCTGTCCTTACATCTCTGAAAATCAAGAAACTATGTAGTCAGAGATATAACTCGTGGATTACGGCATAAGTCTTTTCTCTGCTTTAGGATTAATGCAAAGTTTGAATGTGATTTCTAATGGTATATGTAAGGAGAGAAATTAGAGCTTCTGAAGAGAATCGTCTCGTTTTTCAACGAAATTCTCTAATCGTTAAAGTTCTTCAATATGTGAGCGTCAGTAACTGCATAAGGTGGCAAATGTTACGTTTTTTTTATATCCCACTAAGTTGAAGATGTTTCTATTTCATTCTTATTTAAACTCAGAAATTTGGTCAATCGATAGATTATTATTATTATCATTATTATTATTGTAAAAGATCCTCTTTTAGGCAAATTCTGTTAATGAGAAGGGCAGAATTAATAGGGTCAATTTTACACACACACACACACACACACACACACACACACATATATATATATATATATATATATATATATATATATATATATATATATATATATATATATATATACCACTCTGCTCAATTCAAACCACAGGGCCAGAAATGAAAGGAATTAGTTGGAGAGAAAGTGTTGTAGAAGCAAGTCCCAATAAGTGGGAGAGCCTGGGAAGGAAGGGTTAAAAATACAGAAATAGGATGGAAATTAGTTTCCATGGGGTACTTGCTCCTTTTCCTAGTCCGATCGTGTAGGTATCAGAAGAAGGGACAGCAAACGGAGGATTAGAGAGGAAGAGGAGTATTGTCCTTGTTGACTTAACAGAAAGAGTAAGGAGGTTATTTGATTGTGACTGGTAATAATGTGTACTCAATGGATCAAATACTTTGCTTATACATTAGATGGCTGTATTCTATGAAGGACTTGCTTATAAATGAAGAGAAATGCAATATGAACGTGAAGGAGGTGTAACTGAGGCAGTATTTGTCAGGGTCCAATTTGTTTACTTGGGTGGTGGATAAGAGCAGAGGAAAGCTGACAATGTTTCAATGTTTTCAGTTAAGTGTGTTACTAATTTGGCGCTGATTAGAGGAAACTGTGAAATTCTCCCTGAGAGGAAAAGCCTTCAGACAGTGGTTGGTCTACTACCTGCTCGCAGTGCGTGCATGCCTTGTTTTCAGCATCGATCAATTGCCAGATACACAGATATCCTAGCCGTAGTCAACTGATGATGACAGCGAGTGTTCTGGAAGTATTCTGGAAAGGGAAATACTTTGTAATTTGGTGTTTTCTACATACCATTTTGCAGACCTGGATCCTTAGAGAAATGCTTGATAAATTTTGCTATGGACTTCATACTGGCAGTACCTGAAAATTTTATTTTATTTGCATGGGAAACTGATTGATGGTAATACTTATTGTATCACATTACTTTTAGCAAGTCGATCAGTCTCTTCCTTTCCTCGAATTCCTTCGTGACTGGGGATCTTTTTAAAGTAACTTGCCTTCCATTGCTCTGATGAGCAAAAGCAGTAGCTTTAATACTGTTGAGTATGTGCATATTTTCAGTGTGTGATTGATTCTTTCTAGTGACAATGCACACTTTGAGTCTGTGTGAATTATTGTGTTCCATCTTGGTTTAGGGAATCTTCTAGTGCTTTTTGGATGGCAATAAGCTCAGTTTGTAGGGTGGATAGTCTCTAACTGCTTTTTAGGGATGCGGAGACTACTGCTGCAGCTGCAGCTGGTACATTACAGCCAAATGAACTATCACTGTAGTAGACATGAGGAGCAAGAGTGTGTTATTTATGGCTTCTTGTGCAGCTTGCCTGAGTTGTCTAGGTCGACAGAAGGATTTATTTTTCGGGGAACAGAATGAAGTGAAAGTTGAAGGGAACAGCAACCTAAGGGGTTAAGTTCACTGTAGTTGTCACTGGAGGTCTTTCTTAGTTTTAGCAGCCGCTTTTTGTATGTTAATCCTTCTTAGGGTGGTAAGGATGTTCTCTATATATTTTCTGGGAGGATTTAATTCTTCATGCAAATTTAGGACTCTTGCTATTTTGTTTTTTTAAGGGGCAGTCTCTACTGGTTTTCAAGGTTTTCAAAATGATTCTCACCTGCAATGATTCTCATTCTATTGTTTTGAATTACTTCAAGAGAGCGACCTTGTATATGTGACATCTTTGTGTGCAGGCGTCACATATTCTATTAAAAAAGGGTTTTTTAAATATGGAACATTCTGAGGAGACGACTTGGTGCTCCTCAGCGAAGTGAAGTAATTTTTCTCATCACATTTAAACGACCCGGCTTTCTGTTACAGATGCATTTTGTTGGCAGGGGAAAGCTTATAATTTATATTAACTCCCTGGTACATGGAGTCATTAATCCATTCCATGGGTTCGCCCATGATGGAGAGATTGTTGGGGAGAACTTGTGGGCTTGATAGCTTGGCTTTGGTTTTGTTTGTGTTAATTTTAAGTTCAAGTTCTTTGCACTTCTCTTCAATCAAGTTAAGTGATCTCTGGGTTTTTTGCAGTTGAATGTCTTCTGGTTGCAGAGGCACACCAAGGCAGACATCATCTGCATAGATGAAGTTTTCTACCCCTTTGAGCAGATTCAATGTAACAAGATATTCCATGAGGACATTAAAGACAAAGGTAATAAGAATACCTCCTTGTGGTGTTCCATGTTCATGACCAATAAACTTTGAGTATGCTCCCTTCAAAAAGGACTCATTTGTGTCCATGCCAAAAAGAATGCCTTTTATGCTTTTTTGAATGAGAGAAGAGGATATGACAGTGGAATTTGCTAACTCATGGGTTTTTTAAGATCAAGGAAAACGATTAACCTTTAATGGACAGATCTCCTCATATGAGTAGTGATAACAGAATTAGGGTGGTGGAGGGATCCACTCATAAGAGCATCAGTATTACGCACCATCGATTAGAAGGAATCGGACAGGGAAAGAGTTTCCATTACTTCTATACCCCATAAATTCACTAATGGCAACTTTTAGATTGGCTAAAATCAGTTGGGCAGCTCATGAGAGAGTTAGTTGTGACCATGACTTGAAGGGAGCATGTATTGTCTCTCTCTCACATGACATCTTTTTATATATTTGATCATAAATAGCCCGAGGGGTTGCTTTTGGTTTTAGTTCTTATCTGTTATGAGGGTATGTCAGTTATAATTGTAGTTTTGCAAAGAAAAATGAGAAAAGATTTATATAATCCAAAAAGGTTACTGCATCTTTGATCACATTAACTTTACGTAAGTATTTTACAACAAATATACTGACAATTTGTTACTGATTTTAGTTCTAATGTGCTATGACATTGTATGAGATGTAATCATAATTTTACAAAATAAAATAACTTTATTTATTTGAAAAACATGCATAAATTGGTCAAATTTATGAATGTTTTGTAAAAGAGGTCCCACAAGGGGTTGTAAATAGTAATTTTAAACTTCTCATAGAAGTAGAGAAAATATTTTAGAATTTCTTTCTTACACTTTGTGCATATCCATATCTTCCTCTTTCCAATGACACAGTTTTTCTTCTTAAATTGGCCGACCTCAAAGTTTACCTGGCCGGGTGAACTGCATAATGATTTTTTAGCCCAGCTCTTAAGGGTTAGACCTTTCTTTTGTTTCCAGTGGATAGGAAATATTTTATGTATTTTTGAGTACAGATTCCCTTCCTTTATGCATAGACAAGGGGATGTGGAGGGCCTGCTTTCCAGAGTAGTCTATTGAGAACCATTTTCTCTGCTACTTTTTCAGTGCAACTAATTAAGGCAATGGGTCTATATGTACCAGGCTGTTTTGGTTTTGGAATTGGATTTATGCACTGCTGGTTCTATACCCTAGGTCTGACTCTTTCAACCAAATTCAATGTTTTATTGACCAGCATAAGTTATACTGTTTTTGCAGCTTCTATTCTTTTGCTTTCTTTAACATCAAGTTTAATTCCTCTTTGGTGAAGTGTCTATTTGGTCTTGGGTGTTGCAGGCATCAGTAATGCTCCTGCTTCTGAGAGGTTATAAAGCTCACAGGCATCTCTGGGTTTCCAGGTAAAGGTTGACAGTCTTAGTCTTACCAGTAAAGTGCTGTGTAATTCTGTCAGCTTCACTTTGTGGGTTAGGATGAGGGATATTTATGATATTCTTTTTAACAGACTTTGCTGAACCAGTTCCATAACTTGGCAATGGGCATAAGATGGTGTACAAGTCAACACCATTTATACCAGGCTTCTAGCCTAACTTTGTGATACTCAAGCAGAGTGAGCTGAGACATCAGTCAGTATGGTGTGCAAACAGTCTGTTCTCTGTCTTCTGAAGAGTTTCTCACTTGGTTGATTTTTCTATTCATTTCTTTTATCTGAGAGTTGTAGTACCAGAAATTTCTGTAGTTTGTGTTCATGGCTGAATTTTCTTTTTTTGGCATGAACACTAGCAGCATTTGTTATGCTATTGTAGAATTCCTGTCCAAGTGTGCAAACATCCTGCAGAAGATCATTTATGCATTCTGTGGACCAGGTTGTCATGTAATTTTCAAAGGAGTTCCAGATTGTAAAATCAGAGATCCATCTTAGTACTGTTGGCAAGGCAAAATGATCTCTAGTAAGGATGGGGTGTAGCTCCCACATTGCTCCTACATGCAAATTCCTGTAAGCAATGGTGAGATCTAACCTTCCATCGTGTAGATGGGTGGGTTCATTACAATTGTTTAGCAGTTTAACCTCTGGAAATTCTTGGAATAAATGGCGTCGTTGGTACCTGTTGGGTTGGGTGGTAATTTTGATTTAAGGAAAGGATGGTGAGCATTGAAATCCCCTGAAATGAGGGTGTTCTCTCTGGAGGCCGCATCAAAAAGTGTATCTGCTTCTAAGGTCCTGTCCTGTGATCTATAAATATTGTTAATTTTAAGTTTTGTGCCTTCCAGTACATATTTGACAGCCAATGATTAAACTTCTGGTCCACAGTCTAAGTTTGTGATCTGGGAGGAGGGAATGCTGTTTTTGATTAGTGTTAGGAGCCCTCTTTTGGTGTCTGTGTGAGGTGTCCGGTGTAAAGTGTATCCTTTGAAGGAAAAGGATGTTTATTCTGTAAGGAGTGTTTCTTGTAGAAGAATGTTATCATGGCTTCCTAGGGATGTTTGCAACTAAAATAATATAAACTTTTGCCATATGCCAAGAATGTTCCATTGAAGTATTTTCAGTAGTTCTCTGTTATCAGTGAGGGGAGGATTTGGTCTTGTCTTAGAGCTGGTGGTGGAATCAACCATTGTCTGTATTCATGAATTCATTTGTTGAAACAGTGAATCTTTGAAAAACTATTGGGTAGTTAAATCAGTAAGGGTTTTGTTGAGAATGTTATCTGCTACAGTGGAGAAGGCTGACATGAAACTGGTCATCCATCAATTGTATGACTTGATCAAGGTTGAAATTCCACTCTGGTTTTGGGTTGTTTGTTCCTGAAGAATATGATGCTGCAGGAGTAAAGGGTGTTGGAGAGACAGGGTTATAAGGTTCTGGGGAAGAGATAGGCTGGGATGATAAGAGATGAGGAGAGAATGTTATCTAGGGAGAGGGTGGACAATTGACTGGATTTGGAGAAAGAGTAGATTGGGAGGGGGTAGAAAGAGAGCGTCGTTTCCGGGGAGAGTGGGGTTGCCTGTGGTTTTGGAGGATGAGAGTGGTTTTGAGGATGAGGTTTGGAAAGGGAAGGATAAAGATTGGCAGGAGTTTGTGCAAAAGGAGGGGGAGGTACATATGGCATACCTTTTATGCGGAAAATGCGAAGCAGCTGGGCAGAGGACATTTCTCCTTCCAGGCATGGTGATTTCCCCTGCAGTTGGGTCAGCATGCAGTAGTTGGTAGGCGGGCTTTGAATTTATCTAACCAAGTCCCAGTAGAGCTGATGACTGCAGATGCCACAGGTTTCAAAACTGGTGCATTGCTCTTGATGGTCCTCAAAATGGTGGCACCTGAAACATTATAAAGGGTATGGGATATAATCTTCTACTAGGAAGAATCCCCAGATACCTAAATTGACACGAGCTGGGATGGGTCCTTGAAAGGTGCATAATACCTTTTGAGTAGGGCGATTTGACTTGGTGCTGATACGCCTCTCAGCACACATAAGAGGTGAATGATTTTCAAGGGGGATGATTTCTTAATTAGTGGAGTAGTTAAAGACTACTGCTTTCATAAGTCTTGCAGCAGGGTCGAGCCCAATGATTTCAAGGGTGTTCTTCAAGAAGTCAGCAGTTTTCTTGATTTTAGGGGTGATTGTGAACTCACCCTTAAGTTTTGGCCTAGCTGTCATGACTAGTGAAGGGTTGGCTCTTTCTAAGGCATATCAGAGGTTACTACATTTAGGCAATGTTTCCAAGAGGTTTGTTTACACTTTTCTTTCCAGGTTTTGGAAGGTGTAGGAAAGCATTGTTTCTAACCTTAGGACTAGCTTTTTTCTTCTGGACTAATGTCCAGGATTCTCATTCATCAGAGGTTGATGGCTCCACAGTTATGCTACGGTCAGGTGCTGGGATTTCAGGGGCGGTGGTGATTGTAACAATGTCTATGTCAGTGGTGATCTCAGTGTCTGAATCGCCAGACTCCATGATTTTCCTTCTAGCAGGGTCAAGGGCAATGGAGAGGTCCAGGGAGGTAAGGGAGCCCGATCTCTCTTCCAGCAATCCGCTTGTATGGAAGAGACAGAAAAAACACGCACACAATTAATCACAAAATTTTTTCCTTCACTGTTCACCTAAAAAAGTTTTTCTTTAAACAAAATCACTTATCACCAAACACTAACGTATTTTTCCAACGTTAACATCGAAGAAATAGCATAAAAAATAATTGTCACTGGCTGACGAGGCACGATCTGTTTGGCGGTATTTATAGCGGCACAGACCTATTGGTCTTTGCAAAGCTAGGGAGCTTGCGATGGGATTCAGTCGTGCGAGTCGCATCGTAATTTGCCCAGGTATGGATGTCAGGAGTCCTGCCTAATGGGAGTCCTATTATTCTGTGGGGGCTCCTGATTATCTGGCACCTCGGTGGGGTCGTTGTGTGATGTCAATATTAGGGGTAACGTCATTTCTTTTTATCTATATGTTATGGGCAGTTCTGGTGCGATTAAATATGACCCCTTCTCGGGAGTGGCAGGAGATTCGCTTGGAGGATCTACATTAATGCATATGCAATAGAGCAAAATTAGTTTAGTACTAATCCGGAACGACATCAGTATCGAAAATTATTATTTTTTTTATTGTACACCGATATTAATTTACTGGTGAAAGAGATTTCCTCTACGATTTTGACAAATATTTCATATAAACAAGACTTATAATACAGCCTGTTTGAGCTTTTAACTAATGCTGATTAGATATATCCTCAAAGTTAATCAGGCTCTTAAATGAAGGTAATTAGACCGTTAAAGGTCGTTTATCTAAAAGAAAATGGAATCAATATCTTCGTGAATGAGATAAATCCCGCGGGGATGAGCCTATTTTTTCGTGGGTACAAAATGATGCTTTAAGACTATTTTTACAAGTTCAGCCTGACGTTTGCTTCTCTTATTGATGTTATTCTTTATTCATATATTTTTCTCCCTGAATTTTCATCTTTTATTAGTGCTGTATCCTACAGTGTAAAACAGAATTTACTGTTCCCTATAATGCAAAACAGAATATAGTCTCTTTTGTATAGTAAAAAGCAGTATTTGTCTTGTGAGATCCGAAATTGTTCAGTATATTTCAGGAATTACTCCATTGGCCATATTAAAAGTATAGCGTTGAGTAACGAAATCGTTTCTGAATTTGGCTGTAGCTGGGAACCAAAAGCCTTTTCACCGACACTGTTTACATCTGGAAAGGCGTCAGACGAGCTTATTGATCCCTACACCGACTTTACCCTGAAGACTTGACCCTTTTGGTTTCCCCTCTTCTCTTGACGTCGTCGGGGAGCGAATGGCCGGGAGAGCCTCTTGAATTGTTGTGAGTGACTTTTGAATAGTCACGCAATGGAAGGACGCCCCAAGGAAGAAGCCCTTGTCGTTTGTTCTTCCACCTCGTCTGATGCCTCATTGTGTGGTTCTGGTGAAGAGGGCTTTCAGTGCCAGCGCTATCTAACTCTTTAGAACTGCTTTAGTGCTCGTTAGATTTGATAGCGCAAATGACTGCATGTTTACGTTATTAGCATAGTTTCTTCTCTAAAACCTTAAGGGAGACTGTTGGGATACTTATTGTCTTAACTATAAAATGTTTTCTTCCTTTACTTCTTCCAATGTCAATTCATTCGTCAATGCACCTCTTCTCTACAATTAATGAAAACGGATGTCACAAGAGGGAGAGAGATGACCATCACGAAACGGGCCTCCTGTACAAGAATAATGAAAGAATAAATGAGACAAACAATTATTCGCAGCTCCGATGTGTCCCTCTCACTCGAATACAGATAATTTCAGTGGCAAACTCAGAGAGATTACCAGGGATACCGATTTTGCCCATAAGAAGTTCACTGGCCATCTTCAAAGTCTGCCTTATCGGTATGATCTAGCCTGAACCCATAATCCAGATATCCCATTAGGTCCTATCATACCAAGTAGGGCAGTGCTCCAGTTTATCATCTTGCAAAGCGATTGCATCAATTTTTGTGCCCATTTGGGAAGTTTTTAAAAGTACATAACACGAATAATCTTGATTTCCTAAACTGATAAAGGAAAAATTATTGTTTACTAGTCTTAATCTTAGTTATACCCAAGAGTTTTTAAGTAAATGCATGTCTCTACTAGCAAGAAGTCTTTTGTATCTCTGAATAAATGTAATTATAAGTATCTTTTTTTTTATCTTGATGGATAATAATAATAGCAATAAAATAAGTCAAGATAACAAGAAAATACTTAGAAAAGAAAAAAACCATCATCCTTTATGCACTCGGCCATTTATCTTATATTACTACCGTTGATCCAAATACTGATTAATCACCTATTCTCAGCGTAAGGAGCTTTATCTAAAAGGCTATGGTTGATCTCTAAATCTGTCAATGACCGAAATCAGATGAAAAGACATCAAATTGAAAGTAGAGAATCCTCTTCTTTCAAAATATTACTCGATTATCACTACAAAAATATTCTCCAAAATAGCTATTGATAAATTAGATGAAGTAAGTATTGATGGCTTGTTTACAATTTGATTTAAAAAATTAGAGTAATTTACTCGTGGGCCATAATTTTGTATCTTCCTTGTCTCAGCTGCTTAATGGAGTTGCAAGCATGAAGTAAAAGTGCAATTTAATTACAGAAATAGATTATTTTCTTAAAATTTTAACATTGGTATTATTCTAAATAAAAAATAATAAAATAAAGGAGAGGGAATCCCTGATCGTATAGTTACATGTCAATTCCGGCCACTTTTCAGTTCATCTAATCTTGGTTTTGAAGAGAGCTATTTGTTAAGCCAAACATTCTATCCCCTTGAACTAACAATCGGAGATGCTCCTCGAAACAGGCCACGTTTATTCACATTGAAAACGATTACAATACGTTTGGCCTTTCTCTGCAAATGTTTGTATATGTTGCCCAGGAACTGTAGAGCATCATTTGCTTCTATTAAGATTGAACAGACTTTAATAAAAGAATATTGTTGGGAAGACAAGGATTGAAGACAGAATATTCAAACTTTGAATTTTAAAAGAAATTTAGTTGTAATGTGAAAAAAAAATCAGTGCCAAACGTTTGCCTTCCTTGAATGGTAAAAATATTTATTTGAAGAAAAGCGGAAATATGAAATATATAAAAGGAGAGAGTTTTTCAAACTTCATTAAATAAACATAGTTAACCATGAACGGGGATAACAAATATATCCTTTTTTAGATCTCGCTAAGCTTGATGATCACTAAATATGTCAATGTTTTGTTTTTATGTATGAAACTAAAAGAAGAACGAAAACAACGCGATAGGACCTGTAGGTATGTCAAAACTTAAATTATTAAATCGCATTTCATACTAAAGAAGCGATTTTAGCCTCTGAAAGCTTCGCCTGTGAATATATAAAAAATAATAATAATAATAATAATAATAAAAGTATGGATAAAACTTTACGTTGTTTTCCTCCTTTCTTTTCTCTCCGACATTTCCTTATATTTAATCAACACCAAAAATTATTTGGTGGCTTTAAGTAAGAAAAGCGGAAATATGAAATATATAAAAGCGTGAATTATTTTTCTCTTCTTTTGCATAAAGAATAGGTTTTCCAAGAAAAGTTTCAATGCCAATTCACTAAAAATGAAATAGAGTTTGCTAGGAGTTCAGCGCTCATGTTATCGACTCTCAGTTGGTTCATCTTAACTTAATCTGACAGCTAAGAGTGCTTATTCTTCGCTTGACGAATATATACACAAACACAGCAAGAGAGCGAGAGAGAGAGTGAGGAGAATATAATCAAATTTTTACTTTCTTGAGTTAAACATACATTCTATTGTTTGTAGCCGATCATGTTCGTGACCGTTAACAAACTTTAGACACTCGTTTACTGCATGTGTAACTTTAAGTTTTCTTGAACAGTGTAACATTTAGCAACTGCTAAATTTGGTGAAGATAGATATATATATATATATATATATATATATATATATATATATATATATATATATATATATATATATATATATATATATATATATATATATATATATATACATATATATATATCTATATATATATATATAATATATATATATGCTTAAAAAAATCACAGTTGATGCACGTGACTTCATTAAGTAAGCGAATACCACAGGAAAATGATAGGCAGAAATCCAAACGCTTTCGTCTTTACTAAGACATTGTCAAGGAACGAATGAAATACATTTGTCATTAGTTAAATAAAATGTTTTTCTAGCTCTTTTCCATGCCACATCTACAAACGTCTTTGGGTATTTCAGTTTCAATGTAATATCATAAATAGGTTTAATCTCGGCGTCAATAAACTGCGGGCGACAGACACGTAAAGCCCTTAAGAACATCCCAGAAAAAAACGAAAATCTTAAGGGAGTCCCTATCAATCTCAATAATAATTATAATAATTAATAGATATATATATATATAGAATATATATATATATATATATTATTATATAAGTATATATGTATAAACATATATATATTATTATATAATAACATTATATATATAAAAAAATAAATATAGATATAATATATAAAGTATATAAATAAATAAATATATATATATATATAAATATATATATTTTATATATAATTGTAATAATATATATATAGATATATTATATATTCTATTATATATTTATATAATTATATATATATATAAATATATTTATATATATATTTATATATATAAGATATTTATATATAATATTATATTTATATATATAGTTATATATATATTATATATATATATATATAATTTATTATATATTTATAATATATTATATTATAATAAATATATATATTATATATATATAATTATATATATATTTATATATTATTTATATAGTATAATATAATAAATTAATTATATGATATATATAATATATATATTATATATATCTATATATATATATATGATTTATATATTATATATATATATTATATATATATATATATATATATTTCTATATATATATATATATATATATATATATATACTATATATATATATATATATATCGAGCTACATATGTCCTTTAATATCTAATTCGCTCTACCTCGGAATTAATATATTTTCATATATGTTTAACCGAAGGAGAAGTTTTTTCTCTTTTTTTCTCGATAATAGAATTGCCAGCTGACGGGCATGAACCATCGACATCTTCAATTCCAGGACTGGCAGTGAAGCCTTAGCCGACCCCGCCACCGCAAGAGTATATAAGTTTATGCCGCCTCCCGCCTCAAATACCTGTCGCACTTCAGGTATTTGTAGTTTTGGAGACTGCATCAAACTCCCTCGTTCTCGGTAGCGTTGTAGTGCTTTTGACCGCACGTAGACATTATGTAAGTCTTTTCACATTACCATGATTCATATACATATATCGAGCTATAAATGTCCTTTAATATCTACCGAGGTAGAGTGAATTAGATATTAAAGGACATTTGTAGCTCGATATATGTATATGAATCACGGTAATGTGATATGACATATATATATATATATATATATATATATATATATATATATATATATATATATATATACATAAGTGAATGTTGGTATGTTTTACGCTATAGAGAGCCAATCGCTTGACCGATTTAGACAGAATGTGGCACTTAGCCATCATTTGACCCAACTTAGGTTTGAAACCAATACCCGCGCCCCATTCCCCATCCCACATCCCCTTCCCCCTCCCTTTTGTAACTTAGTAGTAAATAAACTTATCTGGTTTGTCATAACTCATACCATAGAAATAAATGATCGAAAATGCTTTACAGGCACCGCAGTTATAGCTGGATAAAGGGAACAAACAGACAGCAGTTAATAGCTGGATAAAAGGGACAGTCACCACAGTAATATCTGGATAAAAAGCACAGTAATACCTGGTAAAGAGGACAGAGAGCATTAGCATTACCCAGTAAAAAGGGACAGACAGCACAGAAATACCTGGATATTATGGACAGGCATCACATAAATAACTGGATGAAATGGACAGACAACATAGTATTACCTGGTTAAAAGGAACAAATAGCACTGTAATACCTGGTTAAATGTGACAGGCAGTACAGTAATCCCTGGCTAAAGGGGACATCATAGTAATACCTGGAAAGAAGGGACAGCCACCACAGTAATACCTGGGAAGATGGAACAGTCACCACGGTAATAAGTGGATAAAAGGGACAAACATAATAGTAGTACCGAAATGAAAGGAACAGACACCACAATAATTTTTTTAATAAAAGGAACATTCACCACAGTGATTCCTTTCAGTTCATCCATGACCGTGACAATTCGAAGGGTGAAAGTTCCCCTTAAAAATGAGAACTATCAGTCAGACCATCAACACAAACCCCTCTACCTCACCCTTCTCATTCCGTTACCCCTTCACCCCTTCCCCCTCCCCTTCCCTGTTCCCTGTTCCCTCTCCCTCCTTCTCCTATCCCTCTTCTCACTCCCTATGCGTATATATATATATATATATATATATATATAAATATATATATATATATATATATATATATATAAGATATATTATATATATAATATATATATATATATATATATATATATATATATATATATATATATATATATATATGTACCTCGAAGGAAACAAATCATCAAGTTAAAAACACTTATATTATCTAAGTAAAAGGGAATGTGATAAAGATCTAAAACTTTTCTTTTAAATGCTAAACAACAGACTGTCTCTTCTCTTCTTTTTTTCTATTATTACTTAATTATGAATAATTCCATAATGTAAATTACTTCATTATTGAAAAAACTTTGAGGCAGCTCTAATTAGGATTAGTCCACTCCATATGTTGATGAGCACGTAGAACAAAGAGAGGGATAATTGTTTTTTTTTTTTTTTTTTTTGGGGGGGGGGGGGAGGGGGGGGGTGGAGTGACTAACTTTCTCCCTTAAATATTTGGCAACGCTGCATATTCTTCAAATATGGACTCCGAAAGCAGAAGGAGGAAACGTTAGCAAACAAAATTTTTATTTTCATGTTTTTCAAAAGTGAAAATGAAAATGAGATTCAGTTTATCGGAAAGGAAAAACAACATTCATCGAAAAATCTCACAGTAATAAAACAGTGGATTTTGAGGAATAATATTTATTCGTTGGCAGAAACATCCCAGGGATTTCTAAGAGATTTTAGTTTTTTTTTTTATTCTTTTACACTTTCTGTTCTTTTGTCTGAAAATGCAACCGTGGCATATTAAACATTTTTAAACATTACTATTATATATAACCTTTATCCTTTGGTTAAAGATGGTCTCCTTATACTTATTTTACTCGCGATTTTTTAGATCTGAGTATCTTCGCCAGGCTGACGACAAAACCCACAGAATCGTAACACAAAGGACTCATGATGTTTCGACGTGAGTAATGGCTATGACAATTTATATCATCATATATTTTTGCTCGAAATAATGATAGTCTCTTAATGACCTGTATTGCAAATCTTTACCTGTGATGTTTATCTTCTCGAATTCTAATCAGTTACTGAAATTACTTTTTTGTATATAGATAATGTCCCTTTATACAGTAATTTCCGTAATATAAATTATAGTCATCAATATCATTCTCTGTACGATCCTCATCAGCACTTAAGACACGACAATAATTTCTTGCCTAGATTTCTGCAGTGGTAACTATGTCAGTGCATTTTACTTATTTCCTTCCGTTCATTTATTCCACAGATTCATTCTAGGTATCAGTTGTCAGCATCTACTCCACTGGAAAAGCCTCATTGCGGAGAAATACCTTTCTTTTCTTTGAGTAGTCACTATTACAAGCCGCTGTTTGCACAAAAATCTTTGATTTTCTTCAAATCAAATGCCGGATGACTCAAGGTACGCAGATGGTCTATGCTACTTACCGACAAATTTCTAAAACGTATATGGAATTTACTCGTCACATTAATTAATTTTGTAACATTTTAATAATAACTTATTTCCTTTTTTTGCACAGTTAGATTTTGGAAAGTGCTGAGGCTTCCATTTAATCAGGTATCTGTATCTACATCCTATACCTTTAAAATCGAAAAGACTTTTGGATATGTCATATCTTAAGACACATACTCACATTTCACCTCGTTTCCTGTGTCACTCGTTTTAATCTCTGCGGGACATTTCTAGTCATCGGCAGTTTACTTACTTTACCACTTTACTTTACCACAATTTTCTGCTGTTTATATTTCGTCCCTTCATTCTTTGCTACATATTGATTATTGTTATTGGTCAATACCAGATACTTTCTTCTTTAGTCATTTTTTTACAGATTGTTTTTTTAACTTACATTTTCCATTTGCTTTATTATCCATACTACCAGACTCTGAATTCATCTTAAGTCGTGCATTTGATGATAACACTCCATTTACATCATTTCTACTTTAACTAGGTCATTCTTAATTTCCCTGACCGAAAACTAATCTAAAGAGTATACCTAACATATCTCAGATAAAACGACACCATCTTGAAACTATTTTTGATGTTTCTTCATGAGTTTCTTTGTTTAATATCTCGATTTACTATTAATAATAAAGATTTAATTAATCATACAATAACTTCTAAGAGATCGTTCGGTTCTTGTTGTTTGTTTTTCTAATCAGTTAAGTGTTTTCTCTCCATGACTCGAGTTGTTTTCTTCATTGCAGCTACTGAAGTTCATGTAGAATAAAGGCTTCCTTTTACATAAGGATGCTTCACTCTTTATCGACTCACGGGCAATTCGTTAAAACATTTTCATTAGCTTTACCCTCCATTTATATCTTTGTATCTCCGGTTAGGTGTTCCTTCAAGCAATCTCGTGATGCTTGCCGGGGAAATCAATAAAGTTTCGATAGATCGCTTCGATGATTGTTCCTTCACTTCCGTGAGACCAGTCATTGATAAAGACTCAATGTTGCTGTCCCTATGTATAAATACATTGAGACATTATATGCATCATAGTATTTAGGTGAAAGTATGAAGAGCATAAAAAATGAAAAACCCAGTTGAAAGGAACATACAAATGACTTATTTAAAGATCGGGAAAAGTAGTTCTCTGTTTTCTAATTCGTATTCGTCTGAATTCAGCCAGCTATTCTTGCTGGTACACTTTGAAAATCTAATTTGAGCGCGAAAAGGAGGAAAAGAAAAACATGATAAGACAATAAAAAGTGACAGCATTATTATCAAATAAAAGCTTACAAGATTTTGTCATGTTTGTAAATAGTGGTACTTTAGATATGTAATATCCTTCTGTTCATCATTTCAAGAAAAACATATGAATAGAGTGATGAATTGATTGCAAAATGACCAACCACAGCAAATCTTACAAAGAAGATTACATCGAGAGAACATCCAAGTCTGCCATTATCAGTGTCCATTTATCTTCATTAGCTGCATAAGAGCCAGTCAAAGCAGAATTCCCTCAAGAGACAAAGTTAAAATTGGTTACTTTAGGGGAGAGAGTACATCTACGAAAGACTGCTCCATTTATCTCTAAATTGTCTGCAGTGAATCAAGCAATCTGAGGGAGGCTGTTCTATTTGTACAGACGGGTCTTTAATGCTTACATTTAAAGGCGATTTTACGGGGTAGTTTTTGTAGGAGGGGAATATACGTATATAATATATTTATATGTATGTATATATATATATATATATAATATATATATATATATATATATATATATATATATATATATATACATATATATATATATGTCTATGTATGTATATATCTCTATATATATAATATATATATATATATATATATATATATATATATATATATATATATATATATACTATTATATATAATATCATATATATATATATATATATTATATATATATATATATGATATATATGCATACATAAGATAATATATAATAAATATATATATATATCAATATTAAATATATATATTATATATATATATATATACATATATATATATATATAATAATATATATATATATATATAGATATTTATATATATATATATATATATAGATACATATATATATATATATATATCTATATATATATCTATATATATATATATGTATATCTAAAGATATAGATATATATATATATATATATATATATATATATATATATATATATATTATATATTTATGTGTGTGTGTGTGTCTTTGCGTTTAACTGATGAAGACTGTGAATACGAACAACAAAATCTCTCTTGATATAGAACATAAGAATGGCAAAGAAACGATGACTGTAGATAATTTGCGCGAATTAAAGTATATCACGAGGAAAACAATAAGGCGTTTATCAAATCATTAAAGTTTAACGGAAGGCAATGTTTTTGTCAAAAACATAGTTTTCGTAAAGGTTGTCTATTGAACGCCACCACACTTGGGCCCCATAACAAAAGGTTATTTAAGTGTATTGATGGGTAAGTTATGTTTGTCGGGCTTAATCTAATATTTTGGAAAACGTTCTGTTGATATTTAGTTATCTATTTGAAATTAGTAGGATAAGACATCTAGGTATTCTGGTGGAGAGGTATGATAAGTCCTTTCTTAGTGTGAGAAATTACAAGGGTTAGAGCAAGAATATCAGGCTGCGTGTTCAGCAAAATCCAGTATAGGATATTTGTTCAACATCCGAGGATGCTAGAGATATGGAAAAATACGAAAGAAGTTTTCAAAGATTCCGTAAAATAAAATGGGAACCAAATTGTATTTGACCCATAAGTTGCGGAAAGGAGAATAAAGAGATTACAAAACGTAGAAAACCTTAATCACAAATATTGCAGTAGTCAATTATACTCTCATACATGGAATTTGATTTGAAAGGTCTACTGTTTGATCACCAGTCCATGTCGCTTTCAGGATGTTGATATCTCCCCCTTGTTGTATAATTCCTGAATCCTTTTGACCCGTCAATATTCAAGGTTTGCATGACGTCGCTTGAAAAGAGGACGGTTCAATGGAGTGACATAACAAAGCAGTAAAACCTCAGACATACATTTCAGAGGAGTGACAACCATCCAACCATTCAACCACTATTTAAAACAATTCAGTTTTTCTAGTTTTCTAAAACAAAATCTTAATAATTTAGTCATTTTTATCATTTTTTTATTAATTTGTCACTTCATCGTTGTGTCACTCCAACAAAATGTCACTCTTTATGTCACTCCTTTGTTAAGTCACTGCAATGAAATGTCACTCCTTGGAAACGGACCCCTTTAAACGGTCCCATGAACAAATCTTCTTTGGCCATAGCAGCCACGCCGCCTTGAACATTAAGTTCTGTAAATAGAGTAAGGCTAGGAAAGGGAGAAGGAGAGAGATAGAATTCGTGTTTATCGTTTAGTATTCTACTTCTTCATCATCAAGGTATTGCCATAAAAAAGATATGGAGCCTTCAGGCACGGGAAGAAATAAAAAAAAAATTATGTTCGCCGTTAATTCTCATTTATTAACTATTTAGTCAGAGATTACGAAATATTTCCAGAATTGGTTGGAATATAAGAGGATTTAAAATATTTTCATTCCTTTCTCAAATTACTTAATTCGTGTTTTAATCATTTCAGCGTTTCGTATTTTATTTACTTTTAGAAATAGTATTATTGCTTATTTATAAATCTACATCATCTCTAAGCCCTTCTCTCTCTCTCTCTCTCTCTCTCTCTCTCTCTCTCTCTCTCTCTCTCTCTCTCTCTCTCCAACCTATATATTAGTTTCTAAAAATGTTAATTTTTATCTTTAAGATCAATAATTTCAGATGTCTCTGGACGCTAATTCCTTCTGTTAATGTTTCATATAAGTGTCATTAGGCTGCCATATAAGGTTGCTTCATTAGTTGTTACTAAACAAATAAGACTCAATTTAGTGATCATTGACACTTTCTTCTCCATAAATTTCAGGTAATACAAAGAATGTTAGGACGCTTCTTGGTAGCTGTATATTAATAAAGAGTATTATAACTTTTCTATCAACTTACAAGTGTATTATTTAAATAGTACATGAAAGAATGGGGGTGAGAGTAACTTGGAGTAATAATAACATGTATAAATTATTCTATTAAAGGCTAAAGATAGTTTCTTAAAGACAGGCAAAATAATATGGTAAAAAAGACTTGTGAGAGTAGGGCATAACATTGCATTACTTTATTCCTCCGCGAGAGAAACTGGGTGATCTTCTACATAATGCTTGGCAGGACAAAAGGTTATGTAAAATACCTTGGAAAGATTGTCGTCTACATTGTTAAACATTCACATGAATTAAGCACCTTTTCCTACTAGTGACAGAAGATTATATAACGTGAAGGGAACCCTAACTTATTGGTTTTAATTTAACCATTGTCACATTTATACGTATAAAGATTGGGGGAAAGGCAAATTCAAAAGATGATTCTCATCATTAATTTGCCATTTATTTTCCATATACTATATAATGTCAAAAAGGGCTGCATACAAATTTTCCTGATGGTGATTGAATACCCTATTGTTATCGTTTGTATATTAGTAGCACTTTCTATTGCGGCTTGAAAATCTCTATAGTTTCATATTATAAAATCACGAGCAATTTGGTAATGTCTTTTTTGTTCATCGAGAAAGGTCAGGTGAGAGAACTCATATACCAAATTATGCACTGAAGAGCAACAGAGAGAGAGAGAGAGAGAGAAGAGAGAGAGAGAGAGAGAGAGAGAGAGAGAGAGAGAATACACTGTTGTTAGGACGAGGTTAATTATTCCATATAATCAGATAATCGCAATGGGTGAGGCAGGAAATTGATAAACCACAGATGTAACCCAAGTAGGACCGCTATTATTTCAAGTCAAGTTTTAAATTTACGTGTTAACCAAATGTAAATCAAATGCAATGCTAAAAAAAAAAGAGCTGTAATAAACCTCAGTATCTATTTTGAAAGAAGACTTTTCATATTGAGATGACCAAGGTCACACTAATGGAAGAGAGCCAGTTGAATTTATGTCAGAGGTTGTTGGTTGGAGATTCCACTCCAACAATCATTGAGTTTAGTCTACCATTATTTCCTTTCTGAAATTTACAGATATTCGGATTTTAGTTAAATTACAAGATTCAGAGATGGGAATTAATCGTGTATCTCATTTCAAGCATCTAAATTATTACTCTACAAGCATTTGAAGAAAACCGTAAAGATTATATAATATAAACATGGTTAGCGTCTGATTTACCTCCTACATACCATTGTAAAAATAATAGCTTAATGAATGCCGGCAAAAATAATGTGTAATATAGAGAAAATAATGCATTTTAACATTTTATAAATTATTACTGAAAATGTGTTTCCTTTACCTTTGGGAATCTCTTGATTAAAATTCAGTTTTTTTCTGATTTTTCTCATTAGACATAAAAGGATAAAATTTAGCCCACACTTAAACAATGCTTTTAAGCTCCAAACATTTCATAATAATATGCTCTAAATCCTAAGGCTTTAATATAATACATTATAAATGACCGATTTCTTTATTTCACTTAGAATGTTTGGTATGCAGATTTTGCAGGAATTTAATGATAATAAGTTATTTCATAAAACTTTTTACCATTGTTACGATAAAAATTTTATATTTTTGTTTTCTGCAATTACAATTAACAGAGCACATTATCAACATTAAAGATGACCAAAGATTTTTTATATTTTTAAATGATAAGAGACAGTATTAAAAGGTTATTAGACTGTTGTTTTTTCAATTATCGATTGTCAACAAGTTAACCATTAAACCTGAAAGCTTTCCCCGTCAGATATTCTTTTTAATTCTTTATACAGTAATATACTTCCTGTATGTAAAAATTAAACTTAATAATAGTAAACTCACTTGGTTTTTCTTAAGCTTAATCGCTAAGCGATTAAGCAGTAATACGATTATATAAAACAAATAGTAGAATGTATTCGCTTTAATTAGAAAATTTGTTAGAAATTAGAACATTATTGGGTATAGCTAATACAACATCACCAATGGCTATTCAGGAGAGAGAGAGAGAGAGAGAGAGAGAGAGAGAGAGAGAGAGAGAGAGAGAGAGAGAGAGAGAGAGAGAGAGAATAAGCTGTGACTCATCCACACTAAAATGTTGTCTGATTGATTTCCTGGGTGAACGTCCAGATGGAACTGAATTGACTCCTGGTTGAAGGGGCGATACACAGAGTCGACCACCTCGGGTTGATGATTTAATCTCCGTTCGACAGGAAATCCTTCTAATGTAATTTTCTCTTGTAGTAGATAAATGAGTAAAACGTTTTTATTACGAAGTTAAACATACCTCATCCCAAAATCAGGTTGGCGTCCGAATACACACATACGCACACACACACACACACACACACACACACACACACACACACACACACACACACACACACATATATATAATATATATATATAAGTATATATATATATATATATATATATATATTATATAATATATATATATATATATATAGATAGATATAGATATATATATATATATATATATATATATATATATATATATATATATTTATATATATCTATATCTATCTTTATATATAATATATATATAATTATACATTATATATATAATTATATATATAATATAATTATATCATGGTAGCGCATGTGGCTGAAATGCTGACATTTCAATGCATATAGTAGTAATGATATATCTAACATGATAATATGAGTGAAAATATAGGTACAAAAGATGCGTGACGTATGCTGCGTTTTTTTTTATATGCGCGTTTGGTCGCAATGAGATGTTTGATGTAAGGAGATTAATTGGCCAGGTGAGATGGTGTGTGGGTCTGCTTGGGACCTTCAACCTAGTATATCATTTGGTTATGTCTTTCCCAGATGCTGTCCTTTTACATATTTTCCTCAAGATAAGACCCTCGAAATAGGAAACACAACAGCGTGAACAATGGCTGTGATCATTTGTATCATCAAGTACTTATGCTAGAAATAATGATAATCTCTTAATGATCTACATTGCAAATCATTACCTGTGATATTTACCTCCTCGAACTCTAATCAGTTACTAGCATTACCTTCTTGACTAAGGGTAATTAATGTTCTTTTAGATAGTAATTTCCAGAATTTTGATTAGCATCATCATATTCTTTGTCGATCATCATCAGCATTAAAAACACTAAAAAAGTCCCCGGATGGATTTCTATACAGTGATAACTAAGACAATGCATTTTACTTATATATTCCCTTCCGTTCATTTATTCCACAGATTCTATCTAAGGTTTTTAGTCTTTAGCACCTACTCCGTTGAAAACAGCTGTCGTTACCTTTCTGGAATTGCCTCATTACAGAGAAATACTTTTCTTTTCTCTGAGTGGTCATCATCTTGAGTTACTATTTCCTGGATAAGTCACGTTACGCCGATGGTACATACTGTTACTTTGAAATTTCTGAAACATATACGAAATCTACGTGTAATGCAACATTTTATAAACTTTATAAATTTCTGGCTAAATATTAGATGCGTAAGACAACTAAATACCTGTAAGTTTCTCCTTTAGTGTTTTTTTTACAGATTCTATCTTTAACCTACACTTCATATCAAGAATCCTATTAAATTTTGTATGGATCTTTTATTAGTACGCTTACTAATGACTCGTCTCTTTCATATCCCTAACTTCATTCTACCAACAATTATCTAGAGAATTTACATTCGTATCCCAATTAAAACAACTCCGTTAAGAAATTGCTTTTTTATCTATTACATCATTCAGTCCTTTATCTAATTTTTCTTGTTGTCGTTAATCATTTTTCAAGATCTAAGTACTCCAACCTTGTTTTGCAGAGAATTCATGGTTCTTTTAGCTGTTTCTTTTTCTGATCGAATAAGTGTTTTTTCTCCATGTTGGAAGATGTTTTTTTTCATTCGAGCTACGGAAGCATATGTAGATGAAGTCCTTATATTCCTCAAGATGCTTCCTTCCTTATTCCTCTTACTAAACAAATCGATTCAAAGGCAATTCTTATAACCATTTTCGGTACATTTACCCCTTCTCTCCATCTTTCTGTCCCAGGGCTGGTGTTTCTTCAGGCAGCCTTGTGACACTTGGCGAGGAGGAAATCGGTACATTTTCCATAGTTCGGTTCGATAAGTGCTCCTTTATTTTCGTGAACCCAGGAATAGAGACAATCAACTTTCCTTATTGGTACACATTTTGCTGTTCTTCATAACAAGAACAAACATGTAAAGAGTAATGAAAATAAGACTACCAAATGACCAATCACAACAACTATTCCAAAGCAGTCTACGTTGGGAGGACAATTAAGTCTGAAATTAACAATGTCCATTTATTCTCATTAGTTGCCAAGAGGCAGTCAAAGCAGAATTCCCTCAAGAGACAAAGTTAAAATCGGTTACCTAAGGGAGAGAGGACCTACATCTATGAAAGACTGCTCCATTTAGGACTAAATTGTTTGCAGTGGCTAGCAATCTGAGGGAGGCTGTTTTTTTTTTTTTTTTTTTTTTTTTTTTTTTTCTTTTTTTTTTTTTTTTTTGTTTTTTTTTTTTTTTTGTACAGACGGGTCTTTAATGCTAGTATTTGAGGGCGAATTTTCGGGTAATTTTTGACGAAGGGGAATATATTCTCTTTGTGTTTAATAGAAGAAATTACAATAGGAGAGTAAATACGAACAACAAATTCTCCAGTGATGTGTGGTATAAGATTGGGTTTATTTTTGCATTATGTCCTTTCTGAACTTAACAAATTTTTTGATTTTATTTAAATTACAATATAAGGCAAAGGAAGGAGAATTATTCTTGTGTTCATATTTACTGAAGGCTTCAAGCATGAAAACTATTACCCAGCAAATATTTCCATACGGTCGTAAAGCTTAAATAATATGAATATGGTGAATTTCTACTCTCTGTCTGCGGCAAAAAAAAGTATTCAATATAGATAAAATAAAACACCAATATATTCTTTAACCTACACGTTTGCGCAACCATCTGTAACTCTCAATTAAAATTGAGGTTTTTCTCGTTTCTCTCAAAATAGATAAAGGTTTAGCCGACAATTTTTAAACTTTGCTCTGAAGCTCCATATATTTCATTGTTCCCTTTAAAACCCTAGTGTTTTATTGACTACAGTTTAGATGATTAATATCGAGATTGCGTTTATCAATTTTTTGTCAACAGATTTTGTAGGCATTTAATGATAAATGAGTTATTGCATAAAACTGCCTACCATTTTTATAAAAAACAAAAGAATTATTTAACGGATTGCAGTTACAAATTAATTGAAGAAACTAATCATATTCAGTTGGTAAAACATTTTTCCGTGTGATATTTGAATGATATGGCACAGCATTAAAGGGGCAACTAAAACTGGCTTTTTTTTTATTATTATCGTCGCTTTCTAACATTTTTGACATGAGATCGAAGGCGTTCACTTTAGGATATTTTATTTTATTTTCAATAATGCAGTTATCTTTTCTCTGCATGTCAAAAGTGAAACTTAATTCAAAGTAAAATTTTGTAGTTTTTTTCTATATTTTTAATAATCTCTGAGAAAGTACTTCGGAATAAAGAATTGAAGAAGAATAAAATAAGGGCCCCCATATAATAGGGAAACTTTTACAAGTAAAAATATTATCGGATATAGTTGCTACGGTGCCACTTGGCTATTGGAGAGAGAGAGAGGAGAGAGAGAGAGAGAGAGAGAGAGAGAGAGAGAGATAGTTCACTAAGAAGTTGTCTGATTGATTTCCTGCACATGTCAATAATTATGGATTGGGTGAAAACGTTGAGATAGAACCAGGTTGAGTCCCAGTTGAAGGAGCAACACGAGATTTCTGAGTGCTACAACAAAGAGATTTGTTCGATAAGGACATCTACAAATATAATTATCTTCCATACTAGATAAAAAGGAATAAAGGCTTTTTTATGTGGAAATTTACAATAATGAAATTCAAGAGAACCATCACTACACTCGAACCTTGGCATTATTGCTGAAAAGGGAAAGGATTGCCATTATGGTGCCAGCTTTCTTCAGGTTAAATAAATGAATTATACTATATTATATATAAATATACTATATATATAATTATATATTATATATTATATATATATATTATATATATAAATATATTATAGATTATAGATTATAGAATATATATTAAATTATATATAATATATATATTTATATTTATATATATAGTAATATATATAATATAATATATTTAAGATATTATGTAGATATAGATATATATTATATTAATACTAATTATATTATATATATATTTTATATATTATATAATATATTATAAATACAATATATATATATATTATATATATATATATATATATTATAATTAGTATATATATATATATATTATATATAATTATAGTATATATCTCATATCTATATCTATAGAGATAGTATATAAATATATTATATATATATTATATAATATGTGTGTAGAGGATTATATATATATTTATATTAAATATAGATATATAGTATTATATATAATATATACTATTAGATATATATATATATATAATTTACATAATTATAGATATATAGTATAGTATATAATATATATACATTATATTATATATATATATATACTAATATAGATATATATTATAATAATATATATATATTATATATATAATATATATTCAATATATATAATATATATATATATTATATATTATATTATATATATAGATATATATCTAGTCTATCTATATATATATATATATATACATATATTATTATTATTATATATTATATAGATAATATATATATTATTATAATAATTATATTAGATTCATAATATCTATATTATATATAATATATATAGCGTATATATATATATATATAATATATATATAGATTAATATATATAATATATTATTATATATATTATATATATATCTATATATATATTTTTTATTATTTTATAATATAATTATATAAAATTTTCCTTATATATTATCTAATATTAATATATCTATAGATAATAGATATATATAGATATATAAAATATAATATAATATATATAGATATAGATATATATATATATAATTATAATGTATATGTATGACAAATTTATATATACATACATTAATAATATATATATATATATATTATATATATTATATATATTACTTATTTATATAATATTATAAATTTATATATGTACATGTATATGTATGTACAAATTTATATGAATAATATAATATTAAATATATATGTATATATATATATATATATTATATATATATGTGTGTGTAGAGATTATATATTTAATTATATATATATTATATATATATATATTATTATTATATATAGATTAATTATTATGAGATATATAGTATATATATATATATATCTATTACTATATAATATATATATATATATTATATATAATATATATATATATCTATATATATCTATATATTTTTAAATAAATATATATATATTCCTCATATCTATATATATATATTAGTATATCTATTATATATAGAGATATATATAATCTATCTATCTATCTATATATTAGTATATATATATATATAATATATATATAATTATATATAGATATTATATCTATAATATATATATAGATAGATATATATATATATATATATAGTTATATAAATATATAGAATATATATATATATATATATATAGTATATATATATATATATTATACAATTTATAGTATACTATATACAAATATATATATAGATATAATATATATATATATATATATGTATAGTATATTATTCAAATTTTATATATATATATATATATATATACTAATATATATATATATATCATATATATATATACCTAGATATATATATATAATATAACATATATACTATAATATACTATATATATATATATCTAATAATATATATATATTATATATATAGATTTAACCCTTAAAAATAACGGAAACTACAACGTATCGTATAGTCCAAACATGTAAAAACCGAATATATTGACTTTCTTGCTTATATTTATCTACAACTTTTTTCATTATGAAGGCATCAAGTTTAGATTTTTATCCTTTTGACAATTAACCATCTGGTATTCTTGATCTTGCTGTTTACCTGATAACTTTCTTTCTAACTGTATTTCACTCGTTCCTTAACAATGCCTTAGTAAAGACGAAAGCGCTTGGATTTCTGTCTATCATTTTCCTGTGGTATTCGCTTATGTAATGAAGTCATGTGCATCTACTGTGATTTTTAAGCATACATATATATATATATATATATATATATATATATATATATATATATATTGTGTGTGTGTGTGTGTGTGTGTGTGTGTGTGTGTTTATGTATTCATGTATATATTGCATGAAAACAATGAAGAACTTAAGATGTATATAACAGTATTCAGCCTGCAGGAGAGTGAAACGAAATGCATATATATATATATATATATATATATATATATATATATATATATATATATATATGTGTGTGTGTGTGTGTGTGTGTGTGTGTGTGTATTAACAGCAAGGAGCGTCGCCCCCACCCCACTATTTTCATATTTGGTATGCATTTAGCCAGAGCGTTAGGCGAACTGGTAACCCTCAGTCCCTCCCCTTTCTTCTCTCTCTCTCTCTCTCTCCATCTCTCTCTTCTCTCTCTCTCTCTCTCAGGGTGATCACTAGCTTAGCTCTCTCTCTCGCTCTTCTCTCTCTCTATCTATCAGGGTGATCACTAGCTTAGCCTTCTTCTCTCTCTCCTCTCTCTATTCGCTCTCTCTCTCTCTCTCCAATCCATCAGGTCATCAAATCAGAGTCGGAGTTACAAAAATATATGGGTTTATTCAAAGCAAAGTACTAGTTGAATAATTCAGGTTCTTACAGGATAATTAATGGAATGATAATAGTTCAAGTCTCACAGACAACCCCCCGGTATTTTAATAGTCTAAATCAGTAATTAGTCACACCAGTTACCTCTTCTCCAAAATATTATAGTTCCCTCCACTAGGACACTTGGTCCCCTCACTAGATCCGCCTGTTTAAAAGACAGGAGAACACACAAGTGAGCACACACAATTGTAAAGACAAAGTCAAAAGATTAAATGAAATAGAACATCTTTACAAAATGTCAATAACAGAGTAAGCCATATCTTTGGCTAAAGCGTGATAACTCACTCATTACAGCCTGGAATTTCGACAATGAAACAAATATAACTTTCGCAGAACTATCCCAGCATTCTGCCTTTTCTCCCGTAGCTGTCTCCCTAGTTCTTGGCTAAACCATGCCATTAAGAATGGACATAGTTCGTACACGTACGCATGAATTCACACCCTTCAGTAACTGGTCACAGCCAGTTTTCAAAAGCACCTTGAACAAGCCCTCAATAACTCACATACCCACAGAACGAACATTGACCTTCTAAGTAAGCATCTTTGTGTCACGCCATCCCAGAAAAGATTTATCAGCTCTCTCTCAGTCTGTCTCCATGGGATGTTAGAAATGATAAGTCTGCACATTCTAAAAAAGTCACAGCACATCACATCATAATGGTATATTAAACATATTATCAATTATAGCCCTCTTTTATATAACATATATATACATTTACATAATAAGGTATTTTTTCTAGATGACAAGCTTTTATTGTGAACTAATTACCTGCCTCGTAACTGGCGACATCAGGCTCATGTTGAATTAAATAAGATTTTTGGCTCTGGACTAAGAACTCCCCACGATTCAGATTAAAACTAGAATAGTAATCTATACTAAGTGAAATATGAGTTTCACTGACGGATTTGAGAGTGCTTCTAATATAACTAAATACTTTGTAGTAAGGGTCTATATGTGATGCCTACATTAAATTATAGATAGAACTTTGTTTTAGTTTGAGAAAAGATAATTAAAGGAGGGAGTTGTATTTATTTCGGTGAAAAATTCGGAAAAGAAACGCTATTATTCTCTCTCTCTCTCTCTCTCTCTCTCTCTCTCTCTCTCTCTCTCTCTTATCTTTTGTTTTCTGTTTTCTTCATCGTACCAATTTATCTGGTGGGCAGCAGTGAAATTAAATGTAGTATTTTTTTTATTATTTACACATTCATCAGTAAGTCTAGTCTCCAACACACGTTTAAATTTTGTTCATTTCCTCTTTCCACTTAAGCCAGACTCGCATTAATTTAGAACCTATTTAAATGCAATTAGATTTATTTAGACAGAAATATTATTATCATGTATTTCCATAATCATTATTCAAAAATGTTTTATTACAACCTTTCTATTATCTATCTAGAAGTCTATGATATATTTAATGAAATGTGCAAACTCTGAGGTTCATAATCGTGTTCTTCAGTCAAATTTAACAAGTCAAAAGCATGATGGTTAATGCATGTTCCAAATAAATATCCTACTCATAAAACTACAGAGGAAGTTTGTCATAGAGAGCTTTTGTACAAACGTGATTGACATAAAAGAATGATCGAAAGCAAGTACATTAAAGCTTTTTTTAACATGACATCGTTTGTACCATAAAGTAGATAAGAGAATTCGTTTAACACATACAGATTCAATCTTTGTTGCAAAATGGTTCAGGATGCTGTCTTTGTTATGGAGTAGTTCTTGATGGAGAGTGATATGGCTTTTTACCTCGTTGGTGAATAGCATGCCCTTTGCTGTTACATTCTCTTTTTAAAATGATGATTTATTCGTACAAAGAGCTTTGATTGTTTTAGTATGTTTTTACTATATATATATATATATATATATATATATATATATATATATATATATATATATATATATATATATATATATATATACACATATTTATATATTATATATATAGTATATATTATATATATATATATATATATATATATATATATATATATATGTATATGTATTGTTCCGGATTTTAAGCCAGAACTAAGGAAAGTTAAGACCTCTTTATAACAAGACTCATTCATCTTTGTTAATATGCAAGTTGCCCCTGTGAACTGAAAGCCTCCATTCTCTCGGAAACCCCTCTTTGCTCCCATTGGCTGCTCTGGATTTACTCGCCATAGGGAGCCTTGGATGAGGGACAAAGCCTAGGCAAGATTTTAAAAGAGCGGCCGTACGTGTTTATAGTTCTGACGTTCATAGATAAAACTTATAAATACCTCTGGAAGGCCACACTTCTCGTTCTATGTCCCACAGAGAGAATAAAGAATGACAAATGTCACGGTACTCTGTAAAAAATCCATTGCCTCACCGATTCAGAAATCTGGTATCATCCAGTTGAACAAAGCCTAACCTTCGAGTCTGACCCCAAAAGTCTACTTCCTTTAATTAAGGAAATACATCGCTGGAGGATCAAGCATAACTTATTGAAACATAGTGTGGATTCTTCTTGCCCATTGCAGGGTCTTGTCATCGCCAGGAACAAAAAAAAAGTTATTATTAAAGCCTAAGGGATTGACGCAACGTTGGCTGACAAGCAATCATGCAGCCAGTAATCTTATGAATATGAATAAGAAGAAAGACCATATTTATATTTATAATGTACTTGCCCTTATATATGACCCTAAAGCGATTACTTGAATGCCACTGAAAACGAGTTACCTTAATTTGGTCTGCAAACACATTTACCATGTGTTTTTTCTGCACACACATCTAGAAATATGGTTAATTATATAAAAAATATGTCCATTCCTACCTTTGCTTAAAACAGCAGTTCATCCTTATCTATAATCCAAAGATAATCTTGTTTAATAATGCTTTCTTGTAAAAAGCTAATCGCGTGAAATTTCATAATGATTAAAATCCAATGGCTTTTTCACATATGGCTGTTACTTTCAAAATGTGAAATCCTTATTGTGTCGATAAGTACATTACACTGACTGTTTATATGAAATGTCATCATTCTGTCTGAAGTCAGAATTTATGGTCCTTTATATCCGAGTTCCTTGCAAGTAGTATTTTCTC
Source organism: Macrobrachium nipponense (assembly GCF_015104395.2). Lineage (NCBI taxonomy): Eukaryota > Metazoa > Arthropoda > Malacostraca > Decapoda > Palaemonidae > Macrobrachium > Macrobrachium nipponense. The sequence continues at coordinate 96,030,575 of NC_061100.1, read as the reverse complement.
CATAGTCAACTACAAAAGATAAGACAAAGATACAAAGCTTCACCGTGAATAAAGATAGGAAAGAAGACAGGAATACTGAAAGGTTAACTAGTTGACAGATCAAAGCACATATATTGAAAGTAATGTGAAATCTATAGCAAATTCGTAGAATATAATAACTAAATTATAACCTACAAAAATATGAATGAAAACACGAAAGGAAATAGAAATTTAAGAAACAAGACCATATTGAAATAGCAGTCTCACTAAAGGTTTATTTATATATATATATATATATATATATATATATATATATATATATATATATATATGTATATATATATATATACTCAAAATACTACTAAGAACAAAAAGTAGCAAACAATGAGTGGAACTGAGCTAAAAAGTACTTGCCGGAGGCAAGTACTAAATTTGATTAACACGTCTTTTACGTCTTCGCTAATCACTGGTAGGGTTTACGTTTTTCTAAAGCCTACAGGGCTGAACAATTTCACTTCCTCTCCCAACTCTTCTCTCCATCTCCACCCGCCCGCCGGCCCCCTTCCCTCCACCCTAAAATAGAATCTTCTCCCTGATAGATGCATTTCAATGTTTTGAAACCCTCTATGGTATCCTCCTAACACCCAAACTGGAGAACTTTTGTAGCATATTTTATTGGATGTATTAAATAAATTAACTAGTTAAAATATATGTAAAAACTACTTGTAGTAGGTGATAAACAGTAGATCATTCATATCCCCTACTCTATTACAACATAATTTGGTGCAAAATTATCTGAGAACAGATAACAAAAAATAAAGGAAAGAGTGTAGAATTTCTCCCCTTATGAACTCTACCGAATCCTGTTATCTCTGGCGCTGAGGTAACCTGGCAAATATTAGAAAATGAAAAACTATGGCATGACGTTGTCTCACTAAAAGAACAGAACCCAAAGGAAAACTTTACAAGTTACATTCTCTCTCTCTCTCCTCTCTCTCTCTCTCTCTCTCTTTCCTTTAATCGTTGTGAGAAAAGTAATTTTCACATATTCAACTAAAACAGATACAATGCAAATTGCAAAGAATATTAACATGGAAGATAAGCACTTTCATTAAATAGATAGTATTACATAGTAGCAAGATTATCTACAGCAAAAGTAAAAGAACAATAACCCATACAACATGGATGATAACAACAGTACTAGTGATACTAATCAACTCAGTCTTCAAGGTAAAACCGACATTTAAGTACTGAGAATAATAATTTACTGTAGAGCAGTCTATTAACGTGCTATTTCTAAAGGTATATCAAAGTAAATTCTAGATCCTATATTTCAGCCTTTATTCATTGTTGTTAAATCCAACACTTTTTTTGGCATTATTTTTGGTAATGATATTATTATACATAAAAGTATATTTGGTCAATGTTCACTCAAACAATAGCCTTCAAATTACTTCCACAGGAAGCCTTCTCAGACTGGAATGAACCAGAAAGAATATTTGATAAGTATCGATGACCTTTTCTTGATCTGTCGTCTGGCCATCGAAAGTCTCCTGGAATATAAGATCACAGATACTATGTAATCTGGGCACTGAATTTTACGGATAAATTCTTTTTTATTATCTTAAATTTTGTTCAAAGGATTGTCAAACTGGTTCCTGACATATCAGTACTATTTCAATTTTCACAAAATATTCGTTCTCACCATGTTTTAAATCATGAGGTAGATGGTATAAGAAGGAATTTCAGTTTGTTGGTTCCATTATTGATTTTGTGTCCTTAGTATTTGCCAAACAAGAATATTCTGTAAATCATTGGACAACAATTAATGTTTTATGCTGTTATAATTTAAATCAATCTTACATAAAAAAAAGGTATGAAAACACTCGTCGATATTTTAATGAAATCATGAAAGGTCTCCAAAAAGTTTAAATGATAGCGTCCTTATACGTTAAATCATAAAACGTAAGCAAGATCGTCCAACGATTAGCTCAGGTCGCCTGAAAATGGTCAGTCCAATAGATTTCAATGCTCAGCAGAGGTGAATTGCAGCTTACATGTCTTTTAGGCCAACTGACAGTTTAAGTGAGCGTGAATGGGGTACCTTTCATAGTCTTTCATTCGAATCACATGTGTAATTGAACCAGCTAACCCAGCCCTAGAGGTCAAATGTATCCTAAATATATTATTTCATACGACGAAAAATATTAAAAACACTTTCGGCGTATATTTCCAACGTTGTCATTTTCATTGACTTTCGCACATTTTCAACAGACAGAAATAAGTTGCCAGTGTCATTACAGCAACAATAAGCACTCATGCAACAGCGGAAGCAATGAGTATTCAGAGGAGAGAGAGAGAGAGAGAGAGAGAGAGAGAGAGCGATACGATAGAGAGAGAGAAGAGAGAGAGAGAGAGAGGAGAGAGAGAGAGAGAGAGAAGTGGTAACCCTCTTAAACTAGGAACTAACTCAATTGATCCTTATAACATGCCCATCTGGATTAGGCGTAGGCTGACACGTAACCCAGCTGACCTTAATGGACTAATCTGAAAGCAAGCTCTGTGAAGTGATGAACTAAGGACAATGATAAAGTTCTTATTGGAATAAGCATGATAAAAATCCTGGCAAACAAATAGCTAGTGAAAATAAAGAAATATACATCTCAGAAACTGGAAAAAAAAAGAGGACAAATGGATGTAAGGGGAACAAAGACAACTGCATCTGTTAAAGGAACAAATGAATGAACCTTGTAGTGGTTTTTGGGCATCACCTTATTAAATCAATTTCATCGCAACGATGACTTTTACTCTTTAAAGAGCATATAAAATATAATATGCCATTTCATGCAACCTTGTAGTGGTTTTGGCACACCGGATGAAATCAAATTCATCCAACGATGTACTTTTACTCTAGTATAAGAGCATATAAATATAAATATAGCCAAGTTCATCAATGTTAGGTGTAGTGCAGAAAAATGAAAGGTCTCCGGTCAAGAAATCTAACGATATTTCCTGACCTAGAAAAGTGGTGATTTAAAATTGGAGGAAGTGAAGGAGAGTAATCTGGCCACACTAAGATGTAATAAAACAAAAAAGTTCTCATTCAAGAGGAACAACAATGATCCAAAATCATAGTAAGCAAGTGGTGCACAAAATTGATACCTGAAAAAAATTAAAAATAAAAAAAAATTAAAATAAAACATTGATTCAGCCTACCGTGGGATCTACTGATCGAAACAAAGCATTATGTCAGAATTTCGCTCCATTCTTAAATCATGTACGAAAATTAATTTGTGAAAAAAATATCTGGTGAATAGAAGGGAAGTTATTCATAAATTATAGTTGTAAAATTGAAAACCAGGGGGATGTAACATCACATCGTAAAACGTTCACACAGTTAAGGAAGACCAATTTTTGGAATTTACATATCGTTCTCCCACTGCCGATATACACTTGTTACACGTGTAGATGTACGATCTGATTAGTAATTTGTAATTTAATTTTCTCATTTTTTATTTCTAGATACATCTTCGTAGAAAAGCTGGTGAGAGGCAACAAAAAATGTTTATGAATGAAGTAGACTTGCTTTCTTTAATTATAGACGAAAAATTGTAAACAAGTGCAGAAAAGCTAATGCCATGATGTATTTTTCCTTTTATCTCCTCTTCCTAATGAACACCATAATCTTTGGAAACTTGAATTTCAAGTCAATGGCCTCTGTGAGCTTGTCGCATATGAACAGGTGTCATCTTATGAGTAATAATAATAATAATAATAATAATAATAATAATAATAATATAATAATAATAATAATAATAATATCAGAAGAAGGACTGATAAAAGTAGACGAAAATCCAGAAGTATTCAGACAGGAGAATGACAGACAGAACGGAAGCATGGCACAACAATCCAGTGCACGGACAGTAAATGAGACAGACTACTATGAGATTCAGGGTCTCTGTAACACGGTTTTTTGGACTTTGCTCCTTGTCAAAGCATCGGATGTAGCTGAAAGTTGACATATGTATATTTTACAACCACACACAAATTTTGTCAGCATTATCAATAAACTAAACCCGATAGTTTTAATTTTTATAGAGTAAAAATGCTCTAGCCGACGCCATGGCCAATGATTACGAGCCAAGTGTCGAAAAACATTCATTACGTAAGCAAGGTAAACACACCTTTTGACGAAATGTTGCCCCGCCCATCCACCAGACAGAAATTCCATTGGCTCTGAAACCCAAAGACTTTATGAATGGCGGAACGATACATAGATGTGGGTGGGGTATCAGCGCTAGCAAAGTAATACTACTGTAGCAGTAGTGCCGCAACAGTATAGCAGTAATATACATGAATTAAACGTTTAGGCCAACTGCTGTGTCCTTGAGGATCATTTAGCACTTCTTATAGACAGAAGTTAAATTTTCTAACCCAACAATGCCCATGGTAGCCTTCAGTGTTATCCTGAATTATAACAAGGCGAAAGTGGGTGGAGCCTCATGAAGTCATCATTCTGACGATAATTATTGGTGAAGGTTTAAAGCCAATATACGGTACCGGCTATTTTTTTTTTTTTTCAGTAAATAGGTAGATAGCCAATAAATGACAATTGCTTGACATTGGATATAGCAGTTATCAAATCAAGCTTGTCTACTATGTTTTTTAAAATTACTAACTATTCCCAACATCTTGGCAATCTGATTGTGACCTACAAAGTAGACTGTAATTTCTTAGGAAACCTATTATGGGAGTTAGACTAATAATCGAAGTGTTTTTGTATTCATTAACATATTTTATTGGTTTGTTCATTGTGACAATTATCAGTAGAGAGGTTCCAGAGTTCATAAAGGTGTACTGCTTTGCTTGTATTTAAATTTGTATATCATTGTTGCCAGAGGTTTAGCCTTCGTTACGTATAGCCAATCATCCATCGAGAAAGAGGGAAGAAATGCTGTCATAAGTTACGTAACGAGTGCGTTCGAAACCTTTTCTCTGAGTAAGTTGGCCCGTCTTCAAAAAAGGTCACTTTTACATTATAAGTACCAAATTTATTCAACCTACGTATTGCAGAATACAGTCAAAATTTATGTGTAGATATAATATGTATTCTGAATAAGCGTTATATTTACGAAATGCATAGATAAAAAGTTATTGCGAAAAACCCGTGTTACAGAGGTCCTAAATCTCATAGTAAAGAATGGCCAGCAATGAAACATGGTGGTGGCTGAAGAGGGGAGAACTCAAGAAGGAAACAGATGGAAGACTAACAGTGGCACAAGATCAGGCCCTAAGAACCAGATATATTCAAAGAACGATAGATGGGAATAACATCTCTCCCGTATGGATGCTAGTGCCGTCAGTGGACCTCATGCGGTGCACTGTAGGCATTAATTTAAGGTTCTTTGAAGAGTGCCTTCAGCCCCTAGCTGCAACCACTTTCGCTCTTTTTACCGCACCTCCTTTCATGTTCTCGTTATTCATCTTACTTTTCACCCTCCCCTAACACTTGATTCACAGTGCAACTACGAGATTTTCCTCCTGTTACACCTTTCCAACGTTTACGGTCAATTTCCATTTCAGCACTGAATGACCTCATAGGTCTTAGTGCTTGGTCTTTGGCCTAAATTCTATGCTGTATGAAAAACGTGACCATAAACCACATAGCAAGCGAATGTCCGGTGTAACCAGTTCAAATGTCTCCCCGTTTCAGAAGACGCCCCCAGTCAACTGAAACTAGGTTCGGTAACCCCCGTCATTTGAAGCTAGTTTTAAACGACTCCCCGCTAGTTTGAAATGGCTCCTCAGTAGTGTTTAGATTACTCTGCCATAGAATAAATCTCTGCACCTTGGAAAAGTGAATATTCAAGGCAAAATGAATCGCAAAATTACAACCTGCAACACTTAGCAAAACATTGTATTTCGTAGCTAAATAAACCATGGCAACATACGTACATACATGTTATAAACCTAAGCTATAGCGTATCTAACCATATGCGACCGTACACGAGAGAGAGAGAGAGAGAGAGAGAGAGAGAGAGAGAGAGAGTGGTAAATGAAACGATAATGGAACAATAATGTAATAATATCATTGATAATACAGGGTGTAACACGAGTTTATGCAAGTATTTTGGGAAATGGGAGAAAAAAAGTAATTCAGAGCAGAGTGTTCTGTAAACATGAGCAGTTAGTCGGTGACGTGAAATTTTAAAATAACCGTTAACAGGCAAGTAAGCTGGCGTCTAATGGATGTCGTGGTGAGTAGTCGGGGGTATGGGGGGTCGGGGGGTGATGAGGCGTGAAAGGCAACCCAGTTGCCTGCCTTTTAATTACAATTATGATTTTCTCTTGGGATTTATTGAAAAATGCAACATTACATTCTCTTCAATTAGTAAATAGCCTGTGAACAGACCTCATTTAATTCATTTTGATTTTCATCTATGACGTATGACAAAATGGGATTGTCACTGTAACTCTGCCTTGAGTTGATTGCGGTGATGCTATGGAGTTCTCCAAAGAAATGAAGTAAGTGAGAGAGTTTTTGGTGTCAAATACGTACACTGATCATTTAGGGAACGACAAGGGGAGCAAAGCAAATTTTAGGGGAAAGCGTCGGTCTTCCATCATTCAAGGCATCTGTCTGAAATTTGTTCATAAACCGAACAGGAAAGATTTTACAGTACTTGAGAAAAGTTGACTATTCAGCAACGAGACATACAGTTTTGCATGAATTATATATATATATATATATATATATATATATATATATATTATATATATATATATATATATATATATATATATATTTTTATACAAATCATTTACCTATCCTTGCAGATGTTCGATTCCTTAGGGTCATTGATGATCGCCAAAATCGGCTCGAAATTGTGTTGGCTAGTCACCGCGGAGCTGGTGACAGTGACGAAGCTGTCTCCTTGGGAGGACATTTTGGCAGGGATAAAGTGATGGACCGCATAATGGAAAGATATTGGTGGCGCAACATTACAGCGGATGTAATTGAAACAATCAAAACTTGCATACGGTGCCAGAAAGTCAGCACTGTTTTCAAGAAGGTGGACTCAAAACTACATAGTATCCCCATCAAGTCTAAAGTCATGCACCAAATTGGCGTTGATCTATGTTCGCTTTCGAGGTGGTTTGGTGGAGGGGAGGGGGGGCGGGACTTATACATCTACCATAATAAAATTGTAGCCTCTGTTTATCTGTCATTTCCTAAGGGCGTCTTCCCCCTGAAGGTGCTGGAAAAAACAAGCAACCACTTCGAGAGTTTTGGAGATAGACCCAATAATCATATATATTCTGAAACTATATGGCCAAGGGTTCTTGAATAAGTAAATTTTATTTCCAAAGGCCGTCTCCCTCCTGAAGGTGCATGTAAAAACAGGCTATTATTTCTAGAGTTTTGGAGATAGACCCCATAACCAAATATATTCTGAAGTTACAAGAGGCAGACCTGATATCTGGATAAGTATGTTTATTTTACAAAGGGCGTCTCCCTCCTTATGGCGCAGGCGTGGGTAATTGGGCTAGTTTCCAATAAATCGAAGCTGTTGCTTTGTTTACACTTTTATTCAGGTCTTCCGATGGTCATGACGCCATTGTGATGGCCGTTTGTTATTTTTCAAAGTAGATCGAGGGCCGTCCTTTAAAATCGAAGGAAGCTGTGGAAGTGGCTCGGTTCTTGTATGAGGACATTATCTCTCGTCATGGATGTGTTGCCAGACAAATCAATGACCAGGGAAGAGAGTTTGTGAACTCAGTCTCAGAAGTGCTCCAAACGTTCATTGGAACAACCCAGCGAATCACATCTGCATATCATCCTTAAGTAATTGTTATATTAATGTTAATAAAAGTTTTCTTAATTTAAAGCAATTATTTTACCATATTGATTATGATTATAACAATTTAATTAGTTTAAAGCTAATATATTCTATTAATTTCAGTGTAATGGATTAGTCGAGCGCAGCAACCGAACTGTCCAAAATCCTCTTTTTCGAACTCTGAGTGATCAACATGAAAACTGGCATAAATGTTTTCACGGTGTCTTATTTGCAGTGAGGTAAGTCATATCAAGGTAAGCCTGTATTTATCGAAGAGTGTGTGCTGTTTGATAGTTTATTAATTTTGTTTTTCTTAGATCTACAGTCCAGGCATCCACCAAGTTTTCACCATTCAAGATGTATGGCTCAGAACCTGTACTACCCATCGTTGCGGACAATGAGTTCGCTGGCTTTACTTCTGATCAAGACGATCCCGAATTGATGCGGCAGATTTCCAAGCAACTCTCTCAAAGCTGGAAACATTCCAGGTTGGCTTTTTTTCGTTTATATAACGTAGATTTTTTACAGAATGTTGTGAGATATATATCTATCATCATCCATATGAAATACTTGTGTCAATTTTCTACAGGATGTTGTCTTCAAGGAAGCCGGTGCCAACATCGAGCTTGCCCAGACAAAACAATAAGCTGATTTTACGAAGAGGCGATACAAACAGAAAAATGTTTCCGTAGGTGAAAAAGTGTTGCGTTACAACCTTCGCAGAGCTGAAAAGAAGGTAAGCAGACTGATCCGTGGGATGACCCCTACGAGGTGGTTCAAGTTTGCGGAAAGGGACTATACTGTCTTGTTAATGCAACTACGAAATCTGCCCTCAAAAAGAAGGTGAACGGATGCAACCTGAAGCCCTTCTTCAAACGCGCTGCTTCAAGAGTCTTTTCACCACCATTATCTCCGTCATCTCTGTGTCCAGATCGTCGGTGATGAGCAAAAGGAGATTGATTACAAGTTCTGTCCTTTGACGGTCGAAAAGCAGAGAGACATCTGCAACAACTCTGGACGCATGAAATTTAGAAAGAAGTCAGGTCCATCCGGGAAAATAAATAAAATTTTCAAGAACACTAGCGAACCGCTTCTAGTTAAGGGCATTTGAAGGAGACGGAAACTGTCTCTTCCGCTCATTGTCATGCCATCACCGGAGAAGAGGACCAACACGCCGTTATCAGAAGCTTAATATGTGATTATTCTAGCATCACCGAAAAGACCAGAGATGATTCAATGCGTCAGGATAAAGTCTGGAGGACTACAACGAATATATTAGCGGCAGCCAACCTGTTCAATATGAACGCGTTTGTGTGGGCTAAGTTCGGTCCAACTCACACATGGCACATGCATAAACCAAAAGACAGCTTTGTTAACGAGACAGTGCATCTTGAGAACAAGTCAGGGTTTCATTTCAATGTCGTTGTTCGCATATAGTTGGAATTTTGTAATAAAAATGTAATCACTCGTGTTTTGTTTCTATTTTGAGCGTTCAAAAATGGAAGTCATTTCAACATGATGGGGAGTACTGTCAAACTAGTTTCAAATGATTGGGGAGTCCGGTCAAACTAGTTTCAATTGACTGGAGAGTCCTATCAAACTAGTTTCAAGATAGGGTGATACGTGCAAATAAATCAGACGTGACGTTGATTGACAAAATAAAGAAGATAGTATCACTCATTGATGTCGCAATACCATGGGACACCAGAGTAGAAGAGAAAAAAAAAATATATAAGCATCGAGAATTGAAAATAGAAATAAGGATATGGGAAATGTCAGCGGAAATTATACCCATAATCATAGGAACACTAGGCACGATCTTAAGATCCCTGAAAAGGAACCTGGAAAAATTAGATGCTGAAGTAGATTCAGGACTTATGCAGAAGATTGTGCTATTGGAAATAGCACATAGTAAAAAAAAGTGATGAACGCTTAAGGAGGCAGGATGCAACCCAAAACGCCACACTATGAAAACCACCCAGTCGATAAGATGATTGTGATAGGCAAAATAATAATAATGATAATAATAATAACTTCATAGCGTAGTTCTGGAACAAGAGAGATCTAATGAATATTTCATTCTGACTCTAGGGAACATGATACTTTCATCATTTTATACATCTGAAACATATACGAAGATGCGTAACTTAAATCTCTTTGTTTTCTCTCTGCACTCAAATTTATTGTCTTGTTCCTTTTCATGTTTGACCATGCTTTTAGCTTAAGCCTTTAAGCTCAAGAAACGCCATTTTATTGCAATCTATTTCGACCAAATTATTTTCTTTTTATACTATATATATCTCACTAAGGATTATGCATGCTTTAGTTGAAGGAGGCATTTATGCGTCATATTCCCTCACTTTTCATGCATTAATTTAGATTTTTCTCACCTAATTACCAACGAAAGTTATTTCTCTTGAACTCTTATCAGGTTAATTGTGTCATTTTGTTTTATTTTGCGAAGTATCTTCATACGAAAAATAATGCAATACTCGGCAAAGAAAAATATACTATTACAGTGCATTCAATAGAATGTGGTCATATAACCTAATGCTTTAGGTCGAAAATGCATCATTGTTAATTTTAACTATAAAGATATTTAGATCCTTTCTTAGGAATACGAAAAATAAAAAGCAAAACAGGATCACGGTGGTTAATTTACTAAAGCATAAGAAGAAAACTTTAGACATTATCCTAATGGACATCAAGCAAGTAAGTATTCAAGTAACGACTACAAGAAGGGACGGAAGAAAAAAAGAAAGAAGGCATAAAGCAGAAAGAAAGCACAGGAGTTTTTTTGACGAAAGAAGGATAAAACGTTGGTCCTAATGGGCAGGAAAGGAAGCTACTATCTGTAAAGGAAGCATTAGGCACTAAGCGCGAGGACATGACCCACTTTTATAAAAAAAACATAAGAAGAAGAAGAAGAAAATAATGTAGAAGAGGCGAGGGGATAAGATTCACGAGATCATAATTACTGATCTGAACATTTTTTGTCTTAGAACATCTTACAGAATAAAACATCAACCATCTGTGCTGTGAAGTGTTATAACAGTAACAGGCGGCCAAGACTTAGAAGGACAGAAATATGCAAAGGAAAAAAGAAAAAGAAAAAAAGTTAAAGTGTAAACCCAAAAGTTTCTTTTTCGGGTAGTCTTATACCTGGATTTTCAGTTAGATAGGGGTCCAAATTTTTTTGCTCTTAAACACATGCACGCACGTAGATATGTATATCTTTCAGTTTTTAGACATTTTCCAAGAATTCCTATATTCGTAATTTAACCGCTGAATGATAAATTAAACCTATTTGGTACAATAGTGCCACATTTTAGTCTCTTCTTATTCCAGCACTGAGCATTTCGTTATTCGCCTCCATCTTGCACTTACTCTCACAATTCGTGTATATTAAAGCGATAGCTTTCATGTTCCTCTTCATTTCCATCTATTCATCCCTTATCTATTATACCCAAGCATCTATATGAGATACTTTCAATCTTCCACTGTCCATTGTTCACATTTACTCTCAACCTTCATCTTACGCAAAGACTTTTAAAATCTTTCACTTGTTTCCAGACATGATTATAGACAGTTACTTCTGGCTCATATATAATAACAACATCACCAGTTCCACGATCGTTTTGCAACTTAACGCCTTCGTTCTCAGAATGAGATAACAATGAAGCCATGGGGCGAAATGTAAATTTCACTAATCAACTCAAGGCCACAAATCTTACCAGCCAAAGTTATATTCCTTAAATCGTTTTCCTGTTACCGTAAGACTGTGAAACCAGGATCCCAGCAATTTTCAGGGAATTCGTAAAATCGCTAATTCACTTAGGGACATTTGATCTCTGAGGGCCTACAACTAAAAGTTGCGAAACAGTGACTCATCCACGCTGTCTCGTCGTATTTAGTTCTAGCCCCTCGGAGAGCTGTGTATCACTGTTTAGTTCTAGCGCCTCGGAGATCAAATATGTTTCACTGTGTTTAGTTCTAGCCCCTCAGGAATCAAATATATTTCACTGTGTTTAGTTCTAGCCCCTCGGGAATCTGTGTCCCACTGTTTAATTCTAGCCCTTCGGGGATCAAATGTCTTTCGCCGTGCTTAGTTCTAGCCCCTCGGGAGATGTGTTTCACTCTTTAGTTCTAGCCCCTCAGGGATCAAATATGTTTCACTGCGTTTAGTTCTAGCCCCCCGGGGATCAAATGTGTTTTGCCGTGTTTAGTTCTAGCCCCTCGGGGATCTAATGTGTTTCACTGTGTTTAGTTCTAGACCCTCAGGGATCAAATGTGTTTACCTGTGTTTAGTTCTAGACCCTCGGGAGCAGTGTTTCACTGTATTGTTCTAGCCCCTCGGGGATCAAATATGTTTCATTGTGATTAGTTCTAGCCCCTCGGGGATCAAATGTGTCTTGCTGTGTTTAGTTCTAGCCCCTCGGGAATCATATATGTTTCACTTTGTTTAGTTCTAGCCCCTCGGGGATCAAATATATTTTGTCGTGTTTAGTTCTAGCCCCTTGGGGATCAAATGTGTTTCACTGTGTTTAGTTCTAGCCCCTCGGGGATCTCTGTTTCGCTATTTAGTTCTAGCCCCTCGAGGATCAAATTTGTTTCACTGTGTTTAGTTCTAGCCCCCAGGGGATCAAATCTGTTTTGTCGTGTTTAGTTCTAGCCCCTCGGGATCTGTGTTTCACTGTTGAGTTCTAACCACTCGGGGATCAAATGTGTTTTGCCACATTTAGTTCTAGCCCCTTGGGGACCAAATGTGTTTTGATGTGTTTAGTTCTAGCCCCTCATAGATCAGATGTGTTTTGCCGTATTTAGTTCTAGCCCTTCGGGGATCAAAATATTTCCACTGGTTTGTTTCTTAGTTCTGGGTTCTAGCCCTTTTGGTTTTTGTTGTTTTTGCTTGCCCCTTGATCAAATATGTTTCACTGTGTTTAGTTCTAGCCCCTCTGGGATCAAATATGTTTTGTTGTGTTTAGTTCTAGCCCCTTGGGGATCAAATATGTTTCACTGTGTTTAGTTCTAGCCCCTCGGGGATCTCTGTTTCGCTGTTTAGTTCTAGCCCCTCGAGGATCAAATTTGTTTCACTGTGTTTGTTTCTAGCCCCCAGGGGATCAAATCTGTTTTGTCGTGTTTAGTTCTAGCCCCTCGGGATCTGTGTTTCACTGTTGAGTTCTAGCCACTCGGGGATCAAATGTGTTTTGCCACATTTAGTTCTAGCCCCTTGGGGACCAAATGTGTTTTGATGTGTTTTGTTCTAGCCCCTCGGGGATCAAATGTGTTTTACCGTATTTAGTTCTAGCAATTCGGGGATCAAATATGTTTCACTGTGTTTAGTTCTAGCCCTCAGGGATCAAATATGTTTCACTGTGTTTATTTCTAGCCACTCGGGGATCAAATATGTTTTGTAGTGTTTAGTTCTAGCCCTCGAGATCAAATGTGTTTTGGCGTGTTTAGTTCTAGCCTCTCGGGGATCAAATGTGTTACACTGTGTTTAGTTCTAGCCCCTCGGGATCAAATGTGTTTTGCCGTGTTTAGTTTTAGCCCCTCGGGGATCAAATGTGTTTTGTCGTGTTTAGTTCTAGCCCCTCATGGATCAAATATGTTTCACTGTGTTTAGTTCTAGCCCCTCGGGGATCAAATATGTTTCACCGTGTTTAGTTCTAGCTTCTCGGGATCAAATGTTTTTCAGTGTGTCTAGTTTTAGCCTCTCGGGGATTAAATGTGTTTTGCTGTGTTTAGTTCTAGCGCCTCGGAGATCAAATATGTTTCACTGTGTTTAGTTATAACCCCTCAGGGATCAAATATGTTTCACTGTGTTTAGTTATAACCCCTCAGGGATCAAATATGTTTCACTGTGTTTAGTTATAACCCCTCAGGGATCAAATATGTTTCACTGTGTTTAGCTCTAGCCCCTCGGGGATCCAATGTGTTTTGAAGTGTTTAGTTCTTGCCCCTTGAGGACAAATGTGTTTGGCCGTGTTTAGTTCTAGCCCCTCAGGGATCAAATGTATTTTGCCATGTTTAGTTCTAGCCCCTAGGGGATCAAATGTGTTTTGCCGTTTTTAGTTCTAGCCATTCAGGGATCAAATGTGTTTTGCTGTGTTAGTTCTAGCCCTTCGGGGATCAAATGTGTTTCACTGAGTTTAGTTTTACCCCTTCGGGGATCAAATATATTTTCCCGTGTTTAGTTCTAGCCCCTCGGGGATCAAATGCATTTTGCCGTGTTTAGTCCTAGCCCCCTGGGGATCAAATATGTTTCACTGTGTTTAGTTCTAGCCCCTCGGGGTTCAAATGTGTTTTGCCGTGTTTTGTTATAGCCCCTCTGGGATCAAATGTGTTTTGCCGTGTTTAGTTCTAGCCCCTCGGGGATCAAATATGCTTCACTGTGTTTGTTTTAGCCCCTCGGGGATCAAATGTATTTTGCTGTGTTTAGTTCTGGCCCCTCAGAGATCAAATGTATTTTGCCGTGTTTAGTTCTAGCCCCTCGGGTATCAAATGTGTTTCACTGTGTTTAATTCTAGCCCCTCGGGGATCAAATATGTTTTGCTGTGTTTTGTTCTAGTCCCTCGAGGATCAAATGTGTTTTGCTCTGTTTAGTTCTAGCCCCTCGGGGATCAAATATGTTTCACTGTGTTTAGTTCTAGCCCCTCGGGGATCAAATATGTTTCACTGTGTTTAGTTCTAGCCCCTCGGGGATCAAATATGTTTTGCTGTGTTTAATTCTAGCCCCTTGGGGATCAAATATGTTTTGCTGTGTTTTGTTCTAGTCCCTCGAGGATCAAATGTGTTTTGCTCTGTTTAGTTCTAGCCCCTCGGGGATCAAATATGTTTCACTGTGTTTAGTTCTAGCCCCTCGGGGATCAAATATGTTTCACTGTGTTTAGTTCTGCCCCTCGGGGAGGGATCAAATATGTTTTTGCTGTGTTTAATTCTAGCCCCTTGGGGATCAAATATGTTTTGCTGTGTTTTGTTCTAGTCCCTCGAGGATCAAATGTGTTTTGCTCTGTTTAGTTCTAGCCCCTCGGGGATCAAATATGTTTCACTGTGTTTAGTTCTAGCCCCTCGGGGATCAAATATGCTTCACTGTGTTTGTTTTTGCCCCTCGGGGATCAAATGTATTTTGCTGTGTTTAGTTAGGGCCCCTCAGAGATAAAGGTAATTTTGCCGTTGTTTTAGTTCTAGCCCCTGGAAGGGGATCAAAAATATGTTTACTGTGTTTTAATCAGCCCCGGGTGATCAAATATGTTTTGCTGTGTTTTGTTCTAGTCCTCGAGGATAAATGTGTTTTGCTTTGTTTAGTTCTAGCCCCTCGGGATCAAAATGGTTTCACTGTGTTTAGTTCTAGCCCCTCGGGGATCAAATATGTTTCACTGTGTTTAGTTCTAGCCCCTCGGGGATCAAATGTGTTTTGCCGTGTTTAGTACTAACCCCTGGGGATCTGTGTTTTGTCGTGTTTTGTACTAGCCCCTAGTGGATCAAACACACTTAAGGACATTTGATCTCCGAGGAACAAGTACTAAACATGGCAAATTAGTGTAAATGATTCACTGTTTTACCGTGTTTAGTAAAAGGCCCACGGGAGTCATCTGTTTTTAAGTAAAATGGTGATTACACGGATTTCCTGAAAATTTATGTTCCTAATTAATCATTCCCTGCAGATGCTGAATAACTTGGATTGTTTTGAAGGTTTAGCTTTGTAGAAGGAATTACAATTATACCGTGAGGAAAAGCGAAAGTGTTTTTCCGCCAGCGAAAAGTCAGCAAATTATATTAATAAGATATTACATTTCTTATATATTATTTACGTCTTTGATTATTAATTGCGATTGACGCTGAATACTTTAGGTAATAATATCGAATGTTCAGCTTTCAAACTGGAATTATAATTTCACCATGAGGTGAAACGAAAGTCTCTCCCATCAGTAAAATGTCGGTAAACTGGATTACCAGGAAGTTATATTCCTTACATTATTCATATCTCTAATTGTTCCCTGCAAACGTCAAAATAATTCAGATAATTTTGAAGAATCTGTTGCCGCAACAGTGCAGCACTATGCCCCGAAAAGATAGGGTTGAATAGATGCACAGCTTGAAAGATATTCAATTATATAATCTTTGTTAAGTGTGCAAAATTTTCTATGGGAATTTGGCTTTTGCTATAAAAAAAGAAAAACACGTAAAATTTTTCGAATTCTGCACAAAATATACGTTTACTATCATATTTTTCATAGTAGCATAACATAGTTTAATAAGGACTTTTGTTTATTGCTTCTTAAAGCCTAACTATTGTAACATTATAAATGATTTATAACCTTAGGACTTTTGACGTCGCGAGTCTGTGTTTGTTTACGTGAAATTTTATCATTTCTAACTACATCTCTATAATTAGAGCATCAAATACAATTTTTTTAAATTGTTGAAAATTATAATGTTGATATTGCTTATAATAGAAATGATAAGCTGCTAAAATGCCTTTATTAACATGACACTTCTTGGTCATCATAAAAGCGTGGAAATTTCAGAAAATAAAAAAAAATTACTTTTAAGAATCTTTGTGACGAATATATAAACACGCATTGACAAATTTTACACTAATCTAAATTAATAATCTGATGTTCATCGTTCTGATAAGTGTAATTTTATATTTTAACTAATTTATCTTCCGTATTTTTTTACAATGTTGAAATGCCAAAAGTATCATTTTAAAGTTACAACGTTGCAGACTACACTGCGAACATTTATGAATTAACAAAACCACAACACGATTTCACTCGACGCTGCATACGTGCCACGTGAATGGAAAGGCCAATTTTTCACTGAATGCATCGCTTCTATAAAAGACCTTTCAGTGGTTCCTGCAAATGGTAGACATCTGTCGACGAAGCCGACCCAAGAATTGAAGAAAAAATGAAATGTATATAATATTCCACTCTAGAGAGATGGAGGCCGAAGTGAGAGAGAGAGAGAGAGAGAGAGAGAGAGAGAGAGAGAGAGAGAGAGAGAACAATAGTTGGGATGCAACATAAAAATATTATAATATTTGATCATTTGTACGTGATGGAAACATCAGGAGTTGCATTACTACCTTTTTTTGCATAGTATGGTTCATAGTGAACAAATATACGTGAATCCCTTTCAGTTTAACCTATTGACATTAAGAAGGAAATGGGAAAACAATTGTAGTTCTAGAACGGAATTATGCAGACGATGTTTTTCTCGCTTAGAGACGTCAAAGATAAAACTAGTACGAAGATAGAATAAAATAATTTATAGATTATTTGCAAATAGGCCAGATGTATATTAATGGAAGAATCAAAAATACATTTCATTGAAAAGTTTGCAGACTGATATCGAGGACAGATTATGAAACTTGAATTGATTTTAGAGAGACAAGTGGTGTCTCGTTTCCTCGTTATTGAAAGCCTCTTGTTGAATCCAAGTTAAGGATGCACAACTGTCTCTTGCTGAATCCAAGTTAAGGATGCACAGCTGTCTCGTCCTGAATCCAAGTGAAGGATGCACAGTTGACTCTTACTGAATCCAAGTTAAGAATGTATAATTCCCTCTTGCTGGATCCAAGCTAAGGAATCACAGATGTCTCTTGCTGAACCCAAGTTAACGATGCGCAGCTGTCTCATGCTAAACCCAAGTTGGGTTCACCAATTCAGGGAGGGCAGCTGACTCTTGTTGAATCCAAGTTAAGGATGCACAGATGTCTCTTGCTGAATACAAGTTAAGGATGCTCAGCTGTCTCATGCTGCCTAAGTTAAGGATGCACAGCTGCCTCTTACTGACTTCAAGTTATGGTTGCACAACTGTCTCTTGATGAACTGAAGTCAAGAATGCAAGCTGACTCTTGCTGAATCCAAGTTAAGGATGCAAAGATGTCTCTTGTTGAATACAAGTTAAGGATGCACAGCTGTCTCATGTTGCCTAAGTTAAGGATGCACAGCTGTCTCTTACTGACTTCAAGTTATGGTTGCACAACTGTCTCTTGATGAACCGAAGTCAAGAATGCAAGTTACTCTTGCTGAACCCAAGTTAAGGATGCACAGCTGTTTATTGCTGAATCAAAGTTAAGGATGTACAGCGGTCTCTTGCTGAACCCAATTTAAGTATGCATACTGACTCTTGCTGAATCTAAGTTAGGGATGCACAGCTGTCTAGTACTGAACCCAAGTCAAGGATGCACAACTTACTCTTGCTGAATCCAAGTTAAATTTGCACAGTTGTCTCTTGCTGAAACAAAGTTATGGATGCACAGCTGTCCCATGCTAAACCCAAGTTGACTCATGGGTCAAGGATGCACAAATGACTCTTGCTGAATCCAGTTGTCTCTTGCTGGATCCAAGTTAAGGATGTAGAGTTGTCTCTTGCTGAACCCTAGGTATGGATGCACAGCTGTCTCTTGCTTAACCCAAATTAAGGATGCACAGCTGTCTCTTGATGAAGCTAAGTTAAGGATACACAGTTGTCTCTTTCCGAACCCTAGTTAAGGGTTGCGGAGTCCAAGTTAAGTATGCATAGCTCTCTCTTGCTGAACCAGGTTACAGATGCACAGATGTCTCTTAATGAATCCAAGTTAAGAGTGCTTACCTGCCTCTTGCCAAACCCAAGTTAATGATGTACAGATGTATCTTGCTGAAACCAAGTTAAGGATGCACAACTGTCTCTTGCTGAATTCATGCTAAAGATGCACAGCTTTTTTCTTTTTTTGCTGAATATAAGTTAAGGATGCACAGCTGTCTTTTACTGAACCCTAGTTAGGGATGTACAGCTGTCTCTTTCTAAACCCAAGTTAAGGGTGCACAGTTATCTCTTGCTGAACCCAAATTAAGGATGTACAACTGCCTCCTACTGGATCTAAGTTAAGGATGTATAGCTTTCTCTTGCTGAAGTGCTGAACCAAAGTTAAGGATGCACCGCTGTCATTTTCTGAACCCAATTCAGTAGGTATTGGTTTCTCTTGCTGAACCAAAGTTAAGGATGCACTGCTGTGTCTTGCCTAACCTAACTTAAAGCTGCACATCCTTTTTAAGTCCCTCTCTATCTTCTTTTATTTTATTCCTTCTTTTCCTAAGCTAGGGGTCACGAATTAAATCCCCAGTCACAGGTTAAATGCAATTATTTTCTAATGGCATCGATCGAAAAACTTCATGTAACTCCTCTGGTAAATAGAAAAAGAGAATTGTTATTATGTGGACCAAATATTCATTTAAAAGAGCTTCTTATTGTTTATTTTCATATTGGACAACCCTCCTTTTCATAAACCTAAAAATCCCTTTTCTCTATTACTTAATAACATGGTGGATGTCATATTCTTCCAAAAGAAGATTGCTAGTGTTAGATATTACTAGGTGCAACTTTAAGAACATTGGGTTCAAAAAGTCTTCTATTATGTTTGATGTAATGATTATTCTAGCAGAAAGAAACGTCCAAGAAATCAGTGTATAAACGTTCCAGAATGGCTCGTCATTTCCATGTTTCAACAGAAAATGAGCTTCATTAATAGTGTGTATATGTCAGAAGTTCAGTGATTAAGGAGGTGGCGCCCCAGAGACACTATAATGTATATGATGGATTTAATGTTTAGAAAAATTCCTTGCCTTTAGATATCTAATGGCTATATTGCTTTGTGAAGACAGATCTTATATTGTCTTATAGGGTAATCACTATTTATCAGAGTAATGTTAGAAATTTCAGCAAGATGGTGCACCACCACATTGGGAATTGCATGTTCGTGGGTTCCTAATTCAAACATTTCTAGACCGGTGGATTGGAAGGGATGACCCAATTCCCTGGTCACCTCGTTCACTAGATATCACTCACCTAGACTTTTTTCTATGGGGCATGTTAATGATATTGTGACAATATCTAACAAAGATACAGGACATCACTGATCTTAAGTAAAGGATCACTGATGTCATTGCCACCATTGATGAGGCAATGCTGCATCGAATATGGCAAGAGATCGATAATTCAAATAAAATGCTGTCAATTGGGTCATTGCTGGGTCGGGATGTTGGGGAAAGCACGCTGGTATGCAAGGCAGTTAGCCTGCCCAGGTAAAGCCTCAGGTACAGTGGTACTTAGATTCCAACTTCCTTTGTGGCCTAGTTGACTGTATTCAATTCTATCCATCGAAAAGAACGTGTTAAGTAAAAGAAAGCGAAACATTTTGGTTATTTTCGGTGCAGGAACCCATGTGAGTTGATCTGGCTTGTTTTCTACCTTCTGACAGGAGCAGCACAAAAAATTGCTGGGGAAAATTAGACACTCTCAGTCGCCTCGTCTGTGACCCTTTAATGTCACCATAAATCAGCTTACTGTTAAAATAAGATCAGCTTAGCTCCGCCTCACCTGACATACCATTCCCCTCCTTAAAATTTCCTCTCAAATCATAGCAAATACAATAGCACGACATCTACACACTTCTTAAAAACTCCCATAGGATTCTCAGCTTAGCAGCAGTGCAGACCGTGACACTTCTTTGAGAACACCTGCATCACCCTGCATGAGTCCTTCAGACAATCCCACGGTGATGTCTGTCTATTAAGTCTAGAGTCAAATTCCCTATGCAATTCCGTATAATCACCTTTTACAACCTCCAGCTATCATTAGCGCTTCATGCCACCCAGTTAGCAGGCTACCTGCGTAAGCTCACCTATATTTGGTCACAGAATTCATGGGAAAAGGGACAGACTTAGTGTTCACACCTCTCCTTCTACTATAGTGTAAATTTCCATAAGGCGCAATATCTTTAACACCTTCGCTCCGGTGACAGACTCCTCTCGACCCTGTTATGGGTCATTGAGTTTTTACCTGACCTTAAGCATTTTGCACTTAGTGACTCCATCCACTCTCAACCTCTCTCTCCTCTGTGACGACCCTTCCATTGTTGTATTTATTGGGACACTCATTCTATCAAAATGTAGGGACTTACATTCAGGTGGGAGGCTCTAGACATGATAGACCTACGCCCATAGCCATCACTGGACCCAACTGTTCACCTCGAGTTGTCTAGCAAATAAAAGAAATATGTCAGTCAGAACATTACCAATTTTCCTTTGCTTTTCCTGCTAGAATTTGTATAAAATAAGTGGTCATCCTGCATTATTAACATTACTTACAAGTCATTTCATATTGTATAGACAACCACATTGTATCTTTTATTGTAGTTTAGTTTTGATATCTTCTTGGAATTTACTGATATATATTATATTATATATATATATGTATATAAATATATACATATATATGTAATAAATATTTAAATACATATGTATAGTATTTAGTATATATTTATCAATACATAAGTTTAATTTCACTAAAATGCCAGGGATATTACAGGGGTTTCTATTGAACCCCGTGGCACTGTAGGCTAAGATAAACAGAGTTACAACGTCATAACTAAATTAGCTAGAACTATTTCTAAAGTTGACATGCAAAAGTAAAAACAGGATTTCCTGTGACGAATCTGACACGGAACAGCTGGAGCAAAAGCAACTCTCAAATAATAGTGTCTATGATCACATAGAATGCTTAGTTTGCAATTGTTTCTCTTTACCACCATTCCTTGACACAGGTAGACACAACAGCACTGCCAGTACATCTTCAAGATATTCAGAGTTGTATTGACTGAGGATGGAATATCACAAAGAAGTTGCTTTACTTGAGGCATAAGTGCTAAGCTAAACTTTATTTGGTTTTCGCACTAGGTTCCAAGCAAGACATTTATTCGAAGCTTATCGCCAATAACACAATTATAATCACTCATTAGAATATGACTATAACACTTCAATGAAATAATTATGTCTCTGCACTTGGTCACGTTTCACTAGAGTGGGAATTTGGGGAAACAAATTACGGAGATTGAGGGTTTAGGAATGGGAATGGTGAAGTTTGTTAGGAATGGGAACTGAAATTTCAGACACTGGATCAAATGGAATATAGATCTCTCGGCATATTACCTGATATGTCAGTGGACTTGACGTTCGTTGTAGTATGAGCCAGTGGGATGATGGTTGGGGAAGCTGGTATCCTCTTGCTGCTAATGAAAGGAGTAAGTAGGGTGAAACTGGAATTGCTGATAGCACAAGGCCAATGGTATATATAAGTTAGGGATTCATCTGGAGTGTGAGTCCGTCACGGAAGGGCTCACAGGCTTCCAACTTAAGCCAAGCCAAGGCATTGGGCCGAATGAGTCTCTCTTAACCCTCGGACCCACTGAGGTCGCGACTGACATGAGGCAATATATATATATATATATATATATATATATATATATATATATATTATATATATATATATATTATATATATATATATATAACTTTCTTTTGCAAAAGCTTTCAAGGTCTTTAGTCGTTTCTGCAGTTTCCCTTCAATATCTCTAATCAGCATTGTATCATCTGCAAACACAAACAATTCTTCATTCCATTCATAATTTATTTTCTCACTCTAAAATCTTGCATTTTTATCTTCTGCCATTCCTCTGATTTCTCTCACTACTCCATCAATCAAGGGATTAAACAACCATGGGGACACAACACAAATTTGTCCAAGAACCAGTTATAAATAAAGTCATTCTCTTTCCTATCAATAGGTAGATAGATAATTTTATTGACTACGGCGTGCAGGATACAATGATAATATAAACACATTTAAACACAACACAACAGAAATTTCAACCATATACTAAAGTCAAGATTTCGTAAAATACTTTACACATTGCTCCATTGTCAAATCTAGGAAACAAATCATTTATAGATTACATTCCGTAAAAGTTCTTTACCTGTTGAGTTTTTGGACATTGTCTATAACATGCCTCGCAGTCTGAGCTAGGGCGCATTCACACAGACGTTCTTCTACAGGAAGGCGGCCACGCCCCCTTCTGTTCCAGCGACCTATTTCAATTGCCAGGTTGTGAACAGACAATCGAAAGCCCGTAAAAGAAATCATGTGCAGATAATTTATGACATCCCCCCCCCCCCCCCCCCTAGATACTGTGTACTTCAAACTTAGGATTCAAATATTTATATATTCTAGTACATCTAGAGGCATCAGAATTATCAATTAATTCATGAACTTTATTAACTAACAAAGACTCGCCTGCTACTTCAGTACAAATCACAGCTTGTACCAGCTTACCAATTGGGTTATTAAGAGCAACAACCGTATTTATCATATGAATGAGAGGATTGTCATTAAGTGAATTCCTTTCTTTTCATATTTTGTTAAAGAAGTTATGTTGTTTCTGTTTAACAAGGTCAGGTAAAGATGGATAGCCCAATTCAGCATCACATACTATATTGGGAGGGGTTTTTCTCACACCCAACAATTTTTCATTGCCCGGTTATAAAATTTAACTACTGGTTTAAGATCAGCTCCTATCCATATCTCGCACCCATATAAGATTGTGGACATCAAAGCAGCATCAAATAAACGACGCTTAAGAATAAAGGGCTCATCATTATTTTCCTTACCAAACGACACAAATTCTAGCACATGAGCTTTAGCATGCTCCTTCACAGCTATACTTACCGATCCCTCCGATGAAAAGTGTGACCCGAGGTAAAGGTAAGTATTATAATGATCGATCGATAACCATAACTGCAATACATATTCATCGTTTATCATTAACAATGTCATTTATCACAAAGAATTTAGTCTTCCCTACATTAATCTCCATACCGTAATCATCAAAATACTTATGTACAATTTTCATTTTTTTAATCATAGTCTCTCTTGACGTTGATACCAAAACAGTATCATCCATTAACATTAAAATGTATAACTGTCTGAGAAATCCATCTGCTTGGCACTCTTCTTTAACATTTCTTACCAGGTCATTCACATAGATAATAAGGAAAAAGCATGGAATGCCTTTCTTTGACTTACGCCTACGGTAGATGGCATTACTGCTGAGCCAACAACACTTTAGGTAGCACTACATTGCAATCAAAGATTCAAACATTATTGTCCCACAACCAAACCATTTCAAAGCACACAACATCTTATATCTAGGCACCAAGTCATATGCTTTAGAAAAATCTGTAAAAGTGACATATGGTTTGACTCGTTTTGCTGTTCATCTATGAGCAACCGTTGCGTAACTATATGCACCATACAACCACGCTTCTTTTGTGCACCTGCTTGCTCCCTAAATGGTTTAAACCATTGGTAAAATCTGTCATATATAACCATATCATACAACTTTGCAATGTCGTTGGTGACACTTATACCCCGATAATTATTAGGTTCAGCTCTATTTCCCTTCCTAAAAATCACAAACATTTTAGCTGTAACCAAGCGTACTGTAAATTCACGACGCTCCTTTTCTATCTTCTCGACATTACGCAACCTCTCCCATTCCTTCCTAAGAGCCGGGTGAAGATCCTTCTTGATAGGGGTCACCAGCAATTTTGAGGCTCTTGGCACGATCCAAGATATTCGGCAGTAAGTTTTTGTCATTTAAGGCCACTAGTAAGGGACGGCGCCTCGGTGGGTTACTTTGTCCTAATCTGCGATACGTAGCATTTACACTTTCACCCCCAATCGGAGTCCAGATTTTTCTAAGCTTAATATTATCGGATGTTGCTCCATCAAAATCTGGAATCCGCAAAATTATTAGATTATACTCTCTTTACGATCCAAGGCCTCTAGGAACAGCTGCTGCTTGGCGATGATATCCTGTTGTTTTTCTACTTTAGACTCAAGAGCTGCTATTTTCTTGTTTATAACGCTTTCAGGGGAAATCGCAAGGGGCTTTAAAGAATCAGGACGTCATCGAGCTTCTCTGTGATGCCTGACAGTCCCTCATCATTTCCTTTCGCAGCAAAGATGCCGTCAATTAAATCCGTTTTATTTACCTTATTCAGTTGATGTCTGTATATTATGTAATTTAGACAATTGTCTAGCCATGACAAACGACACTGACATCCAAAACAAATACACATGATGAGACACCTCACCTGTAACTTATAGTTTTCGTAATGTCCCTTATTGTTTCAACTGATCATGTGCAAGCACAATGGCTGAAAAAAACTTTGAACACGAGAAACGAGAAAACTGGAAGCTTTCAATCATACTTTATGCAACAATGACACAATACACCCTTTCCCAGTCCACCTCACATTAATCTTCAGGTATTCATAGTAATGTGCGAAATTCCAGGCAAAGGAGAACTCACTCTGTTCATAAAAACAGACAAAATTACGAAGAGCCTTTTGACCTGCCTTCTTGTGCGCGTGTTGACACATGAGCTTTGTTTCATGCACGAAAAAGAAAATTAATCCCTCCAAAAGCCTCCTTATTCTATCGTGAGCTATTGTAGTCCATGCACACCGTATATTGCCTACTCTGTTTACTTCCAAACTTCTTAGAGCACTATCATAGGAAACATTTAGTCTTCAATCCTCTCCCTTGTCTAGGCACCCCTTCGTCTTACTTCCTCAATTAACATCTTACCACACATTTTCCCTCGCTTACTGAGTGCAATTTATACCCTAATAGTGCTTACAGGCACCTCTGTCACCATCAGCCTTACATATTTCTTTTATCCTATAATTACATCTCAAGTACGCTCGTCTTTTCTGATAACAAACACCTTGATTCATTCATTGTTTCTTTTCGGAACCCAACACCTACAGACCCCAAGATATACTAGTACACTAAATCAGTGATTCCCATCATGGAGTTTTGTGATAGAAAATAACGAAAGGTGCGCATCAAAAAAGAGAGAAAAAATAGGAAATAAGTAAGAATAAAATGAGTCCTCGATAGAAAGAGGCACCCTAGACAAAAGATAAAACGAAGAGCCAAAGTTAACCTCAATTTCCATAATTGGTGAGCTCGTTGCATATCTAGGAGAGAAGTCGATTGGCCTTAGTACTTCGTACTTGATATCTGACATCATTTTTCATTTGCAGGAAAGTTGAATCAATCCTCTCAGTACTACATGAACAAATTTATATCATGAAATCGTTTAATTTGTTTGAGCTTAATCGTACGAATGCAGGAAATAAATCCAATTACTATATTTGTCAAGAGCCAATAAGTGAATTAGATTAAACGTAGCTAAACTTCACTGAAAACTAATAGATGCAAAAAGTTAAGCAAGCTTAATATGATGAAGTAATCAAACAAATTCAGGAATGAAGTTTGCGATGGATGGAAGGTTATCATTTAAAAGTAATTTTTTTTAACTGAAATTACAGTGCAGAGGTACTTTCAAGTACAAGATAACACAATGTGAAAGATAACAGGAGTTGGGTGAATAGACAGTAAAGTGATAGAAATATTTCTTGAATGCAGAATGCAGAAATGGGATTAAACTTCAGGAAAACTAAAACATGAGAAAATAAAATAAAAAACTTGCTGGCATTAGGAAAGATCGTAAGGGATTATCAATATCCAATTTTAATCGTGGGATCATTTAGTAAATCTCACGATAGTGACGCAGCTGCCAGAGAGGAGAAAATACTTACTTTCCTGTTGCAGAGAGAGAGAGAGAGAGAGAGAGAGAGAGAGAGGGGGGGGGGGGGGCCAGAAGAAGAATCACATAACACTTAAGAATAATACTTTTAAAAGTGAAAAAATTTTACTGAAGCAAAGCTTCATCAACTGAGGTGAATAGAGGCACTGATGGTATTAAGACAAAACATTTACAGAGATAATCGTTTAAAAATGGCATCAACTTACTGATAATAGCTGATATTGATGAAATATCAGCTATTTTAATAAAATTAAAATTTTCGAAACAAGAAGGACTTATCATCCAAGGTGTTGTGATTATTTATATTTTTAGTGCGAAAAATGTTTCAAAACAGCACAATGTGGGAAAACAAGTATTAATACCTTACTGTGAAATAACGAACAGATAATTCAATCTTTACAACCAACAGACGAAAATATTTGAGTTATTACTATAGAATAAAAGAAAAAGGATACAATTAGTATGCTAGGGCCTGTATACAGAAGCTTTCTATTAAACAAAGAGAATGGGCAAAGTAGTGAATTTTCAATTTCTATATAGCCTATGGATTTATTTAGTTCCCTTTCGTGAAATGTGTTCTGATAGAGCTTCGGTATCTTCTTTGCAATAACTGGAACAAATATGTGGAGAGAGAGAAAGAGAGGATTAGAATTCTGTCATTAATTTTTCATTCTGGGGCCAAGACGTGATTCTTGTGTTAGGCTTAACTGACACCGAAAATGCCAAATAGGGACGAAAACAGGATGAGAATTGACGGCGAACTAACTTGTTTGACATTTTCATCTCGAGAGAAAGTATTAAGTACAAATTCTCTCTCTCTCTCTCTCTCTCTCTCTCTCTCTCTCTCTCTCTCTCTCTCTCTCTCTCTCCTATGCGTTTTTTTATAAATTTTATTTTCTCCCAATTCCTGTCATCTGATTCTCTCCTCCACCGAAGAGTCAACCTGTCAATTCCTTCTCTCTCTCTCCCTTTTTTTTTTATTCTTGCAGTCTTTCTCCAGACAGTATGTAATTACTTTTGGAGAGTAATTAAGAGTGGAAATAAGAAGTATTTTGGCTAAGTAATGTTTAGTATTAGGTAACGAAAACAGCGAGAGAAAACAATTTTCTGAGTTTTAAAGGAGGTTATTCCGTTATTCTTGATGGGCCACTGCTGAAATCAGCTCGTGATTTTTTTTTTTTTATTCAGCAGATTTTGTTATATCCCCTTCCTTTATGCTCTTATTTGTAAATCTTCTATTTAGAGTAATCCTCGCTGTTCCACTACTCATTGGTGTCGTATTCCCTGTTTACTACCACTGCAAACGATGGTGGAAAATTCTGTCTTCTACTCTTATCTGGGTTTACTTGCGTCTGTATTTTTCCACCACACGCCTCTTTTTCCTTCAGAGGTGGAGACTCTAAAAGGGTAGCGCTTCCAGGTGCTCAGCGAAGGATAAGGTTTTTATACACTTCAGCTAACCCAGAATGTTTGCAATGCAGACTCCTACCTTTGTAAATATATATTTCAGAATAACATTTCTACCTACGCTTAAAGATGGTTGATAGTACGAAATACCACGAAAACGGTGCACATAAATCGCATGTGTTGTAAAGGATTCGAGGCATCTATCAATTACAAGGCATGGTAAGAAAAGTTAACTGACAAAATTTTTTTTCTTAAGAATTGTAATAGTTATGAATTAATAGATAAGCAATGAAGAAGAAGTGAATATGGTTAAAAGGGGGGGGGGGGGAGAAAATTTATCGTAATCGGATGAAGAAATACTCCTGGGGAATTGAAAGTACGAAGAATAAGGGTAAAAGATGAGGATCAGTTACAGGCGAAATTAATGATCCAGTAAAGTAGAAGAGAAAACATCGTCTCCCTTCTTATGTAAAACCAATACTTTGGATAGAATTTTGAGTACGGTACATCTGGACCAGCATGTTCAATTACACGTCGTAAAAAAAAAAAAAAAAAAAAAAAAAAAAAAAAAAAAAAGAGAGAGGTCATGAAGATGAAAAGCTTTCTGAGGCGAAATCTAAAGGGAAGAAATGAAACTCCAAAATTATTTCTCATGTTGGTAACATGTCCCACCCGTCGCACGTTTGTTCAATTGAGTGATTTTATATGAAAAGATGCTTATATATTGTGACGAAGTGCCAAGTATCTGATTACTACACTTACCAATAATTAAATGAGTACCTCACAACACCCAGACACCTGAACCTTCATCACAGGTAAAATACGACTGAATACTCTAAAGGCAACAGTGATCCCTCAAACAACTTACCAGTACTGCGGAAAATCAGACTAAGTTCATCAAAACAGGTGTGAGGTAATCTTATATGTAATTGAATAAATTAATGGGCATCAATCCATCAACAACGTTAAAAGTCTAATTATTTCCCTGATTTTAAAAGTCTAAGTACTTCCCTGGTTCTTACTACCTTCAATTAAGTTGAAGGAAAACAGCTCAATTACCACTCTGTTTCTACTTAAACAAAATTAAGTATACTGGTGAAAAAGAAAACACTTATAAAAATTTTAAATACAAAAAATTATAAGTGTAACTCACAATCTCAGGGAAATTTACTGTAACTTGTAAAGAACACAAAGTTTAATTAATTCTTGAATTAATTAGGTAAAATTAAATCAAAATTAATTGATCTCAAAACTCAAGAAAATTTATTAAGTAATCGAAATTCAAAAGTGTTAGGTATTAAATAAAATTTGGAAATTAATTCACAAGTGCTAAACACCAATAAAACTTGAAAAGAATTCTAAGTAGATGCAAATTAATTCACAAGTGTTAAATTCAATTAAATCTGCAATGACTAATTATTGAAAACAATTAAGTTAATCAAATTGTGAATGCAAATGAAAACACAGAAAAATTTGGAAAATACCAAAATTGCAAAAAGCACTAATCACACAGGATATGTAAAGAAAACACATTTCAATAAGAAAAAATGGACAAATGCACAAAAAATCACTTCTATAAGAAAAATGGATAAATGCACACAAAAAATCACCAACACCAAAATGTGGAAAAATAGTAAAAATTCCCATGGAATAACTCGAGTAATTTCAGTGTTTCGAGTACTTTTTAAGTTTAAGTTTAGTGCACTGAACTTACAAAAAAACTCTTACCTTGGTATACCAATTTTAGAAGGCCTTTCTCGAAATCACCATTAAACATTTACACACGAGGCGCCTGTTACACATTTTACAATGTTTGTTCAGATTCCACATTAAGCACTGAATAATACTAAATAACTCTAAGAAATACGATCTAAAAGTTACGAGTGACCAATCACTAAATACAAAATCTTTATGTTTATATGAAATAAAAATGGCGTAAGAGAGAGAGAGAGAGAGAGAGAGAGAGAGAGAGAGAGAGAGAGAGAGAGATGATATCTGTATGCAAGGAGTTTAAAGTCTGTAATGAGCTCTCTCTCTCTCTTGTATGGGCGAGACTTAAAGATCTTGAGTGACGTCACAAACTTTCCATTTCAAAATTAAAGTACTTACGAGTCAACAAATTCTCTTTTGGCAAATCGAGAGATGTAAGAGTTAATTTACTCGTAATATTAGATAGTTTTCAACACAAAAACATCTCTAACTACTTATATGAAATGAAAAGCATCAGACGTATGTGAAACGTTTTAGGCTTGCGAAAGATAGTGCAATCCTTCTAGAAGCTTCTAATATGACATAACTTTACAGAAAAATGGTGAAATCTTCACATAGCTTTTCAACAAAGACGTGCTCGTCCGAAACAGATTCGAGCGAGTAAGATTGACAGAATTCCAAAACAAAACGGAGACTTCGAGTTTTCCTGATCTGAGTGATGACAAGTTATGAAAACAAAACCGAGCATGACTCACGGCTAATGTACAATGCAAAAATTTCTCTCTGTTTGTCCACATCTTAGTTCCATTCTTAACTTTTAAATTATGTTATGCGAAATCTGAACATACATTATCAGAACATCCTAACTTTAATCTGGATAAGGAATCCGAAAATATTGCAGACAATTTCATATCTCTTCATACAGTTAAAGAGAAGATTATATGCATTACGAAAGTAGCAGCATATAAGAATATATATATATATATATATATATATATATATATATATATATATATATATATATATAATATATATATAGTTATATGAGTATATACAAATACATACATACATATATATATATATATATATATATATATTATATATATATATATATATATATATATATAATATATACATATAGATATATATATATATATATATATATATATTATATTATATATTATATATATATATATATATATATTCTATATATATATATATATATATAATATATATAGTTATATGTAGTATAATAAATACATACATACATACATATATATTGTAATATCAGCTACTTAAATTTTATCTCGTGGCTCCATAAGTAAACATTTATTAATTGCTGTCAATTATTTTTATCAGTTTCATTTTGAGCCTCGAATTCTTGGTCCGAGTTTTGTATTGTGCGCTTTCCCCCACTGAATGTTATTTGCTAATTGGTACTCCGCCCATGAAAAGTTTCTCTTTACTTTCATGTACGAGTGCTTCGGTAGTTTTTCATCTTCTGTCCTCCTGCCACGTTGGACTGTTTAAGAGGCGATTTACATATTTTTCGTCTGGATGGAGAAAGATTGCTTTCGGCTCTCCTGTAGAAGTTCTCGCCCTTTTTCCAACGGCCCGTTGATCAGTGTGGCGATCACACCTTGCACCATTGCTCTGCTACATAGATTTTGTGGAAGTCTGCTTCGAGTGGACTCGTCTGCTGCTGATGCATCAGTGTCCTGGATGCATACACCTGACCCCCTTTGTGACTGCGATTGCGTTCTCGTGCTTCCAAGTGTACCGAGAACACATCGTCATCGTCTACGTCTTGAGTCCTCTCGACTAGTTATGGTGACGCCTCTAGAAACATTCTACAAACTGCCGTTGTCTCGAGATCTTCTGAGAGTCGGTTAGGAGGCCTTTTGGTCGTGAAGAAGAGTAAGCTTCCGATTATGTGTGTTCTTTTTATTTTCCACGAATATACTCGTTTCCTTGTGGTTAAGCAATAGTGTCCTGGGACGACTAAAAGCCGGGAGTGCCATCGAAACTATCACTCGTTTACTAACTGCCTTCAGTGCTGGGATGTGTTTTTGTCCGTACCGTGGGAACATATACATATGTAATGGTACATTTCCGTAAATATTGTGTTCAGTTAGGTTAAGCATTTCTTTCTTTAAGCTCTCACTTATTACTGACTTAGTGCGGAAGTTGTTTTTCTCCCTTCTCCTCGACACTTTCCCTCTAACTATCATTTGAGTGAAGGTTTAGCTGTGAGTCTTGAATGGTAGTTTTAAGTGTAGTGACTGTGCCCTCAGCCAATAATTCGAGGATGTGTGCAGTAACTTCTTGTAATAAAATTTGAATTTTACGTTCGTTTTCAATACCCCTCAAAGTGTATTTTTTTATTGTCTGTATTTGCTGGTAAACTTTACTCTTAGCCTACAAGCTATCGTAGTAAAAGCAATTTTGTTGGAAGGGCCAGTAAACGCCTGGACCAAATTATTTTTAAATTTTAAAGTAAAAATAAGTGCTTTTTTGTTAATATCTCATCAGAATAACAGAATTCCTAACCATTTTTGAGCGACCTTGCCCAGGCATTAGTTACCAGCAATATAGCGATTAAGCACTTGAGGGGGGTTATAAGGGAGATAAAAATTAGGTAATTGCTAATAGGTTCACCCAAAGTAGGTAACATGGGTTTTCCCCAAAGAAAGGGAAAACGTTGAGGGGGCGGCGAGTTCGTTCTTAGAGATGATGATTGGGAAAGAAAGCTGTATGATTTAAAAAGGGATGATTTTGTGGTTCTTGCAGACTTCTTTAGTTTGAGTCTCCCCACCGATATCAGGAAGGTCTTTGTTATGGGAGGTAGTTAAGGCTGTTAAAGCTTATAAAGAATCTATTTTGGAAGTTAGGTCATAGTGAAGAAAACCCATGGTAGCAATGAAAAACAGGACAGTGTTAGTCAGGGAACTAGCAGGGACGTCAGGTGACTTAAAGTTAGATATCTTGAGGGAACAGAGTAAAATAAAAGATTTGGAATTTAAATCTTACAATTGCGAGCAGAGGAGAGGGCTAAGGATAGGCAACACGCAAAGGAGTTATTAGAACTTCAGATAAAGTTGAGTGGTGATAACAGTACCTATAAAAATAATAATTTCAACTTGATGACTGCAATAAAGTAATTCCTTGCTTTTATCGAAACGAGGATGTGGCCTGAATTTTTTCACGGCTTTCGAACGTATTGCTATTAAACTCTCGTGGCCTCGAGAAAATATGTGGACGACTTTAGTGCAATGTAAATTGAAAGGTAAGGCTCAGCGTGGTATACAATACACTTAGTGATGAACTTTCCTTCAGATTATGATATTGTTAAATCCATTATTTGATTGAAAAATAAAGCCTATGATCTCGTCCCAGAAAGCATATCGGCAAAAATTCCGTGATTTAAGGAAAGATTTGGACCACACTACCTTTATTGAATTTGCCAGGAAGAAAGGACAATTTTTTTTGAGGATGGTAAGGAGTAAGTAGGTGGATACTATGGAAACTATAGGATCTCAGATGAGTGAGGATTTAAGAGAATGGTATCTAAAGACCTTAAATTACATCTTGAAGAGCTCAAAAATAGATTCTCTTCAAGAAATCGCAATTGCAGCTGACGAATATTCACTAGCTCATCGCAGGAATCCGTGAAAAGGGAGATCAATTTTGGCAAGGAAGTTTCCCCCACGACAATTTGAGAAAAAGTAATAAGCCAAAAGAAACAAGCTTTCTTTTGTAGTCAAAGATGAAAATAACTACTCTGGCGTAGAGAACAAGGTCAGTAGTATAATACCGCGTAGTTTTTCCAATAGTAATAGATTAGATAGTAATAGAGTACTACCGGTAGTAGTGACACTACTGGAGCGCAGGTCAAATATTACATTGTTTTTTGGTGTAGTCGAAGGGCATACCAAGGCAGAGTGTAGGGCAATGCAAAAATTCCTTGCTAGCCAAAACAGGGAAGCAATCAATCTGTTAAACAGCTGAACAACCTTCAGAAGAAGAAACAAAGTGACTAAAATTTCGTAAGTATATCTCGAATGGGTCTATTATTTTCATTAACAGTGACAAGAGGCTAGCAGAGTATAGTTAAAAATTTGCGTGACACGACGAGCCCCACAGCACAGTCATTAATAGGAAGAAAATCTATGCCTCATTGGGTTTTGTGTTTGCCAGTAATGATTTGTGGTCTTGGGAGGTTTTCCAAATACATTAGTATCGTGCCCTCTTGAAACACTTTATTTAGAAGCTGATTATTTTAAAGGTAATGCAAAAATTAGCAATAGTGGATACTTTGCCTATTCCTGAATTGACTGATTTTTGCTAATGATTTGGGTGGTTGAAAATGAACTAAATGTTATCCCAATTTTATCTTTGATAGAGAAAGACTGTCTTGTGATGGCTCTTTGTCCAGAGTTTGGTGATCCTGTTTCCATTGTCACTCGTTCTCGTTCAAAGGGGGTAGACTTAGAAGAAATGGATTTAGACTTAGAAAGTGGTAAATAGAACAGGTAACTGACTCTGTGACTAGTGGCAAAATTGAGTAGTATAAATTTTTGATGATATCGACTGGGAACCCGAGGCCTTGAAGGAAGCCCAATCAAGGGAATTTAATGAGTGACTACTGAATCTGTTGTAAATGATTTCGCAAACCTTATTTTGTTAAAGAAGATGGTCTACTATATAGGGTCAGTAGAGCAGTGGAACTCCTGCTGACCAGATAGAAGTGTCCGTCAGTTGGTAGTTCCCGAGAAGTATCGAAGAAATTGTTATGGTTGTCTCATGAGAACAATCTTGCCGGACATTCGTGTCCGGAAGACGTTTCAGAAGTTAGCCGAACATTTCTTCTGGCCTGGAATGCGCACAGGTGTAAAAAAACATGCACTCTTGTAACACCTGCCAAATCGTGGGTAAGCCAAATCAAAAGGTACCTAAAGCTCCTTTAATTCCAATTCCTGCTGTCGGGGAACCCTTTTAGGGAAGTCATGGTAGATGTGGTTGGTCCGTTGCCGCGAAACACGAAGTGGCAATGAGTATATTTTGTCCATAATCGATAGGATGTCACGCTCCCTGAGGCTATTCCCTTACGGAGAATAGGGAGTGAGAAAATCACGGAGGCATTAATTGTATTTTTTACTAGGTTTGGTTTTCCCAAGGTTTTGCAAACTGATTGCGGTACAAATTTTACCAGCAGAAACTTTAAAAGGAAGATGGAGGAGTTAGAGTTAAACATACAACCTCGACTCCTATCATCCTGAAAGTCAGGGTCAAGTGGAGAGGTTCACCAAACTTTGAAGAGTGTTTTGAAGAAATTCTGTTTCGAGACTGGTAGCGAGTGGGACAAAGAATTGCCATATGCATTATTTGCTAATAGATCTATTCCAAATAAGAAACTCTTGGGTTCTCTCCTTTCAATCTAGTCTTTGGTCATAGTGTGAGAGGTCCTCTTGATGTGGTCAGGAGCACTGGGGAAGGGGAAACCCCGGAAATCAATGTACTGGACTATATTTCGAATTTGTAAGCTAAACTTCAAAATGCTTGGTCTTTGCTAAAGAAAATTTGGCAAAAGGGCAAGCTGTAATGAAAAGTAATTACGACATAAAATCCAGACGCAGAGAATTTTCACCAGGTGACAGAGTTCTGGTTTTGCTTCCTATGCCTGGGAATCCTCTCAAGGCACAATTTTCTGGGCCGTGGAGAATTTTAAAGAAAATGAGTGAAGTAAATTACTTAGTGGAGACTCCTGGACGTAGGAGGAAGTCTCAACATTGCCATATAAATATGTTAAAACCTTATGTTAGTAGAAGTAGTGAAGAAGTAGAAGTAGAACCAATTTCTTTAGTTGATGTGGTTACCGAAGTTGATGAAAAATTGACGATTGGACCAAATATTTTATCAAATAATTCTGAGTGTCCTTAATAACCTTTCTTCGAAATTTCAGCATTGGATCCAGATAAAGCTTCTTCCCTTGTTGACTTAATAAATCAATATAAAGACCTTTTTCAGGATGCACCGGGTTTGACTACTATTTTAGAACATGATGTAGACGTTGGGGACACCCCACCTATGAAACAATGCCCTTACAGGTTAAACCCCGTAAAGAGGGATATAGTTAAGGAAGAGGTTAAATACATGCTGGACCATAATTTGATAACTCCTAGCACTAGTCCGTGGAGTTCTCCTGTGGTTCTTGTAAAGAAGGAAGGTGGGCAAAATCGACTGTGTTTTGATTATCGTAAAACGTAAACAACGAGGTTAATAAAACAGATTCTTATCCTTTGCCTCGGGTGGAGGAATTGTATCGACCGTATAGGATCCGCTAATTCATCAGCAAGTTTGACCTGGCCATTCCTTTAACTGATCTATTAAAGAAAAATGTTAAAGTTTGTTTGGGATAGTAATTGTCAGGTGGCTTTTGAAAAGTTAAAAGGTTGCCCTGACAAGCTACCCACTTTTGCGATCTCCGATTTTTCTTTCCCTTTCTCTTTAGCTACAGATGCGAGCGACACCGGATTGGGTGCAGTGCTTCTCCAGAGAGACCAGGAAAGGAAGGGTTAAACATCCAGTAGCTTTTCTTCACAAGAAAATTGTCACCAGCCGAGAGGAAATATTCGACAATAGAAAAGGAAGCCCTTGCTTTAATTAAAGCGCTAAATCATTTTAACATTTATTTATCAAATCACTTCTCCCCAAATAGAAGTTTTACATGGATCACAACCCATTGATTTTCATTAACCGTTTTTAAGAACAAAAAACTTACGAAAATACTTAGATGGAGTTTAGTAACTCCAGGGATACAACCTTATTATTAAGCATATCGCTGGCAGAAAGAAATATTGTGCTGATGCTTTTGTCTAGGGTTTATTTTGAGAGTGAATGGTCATTAGTGTTACTTTGTATATATATATACATATTTTTTTTGGCATTGTCTAATTATTTTTTATTTCAGATTTAGCTTAGTCTAATTATGTTCACCTTTTTTTTTTGAATAGTTTAGAATTTGGCTTTGGTACTCTATTATCTTAAGTTTACATTTTCTTTATTATTAATGTAAGTTCACAATTCAGTTTTTTCTAAAAAAAAAAAAATATTTATTTTTTTTTCTTTTTTTTTATTGGTGGGGGCTGTAATATCAGCTACTTAAATTTTATCTCGTGGCTCCATTAAAGTAAACATTATTAATTGCTGTCAATATTTTATCAAAGTTCATTTGAGCCTCGAATTCTTGGTCCGAGTTTTGTATTGTTGCGCTTCCCCCACTGAATGTTATTTGCTAATTGGGTACTCCGCCCATGAAAAGTTCTCTTTACTTTCCATGTACGAGTGCTTCGGTAGTTTCATCTTCTGTCTCCTGCCACGTTTGGACTGTTTAAGAGGCGATTTACATATTTTTCGTCTGGATGGAGGAAAGATTGCCTTTCGGCTCTCCTGTAGAGAAGTTCTCGCCCTTTTTCACGGCCCGTTGATCAGTGTGGCGATCACACCTTGCACCATTGCTCTGCTACATAGATTTTGTTGGAAGTCTTGCTTCGAGTGGACTCGTCTGCTGCTGATGCATCAGTGTCCTTGGATGCATACACCGTGACCCCCTTTTGTGACTGCGATTGCGTTCTCGTGCTTCCAAGTGTACCGAGACCATCGTCATCGTCTACGTCTTGAGTCCTCTCGACTAGTTATGGTGACGCCTCTAGAAACATTCTACAAACTGCCGTTGTCTCGAGATCTTTCTGAGAGTCTTAGGAGGCCTTTTGGTCGTGAAGAAGAGTAAGCTTCCGATTATGTGTGTTCTTTTTATCCACGAATATACTCGTTTCCTTGTGGTTAAGCAATAGTGTCCTGGGACGACTAAAAGCGGAGTGCCATCGAAACTATCACTCGTTTACTAAACTGCTTCAGTGCTGGGATTGTGTTTTTGTCCGTACCGTGGGAACATATACATATGTAATGGTACATTCCGTAAATATTGTGTTCAGTTTAGGTTAAGCATTTCTTTCTTTAAGCTCTCACTTATTACTGACTTAGTGCGGAAGTTGTTTTTCCTCCTTCTCCTCGACACTTTCCTCTAACTATCATTTGAGTGAAGGTTAGCTGTGAGTCTGAATGGTAGTTTTAAGTGTATGTGACTGTGCCCTCAGCCAATAATTCGAGGATGTGTGCAAGTAACTTCTTGTAATAAATTTGAATTTTTACGTTCGGTTTCAATACCCCTCAAAGTGTATTTTATTGTCTGTATTGCTGGTAAACTTTACTCTTTAGCCTACAAGCTATCGTAGTAAAAGCAATTTTGTTGGAAGGCCCAGTAAACGCCTGGACAAATTATTTTAAATTTTAAAGTAAAAATAAGTGCTTTTTGTTAAATATCATCATCAGAATAACAGAATTCCTAACAATATATATAGAGATATATATATATTATATATATATATATATATATATGATATATATATATATATATATATATATATATATCCAATGTAGCACAAATGAACGCGTGCTTGAGAATATCATGAAACCCACGTAAGAAGGTGAGTGAAAACCGGGCTTCATTTTCAAGTAATTGTTCAATATCCTGGGTTTCACTCACATTCGTACGTGGATTTTATTATATTATTATATATTATATATATATATATATATATATATATATATATATAATATATATATATCATGCTTATTTAAAAAATCACAGTAGATGTACATGACTTCTGGAAAATGATAGTCAGAAATCCAAGCGCTTTCGGCTTTACTAAGACATTGTCAAGGAACGAATGAAATACAATTGGAGAGAAAGTTCTCAGGTACGCAACAAGATCAAGAATACCAGATGGTTAATTGTCAAAAGGGTAAAAATTAAAGAGATAATCCTGGATTATCGGATATCACACGGTCACAAACCTAAACATAGATTTAACCCTAACAGAAACTACAAAGCATCCGTACAGTCCATAACATGTAAAAACTGAATATATTAATTTTGTTGCTTATATTTATCTACAACTTTTTTCATTATGAAAGCATCAAGTTTAAATAAACCAAGACTTAAATTTAGAACATTTCCATTATTTGACTTGA
>NC_061100.1:95969541-95987041 GCF_015104395.2 Macrobrachium nipponense | reverse complement strand
ATATGTGCAGAGACTTAGAAGGCGATACTCAAGTCAAAACTCAACACCGGGAATATGATGAAAGCCATAAACACATGGGCAGTACTAGTAATCAGATACAGCAGATGATTAGTGGAGTGGACTAAGGCTGAACTCCGCAGCATAGATCAGAAATCTCGGAAACACATGACGATACACAAAGCACTACACTCAAGAGCAAATACAGACAGACTATACACAACACGAAAGGAAGGAGAGAGAGGGCTACTAAGCTTAGAGGACTGTGTCAACATCGAGAGTAGAGTACTGTGGCAATATCTGGAAACCACTGAAGACTAGTGGCTCAATAGTGCATAGGAAGAAGGGCTGATAAAAGTAGACGAAGACCCGAAATATTACAGAGAAAAGAGAACGACAAATAGAACAGAAGAATGGCACAACAAATCAATGCACGGACGGTACATGAGACAGACTAAAGAACTGGCCAGCGATGAAACATGGCAATAGCTACAGAGGGGAGAACTGAAGAAGGGAACAGAAAGTATGCTAACAGTGGCACAAGACCAGGCCCTAAGAACCAAATGTCTAAAAAAGCGATAGATGGTAATAACATATCACCCATGAAAAACGAGACCATAAACCACATAGCAAGCGAATGTCCGTCACTTGCACACAGAAACCAGTACAAAAACAGACACGATTCTGTTGCAAAGATCCTCTGGGACTATGGTATCAGAACAGGTAGGGTGATATACGTGCCAATATACCAGACGTGACCTTGATTGGCAAAATAAAGAAAAAAATATCATTCACAGATGTCGCAATACCATGAGACATCAGATTAGAAGAGAAAGAGAGAAAAGATTGATATGTATCAAGACCTGAAAATAGAAATAGGAAGGAACCTGGAAAAACTAGAATGCGTAGCTCCAGGACTCATGCAGAAGTGTGCTCCTAGAAACAGCAAACATAGTGAAAAAAGTGATGGACGCCTATGGAGGCAGGATGCAACCCGGAACCCCACACTTTAAAAACCACCCAGTCGAATAGGATGACTGTGATATACAAGAAAATAATAATAGTAAATAAAAAACCAATAATATTCTATATCTTTGATTTCATTATATTCTTAAAGTATTAACTCACGATAATTTCTAGCGAAATAATAATATAAAGTTGATATAACACAATATAAAATAACTGTTAGCATTCAATAAAAAAGTCTCATGTTTCATATTCATTTTTTCTTTTGGTGACGTTATTTTTCGAATTACTAAATCATCATTGCATATGATTCATACATCACTTATAAGTAATACAATTATTCTTATGAATCTTCTAGTCTTAAAAATTCGAATGAGCTGTAAACTTGATTGATTCTTTTATGGACATTTTGTTCTGGAGCGATTTGACGTTTTTATAAAAATAGAAAGTATATTTGTGGTAGGAAACATGAAATTGTTCGAATTTCAGACAAATATTATTCAGTCAGGTAAAGATTAAAAAAAGTAAGAAGAAGAAGAAGAAGAAAAGAAGAAGAAGAAGAAGAGAAGAAGAAGAAGAAGAAGAAGAAGAAGAAGAAACTGTAAAATGAACGATGGAAAGCGAACTGAGACTATAAAGGAAGGAGGTCAGAGAAATTTAATACTGAGAGAATCGTATCGACTAAAACATTGGCTTACTGGATTGGCCACCTGAGCTTCCGGACGAATGCAAGAAAGCTTGTATCGAAATTCCAGAGAATTTGTTAAAAGCGCGCAGAGGAAAGAGGTGGATAAAAGAGAGAAAAGGCAGCAGAAATAGGAATATTCTAAACGGACGTGAATGATTAATTTTCGTAAGATTTGCAATGTTACTTGTAAGAGATTTCTTCAATATTCTTTTCCTTCCAAAGAACCCAATC
This sequence comes from Macrobrachium nipponense, assembly GCF_015104395.2. NCBI lineage: Eukaryota > Metazoa > Arthropoda > Malacostraca > Decapoda > Palaemonidae > Macrobrachium > Macrobrachium nipponense. The sequence goes on along the minus strand of NC_061100.1, from coordinate 95,985,159 downwards.
GTGATAAATGACAGAGAAATAGTTTATAGAACTGGCGATTTAAATAGAAACATGATTCATTTTTTTGGGAAGGGTATTTTATACTATACCTTCACTTCAATAAATGATTTCTTATTTAAAGAAAAGGTAACACATGAAGTGTTTGAATGGATTAGTTGAATAACTTATTATGAAAATTCCCAAATGACGTTTGTTGATATCTTTTTTAAAGATTATTCAAGGATTTTTTGTATTTAATAAGAAAACCAATTGTCAATATATTGGGATTAGAGAGATAGCTTTCTCGTAAAGATCACAATCTAGTGAGTCTTGAAATACCAGTTCAGTTGATTTTTTTGTAAAAAGCAACAAATGAAGATCGATATAAGGAAACAGTGAAGGGTTATTATTGTAACTGTAAGGAGCTGTCAATTATTACAGCTTAATAGCAGGATTACTTGTCTTTAATTAAAAACTGGAAGTTCTGCTCGGCAATACACTTTTATAAATATTTCAAAATTTATCTGCTTTCACTGTTAAAATAATAATCCTTCACTGTTTGATGTAGAGATTCTATGTAAGTTTCCAGTATAACTACTGATTCTTAGAACTATGTTAGCGCATATGATTCTTTTTCTGAGGGGCCTTTGCCTCAGAATAATTAATAAGATATTATGTGTGCCGCAGAGGGTTAGAGAAGAGCGTAGCCTTTGTAAATCTTATTTAACTAAATCATTGTTGACGGGTGTAGAGAAATATCTATAACCAAATGTTCACGATTAAATTATTTCCATTAATAGTAAAACAGCACATATAAGGACTACAAAGGATTTACCTACCTAATTGGAGACGAAGAGTAACCCGTTTGTCTTTATTGTCATACTTATAGCAAAAAAAAAAAAAAAAAAAAAAAAAAAACGAAAAAAAAAAAAAAAAAAAAAAAAAATTTATTTTTTCATCTTCTCTATCTCTCTCTCTCTCCCCACACACCACACACACACACACATATATATATATATATAATATATAGATATATTATAATATAGAATTATATAATATATTATATATATATGTATATGCGTGTGTGTGTGTGTGTGTGTGTGAGAGAGAGAGAGAGAGAGAGAGAGAGAGAGAGAGAGATGAAATAAAGTTTTTTTTTTTTTTTTTTGCTATAAGTATGACAATAAAGACAAACGGGTTACTTTCGTCTACCAATTAGGTAGGTAAATCCTTTGTAGTCCTTATATGTGCTGTTTACTATTAATGGAAATAATTTAATCGTGAACATTTGGTTATAGATATTTCTCTACACTCGTCAACAATGATTTAGTTAAATAAGATTTACAAAGGCTACGCTCTTCTCTAACCCTCTGCGGCACACATAATATCTCTTATTAATTATTCTGAAGAAAAGGTCCCCCAGAAAAAGAATCATATGCGCTAACATAGTTCTAAGAATCAGTAGTTATACTGGAAACTTACATAGAATCTCAACATCAATTTGTCTCTACGTGTCATATTGGGTAACTAACAAAAACTCCTACAAACGCTCTTCAAGTGTCAGTAGATGGGAAAGCCTCTTGGTGACAGAGGAGGCTATCTCAATTTACTTGTTTCCCAGAGCCATATGGCTCGTGTCAACGGTGATGTTAGTGGTTATTATTATGACGTAGTGGAGAGGAGGGCGAGTGATATGTGGGTAAATGGGAAACAAAGGCCAAAGTAGAAATTAGCTGTCATACATTTTCTTTATTGGTCATGGCTTTCAGGATAATGAAGCATGGAAATAACTTCTACTACTATCCTATGTCGTTTACAGTGGCAGGAACATGTACTAAAACTATGTTCATATGTTTTTTATCTGATGGGTCTCAGAATAGCACTGTCCGAGTAATGATTCAAGAATTCTCTATTCCTAGATATGCAGTGAAAGCAGCTATCTTTACTTATAAATTCTTCTACTTAATTCATAACAAACAGCAGTTAGGAAAAATAACTACATATCGTTGGTATTTATATATAAAGGATATGGTAGGCCTCTTGATAACTAATGGAATAAAGCTTGTACGATACTGTCTTGGAGTGGAAGATTTACTTTGATTTCCATTAAAAACACCTAAATTTAGAAATAAATGATCTGGAAGATCACCCACTCCTCTAAACTGAAATAGATTCAACATTGGTCATGACACACTGTCCATATTATAGCGTAACTTTCAAGGCAGCAGTTTTGCTATCCGCTTGTTGTGTTACACAAAGAACTAACAACTGTTAAGTTTTCAAGGAAAACTTCCATATTAGGAGAGTCATATATACGAACTTAATTTTTCACCGGCAAAGTATAATTCCTGTTTATTATTTGGTATATTTATCAAAAATGTCACGCTTATATCCACTTGTCAAAATTACGAGAAATAGACTTTATACACTATACAATGCACTACAAACTAAGAACTTGAATATTTGCGAAACTAAGTTTTCTAAAAACGGTCTCTATACTATTTATAGCATTGATTTTCTCTTTTCCATAAGTTCTTTTTGAATCAAGATTATTCCATCTTGAATATCGATAGTGGTCACTGGTAAATACTAGATAATCTGATATACCTTTCAGCCTAAATCATTTACCATGACTAGCATTTCAGTGCCTTATCCCTTAATTTTCTTGATAGAGTGACACAAGAACCTTCGTCTAAACTCTAAAGTATCAAGTTTTTTCTCTCCATTTCGGAACAATTTCTTTACTCCATATTTTGGAACCATCCGTTGACTGAATTAAAACAGTATTTAAATCTAGTTCAATTTTTTCTTTCCATCACAAAACCCAACTGCCATCTTACTTATTTACTTGGTGGATATTCTTTTTTACTCCTCATACGACTCACTTAACAGAAAAAAAATATTTTCTTTAAACAAGTTTACTATATGCCATTACACATGCCTCCAATTCCTGCAGAGTTATAGATTTCGACCAATATATATTCCAACAAAAACAGACAAAAAATTCAGTAATTTTGGACTAAATTGTTAAGTTGGATTTACATTATGTTATGTTTGATTTACATAATAGTTACAATTTTATGTTGTTTTAATAAGCAAATTCTGTTGCTCTTAAATTAGGGGACTTTCTCATAAGTTGTGACAAATGAAAATAAACAATTGAATAAGTATCTCATGGAAAAAGATTGAATATCCTAAAGGAAAATTAATTATCGACAAGAAAATATTTGAAATAAAACCAATTTCATGAATGAAAATACTTTCCGATGCTGGGGGGAAAACACTCTTTAATTCCGATGAGAATAAATGGTAAAAACTGTAGAGGGAAACCTTCTACCCTGAAATATATGCAGCAAGTTCCCTGTGACTGTGTATTGTACTGCGAATTGTTCTGACAATAAGGAACAATAATTAACAGACGCAGGCTCCCCATATGTGACCAATTTCACTCCGGTCCCTTGAGAGAGCGTTGCTTTGCCTGTCTCTTCGCTACTAATGAGAACGAATGGCCCAAGTTAATGGTTGACGTATTTGCCGGAAAGTTACGCTGCATTTAACTTCATTATAATTGTTGTGGTTTGTTATTAACATGGATGCCAGTTACATGCTTGTTATTTTGCCAAATTATATAATTATTATATTTATATATATATATTTATATTATATATTATATTTATATCATATAATATATATATAATATATGTATATAATATATATAATATATATATATATATACATATATATATACATATATATATATATTATATATATATATATATATATATATATATATATATATATAATATATATATATATTCCTTTTGGGACCGCATTGCGCGTAAAAGTATTTCTCCTCTTTCACGAGATATTAGGAATTACTGTTTGCGTGTTAAGTTTTTATGCTTTATTTCTCGAAAACGGACAAACTACAAAGGGAGTGAAAAAAGATATTGCTAATACCACTAACTTTGTGCACCTGAAGTTTTGAGCTAAATATTTATTTTGGTGTTTGATGTCAGAGACGCTACTTCCTCGGGTTTCATTTCACCAAGAAAAAATAAACATAAAAGTATTTTCAGTTGGTCGGGAATATTAAACGTTGGCGGTTCTGTTGTTTGCTCTCGTATCACCTGTTAATTTTCTCATACCTCTGATTTTTGAAACTATTAGAAAAGCTAAGTGATTTTTATAAATAATATCGAGATACATAGATATAATGTTTTAGATGATTGTCACATTCAAAGTTTTCTACTGAAGGCCTGACAATCAAGGATTGGACGATCGCTCGGCAGCCAGGTTGTGTTGTGGTTTCTGTCAAGGAAACAGGAGTTTTATATGACTTCTAGGGCACTGAAGGCGTTTTAAATGTACCCACAGGTGTGTGAACATGCAGTGACTATTTTGCCCTTCCTTTAAGTAAAGTAGGAATGTGAACTTAGCATTTATTTAGGTGCAAAACAGCAGGGGCCGGATACTCAAAACTTCCAAAGGTGCCTTTTGTGGCAAAGGCGCCGTTCCTGTCGGCAGTTACTCGAAAAGCTCATACTCAAAACATCGAATGTGTGCCGCCATCTTGGAAATATGGCGCCGTAAGAGCCTTTGCGCTACGGCTGGTTACAGCAGCCTTTTAGGTGGGAAAGGCAACTTTGGGAATGACAACAAGAAAGAAGAGGGTATCTCCTACGCCATTAGACATAGTTTTGTGGTTTAAGGTGTACTTACTGTGGGTAAGTAGACAAATTATATGTTTATTACTTAGTTATTAATGAGATTTGTATTAGGCTACCTAATGCTTATAGGCCTATAACCTAGGCTACATGTAAGCAGCAATGAGAGCTTGAGGTTTGACGTTTAGTAGGCAGAGGAACATTTTTGATAAATTAGGACAATGGTATACCTTATGCATGTATATCCTGTGTGGCTGTTTAGTGGGAAACGAATTAATTTCCCTAGGTTTAACATATATAAAGTGGAAAAAGAACAGCCAAAATATTCAATTATAATTTGCAACAATGTTAAATATGCACACTAGTAAATGATTACTAAGGTGGGTTTGGGGGCATAGCCCCCATCAAGGAATTAATCAATTCACTGACAGATTAGGTTAGTGTACATGGTTAGGCTAGAGGACAATATTGGGAAATGGTTAGCACATTGTGGGCATAACCCCCCCCCCCCCCCCCCAAATCTAGGAATTAATATAGCAGCACTAGTACACATGTCAAGCACAAGAACTCTCTTAAAAAGAGCTGTGCATGGCTGTTTTTCTCTTACTACACCTTCGTTGAAGAGAACATTGAATCACACAGGAAAGAAATATTCTAAGTTATTTTTTCTTTTTCATTCTCTTTAATCCTATCCCTGTAGGAATCGGAAGGTTACTAAAGTGTGTCATTGTTGTCACTTTTTTTATTGATTCTCATTTTTTGCAAATATATTTACTAGTAGGTTCAAGTTTTATAAAATCTTTAGGACCTAGCTTACCATTATGAAATGCTTTTAGGTTGATTATCACAATATATCTAAGATACTTTATTGTTCAAGTTTCAGATACCAAATTGTAGGCATAGTGAGAACATCAATAAACTTTGTGATGGAAGCCCTGGTTGCGTATTTTGCAGCTCAGCACTTGCAACGGGAGAAGAGGTACAGAGACCCTTTGGATCCACTTCACATTGATGACACAGAATTGCTTCAAAAATATAGATTTCCTCGCAACCAGATCATCAGTCTGTGTGAAGAACTAGAGCCACACATTGGAAGGCCAACCTCAAGAAGCCATGCCATCCCCACACATACACAGGTCTTGGTGACGTTGAGATTTCTGGCAAGTGGGACCTTTCAAAATGTGACTGGTGATGTAACTGGTATGAGCCAAGCAAGTGTAAGTCGCATCATCAGTAAAGTTACAGATGTTCTATATAACAAAGCAAGGACAGAAATAAAAATGCCACAAAATCTACAGGAAATTCACCAGACTGCACAAGCTTCCCATAGGATTAGTGGCTTTCCAAGTCATTGGTGCAATAGATGGAACACATAAGCAATGCTAGATAAACAATTTATTTTTTTAAGTCTTGTGTTTTGACCTTTAGTTATCATAGATCTTATAATGTTCATGTATAATCAGTGCTAGAGAAACAATGTATTTTTCTTAAGTCTTTATACTATGTACTATATGCAAAGGTGAATATATATATATATATATATATATATATATATATATATATATATATATATATATATATATGCAATTTCTCTGGCTTATCACTTCTCTTCAGGTACTCTTAAGGCACATTTAACATAGGTTAAGGTGGTCTGAGATAAGTACAGTACTGCATACAGGGACTCACATTATGAAATAAATGCCACCTAGATACAAGTAAGTTATGAAATAATTGAATTTGATGTTCATATTACCTAGATACAAACTGGGTACTGTATCACTGAATGACCCTTAATAGCAATATCAGTGTATTACATAGTACATTATCTCCAGGAAAGAAATAATACACTAAAGTAAATAAAAAGAAGACTTACAATAAGGTAGAGGTAACTGAGATCACAGAGGTATCATTTTATACTATGATAAATAATAAAACATGCATTATAGCCACAATAGAGAAATAACATGAAATAGCATTGTAAATAAAAAAATGTACTATAAAAAAATACAATAAGGTAGAGGTAACTGAGATCACAGAGGTATCATTTTATTCTATTAAAAATAAGAAAACATGCATTATAGCCACAATAGAGAAATAATATGAAATAGCATTATAAATAAAAAAAATGTACTATAAAAAAATACTTACAATAAGGTAGAGGTAACTGAGATCACAGAGGTATCATTTTATACTATTATAAATAAGAAAACATGCATTATAGCCACAATAGAGAAATATGAAATAGCACTGTAAATAAAAAAAAATGTACTATAAAAATACAATAAGGTAGAGGTAACTGAGATCACAGAGGTCTCATTTTATACTATTATGAATAATAAAACATGCATTATAGCCACATTAGAGAAATAACATGAAATAGCCTTGTAAATAAACAAAAACTACTAAACTTATCACAATAACACGAGATCACAAGTAACACGATATAATGGAGGAAAAATAAAAAAAATAAACCTCAGTAAATACTGGAGTGGTTAGCTTAAGACAATGAGGTAGTATATCACATTACTCTTAAACAAAAGACTTACAAAATACTAATCTCAATAATGAAGAGGTATATGAAATTTATCACCTTATGGGCACCCATGGTATAGGAACATATAGGGCATGGTTTGAAAAAAAAATAGATTTTACCACTGTATAGACTATATTACAAGTACTACCACTTTAAAAAAAAATTATGCAAAATGTTTTTTAAGGATATCAGTAATTGTTACCATGCTCTCAGTCATTCTTACCATGTTGTCAGCTATTACCCTTGCACTTCCATTTAATTCTTTTATACTTTCATTTAATTCGTTTTGATTAAACAATATATCCTGAAATATATCAGCAACATCAGGGCGGCTTAAACGACGGCTAGAGGGGCGGCTTGGCTCCTCTCTCCGTGCATACTGGTGTTCTTCAATAATTGATATTGGTATATCATCTGCGACGGACACTTCTGCAGAGCCATCATCAATATCCAACTCGAAGAGTTGTGCATCAGCAATGCTGTGAAATGCTGACATGTGCTTGCTAGCAACAGCCGAGGTGGTGGCAGCAGCAGCCGAGGTGGTAGCAGCAGCAGTCGAGGTGGTAGCAGCTGAAGTACTACATCCAGCTTTCCATACAGAAAAGGCTGAACCTGAAAGATTTAAGAGCAATAAGTTATTTTTTATGGCACATTTATATATACATGCATAGACATTAATTTTAAATACTGCATTAATAATTGCAATGTTTTTTCTAAACCAAACCTCTTCCTGCTGTATCAAATAAATAAATCATCTGCTATGACATAATATATGATGAATTACTGTCACATTTAATTCAGTACCAGTGATTACTTATGTATGTGGCTTGTGGGGACCCCAAAATGTCGGGGCACTGGGGCAGCTGCCCCACTTGCCCCATGGTAAATCTAGCACTGCTAACTGGTATTCACTTGAGGCTTGACCTATCTTACATTACTAGTAGACGTTACAATTGATACTCTTACTGTCTAAGACTGAGATATACAGGTTTAATACAGCATACTGTGAAGTGCTTTCTAACCTGCAGAAGGTGAAGCTGGGTCCTCACTGTCATCTGCCAACCCCTCAACTGCTTCTTGCTCCAGTAGGCCCAATCCTACCAAAGCTTCCCCTGAAGGTTTCAGAGCTAGAATTTTATGAGGACCACCACCTAAATAGATAATAATACAGAAATTAGCTACTGCAATAACTCTGGAAAGGAAACATCAATGTAATTTTGTAATTATTGACAGTAATTATGATCAATGACTTCCCACATCTCTACCTCATCAAAAGAAAAGAAAAAATGACACTGATACCAAAGATAGAGTACATAACAATCTACCTGAGTCACAACTAAGCATGGTTAGGTTAAGGTTAGGCTAGGTTAAGAATCGGTCTTGTTGACATGACCTTTTTAACAATACGGACCGGTTTCATCCTTTTGAACAGGTCCCATGTTTGTGTGGGACTGCTATTCTTCAAAAGCTCCCTAACTTTACACCCTAACCTAGCCTAAGATTAAATGGTTAACATTCAATTGTGGCAGAAATGCCATACAAGAAAGTCTTAGAATTAAGTAGAATTGAGTAAAATATATTAAAAAAAATGATTTGGTTAGGCAAGGCATATTGGCAACTTATGCAATAATACACAGGCCCAGGCATATCAGCTTAAGCTACCTAAAACATTTATTTCCAAGCAATATCATAGGATACTTTTGCATAGCCTAACATATACTAGGCATATATCATAACTAGCATGAAGTTAACAGTACAACATAAGCCACGGCCTAGCCAAAACTCGCTTCAATCTAGGTACCTAGCCTATGTATGGAAATTAGTCAATGCTATATTAGGCCAACTTAAGCTAGTAGCCTATCTCTAGGCTATGTCAGAAAATCTTACCTGTCTTCTTCATTTCCGTTGTATGTTGGGCCATTTTCCTTTTTACATCAGAGCGATAATCCTTGAATTTTTTTCTAACATCCTTCCAGTCTTTAGGTGGGGCTGACACTGCCCATTGCTGCTGTCACTTCTTGCCATGCAGCATCTCTCAAATGCCTTGTCACACCCATCTCTGAGAAGCTTCCAACTATTACCGCCTTCCTTTTCGCCACTTCTGTCACCATTATAAACAACTCTGCTTCAGTGAAGGGAGATTGCTTCCTTTTCTTAGCCACAGGGTCCATCGTATCACTCTCTGACACTCTTAAACAGTCTGCCATCAACAATCAGCTGATATGCTGCTGTATCGTGATTGGTTCTCATTCTCTAGGCACGCTATGCTACGGGCGATGTGATTGGCTTGATTATCCAAAGGCGCCTTTGACAAAAAGGCAGCCTTTTCATGCAAAGGCATGTCAAAGGCGCCTTTGAAAATCTGTGTGTATATGATCCCGCCTTCGTCGAAAGGCGCCTTGGGCGAGCCTTTGGGAAAGGCGCCTTTTGTCAAAAGGCACCTTTGCATAAGGCTTGTTTTGAGTATCCGGCCCCAGGACTCTTTGCCCCGGTTTCCTGGCCGGGAAAACCATATGCCCTCGGGCTATGCTTGAGGCATCTTTATGGCCAACTTTAGCGAGTAGTAAAGTTGGCGACGACGCACAGTCATTTGTGCCCAGCAAAAACCAGACGCAGTGACTCTTCCGTTTTCTGTGTCTCCAGAATGAATGCGCCAAGGTTGAAAAGAATTAATACCAAAGGTATTAGATACTTAGTGGGTGCAATTTATGAAGACGACATTCCCTTAATTCTTGATGATACTTTACGTATAGAGGACGATGAAATTGAGGGCATTGCAGAATTGGGGAAAACTAGGTTAATTGTTAAATTAAGCTCAAGAGAGAAATATGAAAACATTTGTGAAGATTTCGGTGGCAAAGAAATCAGTGTAAGAGATGACCTAATAATCCGAGTTGAGGATTTGTCAACTTACAGGTCGTACGTGACAGTGCGAAATGTGCCTTTTGAAATGACTGACTTTATGCTGAATGACATTCTTTCCAGATATGGAACAGTGAGTTATGTGAAGAACACTCGAAGTCAGGGAAGATACAAAGGTATTGATAATGGTGTCAGAACAGTTTCGATGGATATTAATCGACAGATTCCTTCCTTCTTATATGTTGAATGCGCCAAGGTTTATCTATATATATACTATAAAGGGCAGGCTAAAACTTGTAGACTTTGTGGGCAAACCAACCATTTTGCTAATGAATGTGAAGTTGGAATTACACAAAGACTAAATATCATTAGTGAAGTAGACGTCCCTCATTTATCTGGCAATCAAAAAAATAAAGGAAATAAAATACCAGTAAGCCACCAGGACCCAGTAGACGTTCGAACTTACAAAGGGATGACCCAAAGCACTTCTACTTATGACCGTCCTGTCGAAGTCGGAAGTAACCCAGCATCCAACGCCCAACTAGCCGTGCAAACGGAATCCGAAACGCTGATGAAGACCTGCCATTTGATTGACCTGCGTGATGACACTGACATTACTCCAACTGTATCTGAAGAAAACAGTTTGACCCCCATAAATGGGACCTTAGAGCACAATGGTGGGACAGACGTATTGAATGCAAGATGCTTCATCGTACAACGAACTACTGAGACTGATGCAGTACCTCTTGTTGCAACCTACGGAACAATATCCGAGGAGACGAACGTTTGTTCACCCGACAGTAATCCTGTTGAAGCTTCACCTAGTGAGAATTATATGAAATCTTGTGACGTCATGGAAGAATCAAGGCATTTTGAAGGCAACGTTGACGAGGACAGAAGTAACACCGACACAGCGCATCCTATGAGTCAAGATTTATTTTGCTCAATCATCCCCTCCAGAGGTCAAGATGATACACAAAATCCGACAGGTGATTAAATGTTACCACCCTTTAATAGTTCCAATTATTTTAAAGGTGCTAATGACACGATGTCAGAACAAGAAAGTTGTTGCTCAATAGAAAATGAAATACCAGCAGGTCAAAAATTTAATAATGATAATGAAACCACAGTGACCGATGAGTCGGACTGTAATTTAAGCACTGTAGAAAACATGAAGGTAAACAAAAAGAGAAAGCAACGTAAAAATGCAACAAAAAAGAGTAAAAGAAAATCTCATAATAACTAACATTCATTAGGATATCCACCCTTAATATTAACGGTATTAATGATAGAATGAAACAAGAGATGCTACACTCATTTAACACCTTCAACAAAATGGACATTCTTTTAGTCCAAGAACACAATGTTAAGGATATTAAAGATATAGAGTTTTTGTCATACAGGTATAATATCATTTTCAATCCAGCCATTTGTCTTAAAGGTGGAACCTGTATTCTCATCAAGAAGACTTTAGATTTTGTAATTAAGCATGTAGAAAGAAGTGGAGACCCTAGAATATGTTCTGGACATGGTGAGGTGAATGGTAGTAAGATTCGCATTTAACTAACATTTATGCTCCTTCAGGTCATAATCATACAAGGGAAAGGGAAGAGCTTTTTGACAAGGAATTGCCCTACTACTTACGGTATGATAATAGCCATACTATTATGTTTTGAGTCCTAGAGACAATTCCAACAATAGTGAATCAAACGTGTCAAAATCACTGCTCTGATTAATTAGGACCCTTAGGTTTAATGATGTATGGTTTTTGCATAACAGGGAACCCCAGTATACTTATGTACGCACAAATTACGGTTCGCGCATTGATAGATTGTACTGTCAGACGCTACCTGTGTCATTTTCTGATCATTCCGCTGTCATTTGCAAAATTAGGATTAATCCATACATTAGTATTGGGAACTCATTTTGGAACTTAATACTAGTTTACTAAAAGACGAGGAAATTAAAGAAAAGTTTAGGAGGTTGTGGACATTCTTGAAAACACGTAAAAGGAATTTCTATTATATCAGTAATCGGTGGAATGATTTGGTGAAACCCGAAATAAAACAATTTTTCGTCAAAGAAGGTAAAAGGATTAGCAGGCAGAAGTTTGGGGTCATCAATTATTTCGGAGCAAAACTAAGGAAACAATACATGAAACTTAATGTGTCAGGGAACTCAGATTATGCAGATATTACTATTCTCAAAGACAGAATAAACAATCTAAAATCTCAAATTTTAGAAGGGGTTAAAGTACGATCGGAAATTCAAGACAGGATTGAAGGGAAAAAGCCTTGATTTTTTTCAAAGACATGGTATGTTTCCCATATTTTCTTTTACATTTGGGGGAAAAATGTGAATTTATCAAAAGAGACACTTTAACAAAGTCAAAGATTGAAGGAGGGATAGGAATGGTAAGTCTTTTATGGAAGACACAAAGTATTCTAGCTGCCTCTTTCTTAAAGTTACAATGTGATGAGAAATACAATTTTATGTCAAATTATTATAACAGTTCACATAATAGGGCTTGCTTACCGGAAATTCAACACAAAGAGACAATTCATTTGTAATGGCACCTATGTATTCTGAGGTCTTAGTAACTGTTAGAAAATGTAAAACAGTTCAGAATTTTCCTTTTCTTAAATCGAGAACTATATATATGAACTTATTGCTAAATGTACAGCCAACTGTTGAGAGTAGATACCCCCTTTATAATTGGCCTCTGATTTGGGAAAACATCAACATTAAATTTCTTTCTGCTGCTGATAGGGAAATAATATATAAATATATTCACGAAATATTACCCAATAAAAAAAGGTTAAAAGTGATTAAAATAATTCAAGATTCTCATTGCCAGTTTTGTGATGCTGAGGAATCAAATATTCATATGGTATATTTCTGCAAGAAAATTGCAAACGTAATAATATGGTTGAAAGGAGTTTTGAAGCTATTTTGTAATTTTGTTCACTGCAATTTCATTAGAATTATGTATTTTGATTTCCCAGAGTCATCGAAGAAACAAAGGAACACTGCAACTTTAATTTTGTCAATTTATATTGTAAATATATGGTTGTTCAAAGACAAGAATGTGCCTGAACGTTTGATTATAAATAGAATAAAAGCTTCGATTATAAAAAAAAAACAAAAAAAAAACAGAGATATCAAGGCCATTTTGAAAGATAAATTGTTAAAATATTTCACAAAGAATTTTTGTAACATTAAATACAATGCATTTTCGATAAAAATATGTGTAGTTCTGGATTTATTGTAATGTTTTGTAAATAATTTATTGAATAAAAACTTTTAAAAAATATATTATTTTACTTGCCTTTTGTAAATTTAGATCAGCCTTGTTTTCCTAGGTTATATAACTACTTTTATAATATTATTATTTTAATTAATTGACAGATTCCCAGAAGATGTAATAAATGTTATTACGAAACGTTGGAATAAAAAACTATGTAGAGTGGCCTGTTTCCTTCAGTCAACGCCTGATTTGATGTATTCCTTGGTCGTCACCTGCCTGCCCCTTGGTTGTGTATACTGGACTTCTAATTTGGGACTGTTGCTGCCGACCGTCTCTTCACAATGGATCTTCGCAGTTTCTTTTACGTCTTCCTTTTCCTAATCCAAGTCAGATCGAGGGGATTCACTCATTTCCATCAACTCGTACGTCGTCGTTATGGAGCGGAATTACTGGCAAAATGTCGAACCCTGGAGAAAACTTATAAAAAACTGGAAAAAGCGAAGCTGGACCTTGATTTTCTTCAATACTGCCAATGTAATAATATTGTTCCGAATTTTGTTAAATTCAGACTTTACAAATCTACCTTGTACAATTCACATTTTTATAAAGATGCCACAAATTGTTTGTTGAATATGGAAATCAGTAATAAACAGAAAACCATCGAGAAACAGAACGACCTTGTTACAGGGTTGAAGCGAGAGGTGTTTGATTCTCTTTCTTTCATTGATGGTGTAATTTTTAAGAAACTTTTTAATAAAACTCTTGACGATTTTATTTCTGTAGTACAGGAGAGACACTTTAGAAAACTGAGAGGTTTAGGTATTATAATTCCAAGATTTGCTAAAGAGAGAGTAACTGTTTTCAACTTCTCAAAACATGTATTGTCAAAACGTGAGGAGTTCTTGCTATAGGGGTTGGGGATTGGAGTTCTGCCTACCTAACTATAGACCAAATTATACCAAATTCTTTCTTCCAATAGAGTCGATCTTTCACAGGCTATTAGCATTACCTTTCCAAGTAAATAAAAGTGACCTTCAGAAACAACTCTTCGAACTATCTCAGGGTGCCTTTAGAAAATTGAAAACACGGTGGACTCCGTTTTTCAGAAAGGAAGATCATGAAACACTTAAACAATTGGCAAGTAAAGAAAACCTCATAATCATCAGACCAGACAAAGGAAAAGGGACAGCCATACTGGAAAAAACTGACTATACAAATAAAATGCATAATATTTTAAGTGATCAAACTAAATTCACTGAAATTGGAGTACCTGACTTTTATCATATTATAAAAATGAAGACAAAATAAACAGGTTTTTACGAACATTAAAAAGCTGAGAAAATCATTGATGAAAACACATATCAAGATTTGTTTGTGACTGGATCATCATATGGAATTCTATATGGGCTGCCCAAAATACATAAGCCCAATACTCCTTTGAGGCCCATTCTGGCATCTTACAATACGCCCTAATTATAAATTAGCTAAATTTTTTGGTACCCTTACTTGAACCACTAACAAAAAAAATAATTTTACTCTGAATAACTCGTACCATTTTAAAGACAAAATTTTATCACAAGACTCAGGTTTATTAATGGCCAGTTAGATGTGGAATCTCTATTTCAAATGTCTCCGTGGAGGAGACAATTGACTCACATTAGATAAATTATTTCCTGAACCCGATTCTGTTTTTAGCAATTTTAACCGTCTCATTTTAAAACATTTTTAAATTAGCAGTGCGGGACACTGCCTTTTTTGTTTTTATGGTAAACTTTTTAAACAAACAGACGGTGTAGCCATGGGCTCTCCTTTGGGCCCGACATTCGCTAACATCTTCATGTCCTCCCTGGAGGAGCGCATGCTTGATGATTGTCCTCTTAGTTTCACCCTATTTTTTTAGTGAGGTATGTGGATGACACATTTCGCATTATTCAAGAGAAACTCTGATATTGACTATTTCTTAGCGTATGTTAATTCCCAACATAACAATATTAAGTTTACGGTCGAAAGAGAGGAAAATAGTCAACTGGCTTATTTTAGATGTACTCGTTACACGAGAGAATGGTTCTTTTAACACTTGTGTTTTTAGGAAGAAAACTTTTACAGGTCTAGGATCTAATTATTACAGCTCATGTTTTTATAATTTTAAGCTTAATTCATTGTCAACTCTTATACATAGGGCATTTTTTATCACATCAAACTGGCATTCCTTCAATCAGGAAATAAATTACCTATTGGAATATTTTAAAAATAATTGCTTCCCTCAAAAGGTATTTTATAGAGGCTTCGGAATTTTCTTAATAAGCAGTTTTTTAACAATACGAAAACAC
>NC_061100.1:95957041-95962041 GCF_015104395.2 Macrobrachium nipponense | reverse complement strand
TTAGAGCTCATTCCAAAATCTGTGAAACTTACATCGAAAGAAGTTATTTTAGTATAATATGCCAAACAACTAATCCTCACGAATTGCCTATACTCGAGTCATTGTTTATTAAACAACTAGTCCCACAGTTAAATACTCAAACCTCCTCTACTCAACTCTACCTAAGTTAACTTTCTTTGTAAACATTCTGTCTTTTGCTCTCTCCACATAAGGTTGGTCAGCGGCCTTTGTTTCTTTTGTTTTTTGTTTTTTTGTGTGTATGTTTTTTTAGCTGTAATGTATTGAATTTTAATGTTATCATATTTTAAGTTTACACAGTAATTTTTTTAGTACTTTATTCATTATTCAACAGATCCCTGATGATGTAATAATGAAATTATCACGAAACGTCGGAAATATAGAAATATGTTGGAATTAATTGGTTTCTTTGGTCCACCCTCGCACTGATATATATATATATATATATATATATATATATATATATATATATATATATATATATATATATATATATATATATTATCTCTTTTCTCTTGTGATAAATATTTCATTTTCCTTACTGGCTATCGCTGAATCGCCTGTACCTGCTACTATCGTCCTTTCTCTCCTGCTGATGTGTGCCTTAGTACTCAAAGAGGATCGCAACCTCACGTTACATATCCTTATTAATTTCACCTACACATCATAAAATGACTTAGGGGCTGCTCTGTGAGCAAGAGCACGTACTGGCATAAACCAGCTCATTTAAAAACAACAGCAACCCATTCTTACCAGAACGAAGTCGCCCGTCTTTGAGAATGAACCGATGTTAAGATATGAGGAGACTTCAAACTCTACGGCCATCACACGCTATATTTAACTGATACAGAACAACATAAAAGCTAATTCTATTCTGAACAATTACCTTCCTTATCCAAATTATGTACATTGGCCAGCTGTAAGCAAATATCAGCAGTGAAGAAAAGAACAGTAAGAAGAATTGTCAAGACCTTTTATAAAAATCAATTCCAATGTTGCTGTCATTCTTTTTAACAGAACATGTTTGAAAGAGGGCCTTCTCCCTTCGTATATGATTATTATGATGATTTAAAATCTGGCTGAAATCAAGTCCACTGCCGTTGAAGATTATATAGAAGTATCTTCCAGTTAGATTCTTTAAGGTATAATTAACGGCTTTATCATATATATATGTATTATATATATATATATATATATATATATATATATATATATATATATATATATATATATATATATATATGTATACGCGATAAATATTTAAACTTTCTTGAACACCTCCGAACGAGCAATGCTTATGTTGAACCTATGTCCATCTTCAAATCCATCCGTTTTACTCTTTCACCTCCATTAGCTAAAGCCAGGAAATGAGCAACAGCCCGGAAAGACAATGGTTCTCGTTCTTCTTAGGCAGCCTAGACAGTTGGAGTTTTTAATTCCTTTTTCCATAAAGTTAACGAAGATATTTCCTCCTAAACTCAGCGTACCTCACTATTTAACATTTTTATTTATTTTGCCTTGATTGCTCAGGGCAAAGATTTGAATGATTCGTGACTACACAAAATATGCACCTAACCTACTTCCAGTGTTTTCTTAGATTGCTCAAGAGCTGATGTCAAAGATCTTCTAAAATTGGTTATTTCTTTGCAATATGAGCTTTAGAAATAAATGATAAAGCCGTTAATTATACCTTAAAGAATCTAACTGGAAGATGCTTCTATATAATCTTCAACGGCAGTGGACTTGATTTCAGCCAGATTTTAAATCATCATAATAATCATATATGAAGGGAGAAGGCCCTCTTTCAAACATGTTCTGTTAAAAAGAATGACAGCAACATTGGAATTGATTTTATAAAAGGTCTTGTCAATTCTTCTTACTGTTCTTTTCTTCACTGCTGATATTTGCTTACAGCTGGCCAATGTACATAATTTGGATAAGGAAGGTAATTGTTCAGAATAGAATTAGCTTTTATGTTGTTCTGTATCAGTTAAATATAGCGTGTAATGGCCGTAGAGTTTGAAGTCTCCTCATATCTCAACATCGGTTCATTCTCAAAGACGGGCGACTTCGTTCTGGTAGGAATGAGTTGCTGTTGTTTTTAAATGAGCTGGTTTATGCCAGTACGTGTTCTTGCTCACAGAGCAGCCCCTAAGTAATTTTACCTTTCTTTTAAGTTTTAGTATTATTAATTTGTAAATTTCTTAATTCTGAGTCTTTATAACATTTTTACATATTATAATTGCGTTTTTCAGCTTTGAAAATGAGGCTGTCCTCGAAACGTCAGCATGTGTAATAAAGGATAAATACTAGTTCATGACGTCTCCTTCAGCTCCTAGTTTTTATGCATATATATATATATATATATATATATATATATATATATATATATATATATATATATATATATATATATATATATATAGTGCATAAAACTAGGAGCTGAAGGAGACTTTATAACATATATATATATATATATATATATATATATATATATATATATATATATATATATATATATGCATAAAACTAGGAGCTGAAGGAGACTTCATGAACTAGTATTTGTCCTTTTATTACACATGCTGACGTTTCGAGGACAGCCTCATTTTCAAAGCTGAAAAACGCAATTATAATATGTAAAAATGCTATAAAGACTCAGAATTAAGAAATTTACAAATTAAGTAATACTAAAACTTAAAAAAAAAGGTTAAAAAAATTAAAATTCTAATATTCACCAGATAGAATGCAAGAAACAGACCGATACCTTTCAGGAGGGGAACCAAGGTTCTAATGACATCAAACAAAAACAGAGACAGGGGCACACTCACGACAGGTACAGTGTTGTGGAGGTAGTTTGGTTGTTTAAAGAGGGAACAAGCTTCTTAATGTATAAAGATTCAGTTCTGCTAATTGATGAGGTGAGGTGGCTCTGGAGAGAATTTTAAAATGTTCATATTCAATATGTTGTTTACATCTTTTGGCATGATCACGTACATTAGAAAATTCTGGATTAGCTAATGTATTACCTGTTCTGTAACAAATTCCCCGATGACAATCAGTTCTGGCTTTTAGTAGGCGACGAGAAGCCCCACATATTTCCCACCTTACATTTGGGCAAGTATATAAATAAACGACATTGGAAGTCATCGGGGAGCTTAGTTTGTCTTTATGTCTGAAAAAAGAAGCAATGGTTAACGGGTTCTTGGGTATAACTCTACTGTTAACTGCCGGAATGTGTCGGGGAATAAGGTCATTTAGCTGAACATAGAAAGACTTATCATGAATAAAAGGAATACTAAAGTAAAATGCCAACTTGGGTACAGTAGGAATGTTAAAAACAGGAACAAACTTATAATTAAGAAATTTATACAATTGTTTAAAAAAAAAAAAAAAAAAGCTTGGATGGGTAGCAATTTTCTAAAAAGAAATAGTTCTGGAGAAATATTTCTTGGTGGAAACCAAACGAAGTGGAGGATAAAGTACAGGCCCTGTGGAAGAGAGTACTTAAGGAATTTAACTTAAATTTGAAATGAGAACTGCTATAAAAAATTTGTACCTAAACCAGTAAATGTTGGCTTTCTAAAAATAGATGTTCAAAAGCCCTGCTCGTTACGGGACATACGTATATCCAAAAATGCAAGTTTATTGTTTTCTTCGTGATCAATCGTGAACTTAATGTTGGGATGGGCAGGATTGGTGTATTCAAGAAACTGATCAGCTTGCTGTTTATTTCGAAAAAGTAAAAAGGTGTCGTCTACGTGGCGTTTGTAAAATAAAGGCAGAAAATAGAGGGAACAGTTGTCTAGCAACTGTTCCTCGAGATGGCATATAAAGATGTTAGAAAAAACTTGGCCAAGAGGACTGCCCATGGCAATACCTTCAACCTGAGTGTAAGTTGTATTATTAAAAATAAAGGCAGTGTCCTGCAATGCCAGTTGCAACATCTTAAAATTATCGTAATTAAAACCGTGAAATAAAATATCTCGTTGGGTAAAAATTTGGTCTAAGATTATTTGTAATCTTACCATATATAAATCAGAATCTTGCATAAGAACGTTGTCCCTAAATTGTTCGGAATTTTTTACTGAATAATTATTCATAGAAAATTCATTTCATAAGGTCACTAAAAACTTAGCAATCTCATAATAAGGGGATTTGTAGGAAGCAAGAAATGGTCTAATAGGGACACCGTTCTTATGCACCTCGGGCAAACCATACATTGTTCCATAAGAGCCACCAGTACTCATCAAATTCTAGTAAGTGTCGTTATCAATTATCTTATTGTCATATAAACGTTTTAGGAATCTATTGATAAGACCCACTAATCAAAAAATAGTAGCAAAATCAGTTACAATAATTCTTTTAAATTTTGACGTGTCATTTAAAATACTCAGCACTTTTTTTAATATAATCATTGCGGTTAAGAAGAACAACACCTCTACCCTTGTCTGGTTTTTAAATAATTATATTATCTAGTTTACTAAGATTTATGAGAATGTCCAGGTCTTGCTTTTTGAAAAAAAAGAGTCCAACAAGTGGTTAGATTGTTGAAGGTTTATGGGCCAAAGTATGTAATTGTGAACGAAACTCTTTGGTACTTAGTGGCAGCTGTAAAGAAGTTATCCAGGAGAAGGATTTTCCAACGCTCCAATGAATTGACAATGGGATGGTTTAAAACATGGAAGGGAGAACTCAAGTCAGCAAGATAATAAAATTTTTTAGATATGGTAATACTAAACCCTTAATTATAAAATGGCTAAGCAATTAGTGCCCTTATTAAATGAATTTTCTTAAATGAATTTTCTATGAATAATTATTCAGTCAAAATTTCCGAACAATTTGGGAGCAAAGTTCTTATGCAAGATTCTGATTTAATATGGTAAGCCTGCATGTCGAGTCTCTTTGTACCAATGTCCCTGTGGAAGAGACAATACAAATAATCTTAGACAAAATTTTCACCCATCGAGATATTTTATTTCACG
>NC_061100.1:95949541-95952041 GCF_015104395.2 Macrobrachium nipponense | reverse complement strand
CTTAGCAATTGTTAGGAACAGCATAAAAATGTGTCAGGTACGCACAAGAGAACTGTGCAATAGTCATTCACGGTAATGAAAACAACTCTTCAAGATAAGACGTTCCTGCCTAGAAGAGGAAGAGATTCTAGCTTTGATAGACAACTCATCTAGGAGAAGGGCACTCCGAAAACAAGAAAGTGGGTAAAAGGGACTCTTTAACTGCTCTGAATACAAACCTTGTTCTCCAACCTTGGACTGTGCTATAGCCATTATACCGTGGCTTTCCATGGTCTTGGGTTTTGAGTTCCCTAGCTTGAGGGTGCATCCAGGCATTTATCCTCTTTTTTCGTCTACTTTCCTGCTTAAAACAGGTTGTTAATAAAGCAAAAGTTGAATATCAGGAAAGTGTGTTTGTCTTTACCTAATCTTTTGCTTTTGAGTTTATTATTATTTCTAAGTTCTGAATCCATCCTGGCTGTCCTCCCCTAGTTGTTGTGACAAACCTGGGGGATTTCTTGTAGGCCTTACGGCTTGCCGGTCTAACCTTCTCGACCAGTTGCTTTCGGCGCTTTTTCAATGACATTTGGTTGTGTTTATAGATAGTTTCAACGAAAGTTTTTTAATAATCTAAATATTGTTATTGTTGATGGTATTATTGTTTATTGTTCTGCTGATTTTCATAATGTTACTGTTGTTATGAGTTTATTTATTAGTTTTGCTACTGATTCCATACAGTGAGAACAATTGCAAAGTAGTTTACTCAAATATTGGGGGCTTAAAGCAAAATTTTTTTGATCTCCAGAGTTGCTCCCGTAACATTGATTTGATACTTTTTATCAGACTCGTGTATGTAGAAACACGTCCAAAGCTGAGTTTTTAACCCCAGGGTTTGATGACCCTGGCTATTTATCGTCGTACATCCCACATGGGGAAGGTAAGGTGTATACACTAAGCCCTTACGGTTTATTTATCATCAAAAGAATTTGGAGTGTAATTGCCACGGAGTTCTTCAAAATTTGAGTAAGTTCTACAATGTGTAGCATTTACTGTTTACAGCAATCTAAATATCAACGATTCTTTATAAGATTATCTCTTGGATTTTATTAATATGACTCGGTCACAGGATTCAAAATCTTCATTTGTTTTTTGTGGAAACCGTAATGTAAAGCACAGTGCGTGGCTAATTCCAAATTCCGCGGATCAACATGGCCGGTCTGCTACAGTTCTGTGCATCCACCGATTTTGTCCACCTAATTGAGGAACCCGCTGATATTTCTGGCAATAGATTAGACCTCACATTCACAGGTATTTCAGCTATTGTCAAGTCCAAGGCCTGTGAATATAAAGGGGTTTCTGATTTCTGATCATTGCATCATCAAGATGAACAAATCTGTCAGTTAGTATATTCCTAAACCACCATCTAGAAAAACGGTCTGGCTGAAATCTAGGGCCAATTGGGATCGCATTATGGAAGCTTTTCAGGCTCTTAACATTTAAAATGCCGTATTAGAATATGAATGGCTATTTTAATAAGGTATGCCTCTAGAAAGGTCATCAAATTCAGGACAAATGAGCACCCGTGGTTTGATGACATATGTAGACAAGTTTACCATGACAAGCAGCCCAAATTCAACACTTGGGTACAAAATCGTTCACAGGAACATTACTTCATGTTTGTTGAGTCTCGCCTTGCTGCAAATAGAACTTACCATACAGTCGAGAGAAATTATAATAATTCCTTGAAGAGGAAATCTGAAGGAATTACTTGGCCTCATCTGCGGTGGACCAAATTGGCTTCATCTATCTTTGGGTCGGGGTCATCTTTCATTCCACCACAACTGACAGATGATGGTAAATGATGGTAGATCGGTTACTTGCCCTGAGAAAAAGACTGAAGTGCTTCATCGAGCATTTGAGAGGATGTCCCTCTCCCTGATGCTTGTCATCCTGAACTTATTCTTACAAAATATTTCTTTTTTTCTGAGGATGTTAAAAAAATTCTGCATAATCTTGATACCTGGAGTGCAGAAGATCCCGATGGTGTTTTCCACTCCACCGATAGTCGATAAGCATATATGAACATTTAGTTAGGCATCTGCAATGCTCTTTTAGAACTTCGATAAGGGTTTTAAGTGTAAAGTAATTCCAATAGATTTTAGTGCTGCTTTCGATTCAGTTAATCACCATCACAAGGTATTTATTTATAAACTTCCAAATCTTGAAGTGGGTGGATATGCAATATATTAATAATATAATGGACATGTAGTATATCAAAAATATAATGGAACCCAAATATAAAACAGAAAGTTCTTATAAACAGATGAATATCAGAGACAGATAAATTAACATTATCTATTATATATATATATATATATATATATATATATATATATATATATATATATATATATATATATATGACTGGTAAAAATGCTGTGTTACAGCATATTTACATTTAATATAAGGAGCCAATGAAAACGCCAAATTATAAAAAGCAAGTACTATATTTCAGAGACTA
>NC_061100.1:95934541-95937041 GCF_015104395.2 Macrobrachium nipponense | reverse complement strand
TTCGTAACTTTTTTGTATATAATTTTTGAAATGGAAAATCAGTACGGCTGATGAGGTCTACTGATTAAGTAGACGAAAGCTCCCGTTTTTTATGTATTTTTAATACACATTTTACATAATTGTGGACTTTGATTATTTGAAGATTTTCCAGTCACGTTATGGTGATTTTTTTAGATATGTATATATATATATATATATATTGATATATATATATATATATATATATATATATATATATATATATATATATCGAACTACAAATGTCCTTTAATATCTAATTCGCTCTACTCGAATAAATATATTTTCATATATGTTTAACCGAGGGGGAATTTATTAAGTGATAATAGAATTGGCGATCGACAGACGCGAACAATCGACCTCTCAATTCTAGGACTGGCAGTGAAGCCCCAAACAACCCCGCCACCGCAAGAGATATAAGTATATGCCGCCTCCCACCTGAAATACCTGCCGCGCGTAAGTATTAGATATTAAAGGACATTTGTAGTTAGATATATGTATATGAATCATGGTAATGTGATAGACTTATATAATGACTACGTGCGGGCAAAAGCACTACCACGTAACCGAGAACGAGATGGGCTGTATGCAATCTCCAAAACAAAAAATACCTGTGCGCGGCAGGTATATGAGGTGGGAGGTGGCATATACTTATATCTCTTGCGGTGGCGGGGTGGTCTGGGGCTTCACTGCCAGTCCTGGAATTGAGAGGTCGATGGTTCGCGTCTGTCGATCGCCAATTCTATTATCGCTTGATAAATTCCCCCTCGGTTAAACATATATGAAATTAAGATTTTTTAATTTCCGAGGTAGAAGCGAATTAGATATTAAAGGACATTTGTAGTTCGATATATGTATATGAATCACGGTAATGTGATAGACTTATATATATATATATATATATATATATATATATATATATATATATATATATATATATATATATATATATATATATATATATATATATATATATATATATATATATATATATATATATATATATATATATATATATATATATATATATATATATATATATATATATATATATCTATATATATATATATATACATATATATATATATATATATATATATATATATATATATATATATATATATATATGTATATATATATATATATATATATATATATATATATATATATATATATATATATATATATATATATATATATATATATATATATACATATATATTATATATATATATATATATATATATATATATATATATATATATATATATATATATATATATATATATATATATATATCTAATAAAAGGAGCCCATAAAAACACCAAAATGTAGAGAGAAAAGTACTATATTTCAGAGACTGCTGTCTCTCTCTTCAGGTATATGAATGAGAAAAGTTTACAGAAAAGGTGGTATTTATACCAAGAGATTCGTCCACAAGTAAGCCAATTTAGGTCACCCCCGCTGATAATCTTCCTTTAATCTTCTTAAGCGTTGGTTGAATGAACACTGCGTCGACGATGTCTGATGTCCAATTCCCTTTTGAGATGTTCATTACCTGCTTCTCTTTTATTAAGGTAATGAACATCTCAAAAGGGAATTGGACATCAGACATCGTCGACGCAGTGTTCATTCAACCAACGCTTAAGAAGATTAAAGGAAGATTATCAGCGGGGGTGACCTAAATTGGCTTACTTGTGGACGAATCTCTTGGTATAAATACCACCTTTTCTGTAAACTTTTCTCATTCATATACCTGAAGAGAGAGACAGCAGTCTCTGAAATATAGTACTTTTCTCTCTACATTTTGGTGTTTTTATGGGCTCCTTTTATTAGATGGAATTCTGTTGTTACAGAACACTTTTACCAGTCATATATATATAGATATAGATATCTATAGATAAAGATAAGGATATATATATACAGATATATGGTATATAATAGATTGATATAGACATTATGATATAGTATTAATATAAGTAGTATAAGAGAGTATATAATAGTATATACTAAATATATTAGATATATATATATATGGTATTATATATATATTTATTATATATATACATATATACTTCACATATATATATATATATATATATATATATATATATATATATATATATATATATATATACATATATATATAATTTTTTTTTGTGTGGGGGGGGGGGGCAGAAAAGGGTTGTAATTATGTCACAGGGAACTCGTGTTATTGCTGAATTATGGGTTAAGGGTCTCAGGGTTCGAGGCTGTGTCCCTCTGTGCCAGCCAGTGTCTTTAGCCAATACTATGTGTGAGGTTATATTTCGGGGTTTCAGGAAATTAAAGCCTAATTTTTTTCATATTAAAGTGTTTATCGGGTGTGGTGAATAAGTTGCACTCACTTGCAATGGGTATACAAGTTTGGGCTCCGGTCATATGAAGACCTGCGTGTAATTTTATTGTTTCCTTTCTTTCTTTCTTTTTCTCTTTTTATTGG
>NC_061100.1:95892041-95929541 GCF_015104395.2 Macrobrachium nipponense | reverse complement strand
TGAGAGAGAGAGAGAGAGAGAGAGAGAGAGAGAGAGAGAGAGAGAGAGAGAGATTTGCGGGGGAATATTGCTTTTCGTCCTGGTGTTTGGAGAGAGATTATAAAAAATCTATGAGAGAGAGAGAGAGAGAGAGAGAGAGAGAGAGAGAGAGAGAAAGAGATTTTTACGTAGACTGCCGCTGTCTTGAGGGAATTCATTCACTTCTCTCTTCGCAACCTTCGCCATTAATTCTCATTTCTGTTTACGTCATTAATCGGCCGCCTGGTCATCAGTTAAGCCTAACTCAGAAGTCTCGGAATATCTTCAAATTTAATGAGAATGTATGACGTTTTGCTCTCTCTCTCTCTCTCTCTCTCTCTCTCTCTCTCTCTCTCTCTCTCTCTCTCTTTTCGCCTTATATATGCAATTATTCTATTGTCATATATGTTTTTATCCATTTTGAGAGAAAACACTGCTTCTGTGTGGATTTTCTTTTTATTTCTCTTATTCTGTAGTAAAGATATGACAGTGTTGTAGTTTATTTATCTTGAATTTATCAAACCATGACCATATCCTTAGGAATGTGCGGCTCACTAGGAGGCGATATTATTATTTACTGAAGTTCTGCAACAGTGATATTCGTGTTGCTTAATGGCTTCATTTGAATTAATTAGGTTATAAGCGAAACATTAATCGCCTTCGAAATGGGAGCATGGTGTATAAATACTGTCAATTATAATTGAACCATTTATATACAGCTGATTCATTTATTACATGCATCAACTGTCTCGTGCAATTATTGTATTAAGGGCTTCAGTCAAAATAAATTTGAAATGTTATTGCTGTGAGTCCTTTCCTGAGAATACCATTCAGTAGTAAGTGAAAAATGGATATAAAATTATTTTATATCAAATATAAATATAAAAGCAAATAGAAAACTAACGGATGATTAAACTAATTACTTGTGTAGTTTTACATAACTATAATGTATCTCATAGTACATTTTGTTTTCTTAAAATAGAAAGCCCAGTGGCACTTGGAACTCGTAGATTTCTGTTGCACCCTCTTTTGTGTTACATTAACTGAGCCCAGAGATTCTAGATATTTTAGGAGATATTCTCTTTACTTTTTTCAGTCAAGAAAAAGTGATACAGTACTTTATTGCAAACAAGAAAATCTTTTTCCTTTGATTATGAAAGACTGAATTTGAAGTTGAATAAGTGAACTTCCTATGGCTGATTTTTACCACTTTATAATAAACCAAATCAAACTACTAAAATGGTTAAAGCATTTTATCTCTCTCTCTCTCTCTCTCTCTCTCTCTCTCTCTCTCTCTCTCTCTCTCTCTCTCTCTCTCTCCAGAAAAGCCTATTCAATTTATCTGTAAGGAAGATATGTGCAGAGCCACAGGAACAAATTACAAAGATGTAAGTCAAGAATAGACTAAGGATCACAATAGCCTGTTCAGTTCCCTTTTTTTAAAAGATAAACAAAGTTAAATACTCCGGAAGCGCCGCCTCTTTTAGAGGTTTCAGAAACACATTATGCCTAATAATAGTTTTGTCGACAACATGCAGTATTTGTTCCCTTCATTCTATAGTTACATTTCTTTTGGAAAGTATATATATAGCTGCGAACCTTTTAACGCTTCTAATAGGTTTTATGGTTTATTGCGAATTCTTAAAAAGGTAAATATAACTTTTGCAAAGATTTACGTTTTTAGGTATTTTTTTCCATTTTTCTTTTGATCTGCTGCAGTGGTGATTTCATAATTGACAAAATTAGAATTCGTGGGGTAATGCGGGTTTTTATGTTAGTTTTATTACTCTAATCCAGCGGTCGCCAACCTTTAGAACATCATGGACCACTAAATGTATAATTTATAAAAATTTGTGAATTAAAAAAGAAGATAAATGCATTTATTTGATATGCATTTTATGTATGCTACATAACAATAATGTTTAATTTATTGTAATTAATAATGCTGTTAGTTAGTTAATATTGGTTCTTTTCTGCTAAATGCTGGATCTAAATTTTTAATCCTAATCGCCCTAAAATGCTAAGTCTAGCATTGACAATGCTAAAATGGCAACATTGGGCTCTCTGTCTTCTGTGCAATTTGTAGCAGGGTTGCGTGTAGACGAGTAAGAAAACATAAAAATTTAGATAATGTTCACAATTTTTTTGGCGATCACCAAAATTTACACATGGACCACCAGTTGGCGACCGCTGCATCAATTATCTTTATGTTATCTAGGAATTATTTAGAAATTATTTACGTCATTTTCTCGTAACTGTTATTTTTGTTCTTTTATTTTTCATTTTGTTTTTTTTATTTTATTTTTATTTATTTATTTATTTATTTATTTATTTATTTATTTATTTATTTATTTATTTATTTATTTATTTATTTATTTATTTATTTCTATTTTCTTTCACCTATTTCTTTCACCGAATCATTCATATTTCATTTTCCGTTTTTAAACATTTGGTAACTTGCAGTTTGCGTATCAGTTCGCATCGAAAGAACTTGATTGACTATTTCATTTTCATAGGCATAATTAGGATGTGTTTAGAAAAGGTTACATGGCTCCATTAACGTGAATATTTGAGCGTTATTTATTTATTAGTTTTAAAGTATTACACCAAAACCCTCCATTAATAGATATCACTTTCATCCATTTCATTTTATGAATCAAATAATTAGTTTAGATATACGTTCGTCTTCACTGTGACCTTTAACGTATGGTCAAAGTTAGTTTTTTGGATATTATAGGCTTTTCCGGAGAGAATGAATATGAAGAGATGTCGAGGAGTGTTGCATGTAATGATAATAAAATACATTAGTTCTGATAATGTGTATATTTTGTAGGTCGTAGGTAATTGTCACCTAATTAATCGAACTTAATTTTCGATTATTTTCTTTTTTCTAAGAACTAAGAGAGGAGAAGACGTTTTTCCATCATGAATAAGCCATAAAACTCTGCTTTCGGAGTTGGTGTTAACTAATTGACAGATGGTTGATTAATAACGCAAAACAATATTATTTCAATTGATAGAAAAAATTAATTCTCTCATTAAAACGGTAGTATTGAAACTTCACTTCCATTTTAGTATCTAGCCCGAAACATCGATACTCAGGCTAATGATTATGGCTAACTAATTTTCTCCTCTTACTGATCTCTGCCCATATTTTTCCAGTATCAGTATATATATATATATATATATATATATATATATATATATATATATATATATATATCTTAAGTTGATACTGGAAAAATATGGGCAGAGATCAGTAAGAGGATGTCTTTCATGGTAATTTAATGGTAATTTAATTAATGTCTCTCATGGTGATATATATATATATATATATATATATATATATATATATATATATATATAGTATATGTATATATATATATATATATATATATACATATATATATATATATATATATAATATATATATATATATATCTATATATATATATATATATATATATATATATATTTATATATACATACACACACACACACACATATATAGAGAACATAATATATATAATATATAGATATATATATATATCAGATATGAGATATATTTATATATATATGGTATACTAGATGATGTGTATAATATATTATATTATAATATAGATATAATATACTAATATAATATCATCTGTTATAACATGTATGCATATATATAGATAGAGAAGAGAATAAGATATATATAGATATATTTTTTTTATATATATATATATATATATATTATATATATATATGCTATATAGATATATATATATATATATATAATATAATAATATTACATCACATAATAATATACATGCATAATATATTATTAATATAATAATATTATACTATATATATATATATACATATATATACATATATATATATATATATAGTTACATATACTAATATATGTATATATATTACTAATATATATATAGATATATATATGCACATATATATATATATATATATATATATATATATATATATCATACATATATATATATATTTATATATATATATGTAGTATATAGTATATAACTAGTATATACATGCCTAGCGACACACTGGCCATGTGTCTTAGGTATCTCGACTTGTCCCCACTGGCTGTCGACCAAAGAAACCGGAAACCACCACCAGCCTTGTTACTCCAGTAAAGATATGGTTTGATCCAGGGGAAATTGCAATATTAATGAAATATGGGTTTTTGGTGTCCTTTATGTAACGGAAACAACATATTAAAAATCTAATTTAATATAATTGGTGGAACATAGTTTCTAAGAGGGAGCAAAAATGTGATGTCAAATCTTGAAGGAAAACCATGAATTTAGATATCTTTGGCAGTTTCCGTGGTATTTTTGCAAATTTTTATTATATTCCTGGGGTTTTGGGGTTGCTCTTTCCTACAAAAATAGAACACTTTATGATAGTAACGTTCCTTATACCCTAAACCAATTGACCCCCATAAAACGTTCACCAAAATAAGATCCTCTAGGCATATGTTTTTTTTATGAAGCCTATGTATTTTACCATTACATGTCCTCATTAAATTACCATGAAAGACATCAATTATGATAGTCTCTCATCAAATAAAATCTAATCTGTATCCAATACTCCATCCTGTTCATCTCCTAATGTATTTGAACAGTTTTCCCTGCATTGTGAGCACGATGTTGAACATGGAAGACCTTGACAACAGCATTTTCTGGTAAGTTCTAGAAGAAATTTGGGAGCAATGTCATTTGCAGACTGAATTGGAAGAAGACTTACATCACAAACCTTCCAGCCCCTATTCGCGGGATTTAGGGAATTGCCCTTCCACTCTTGGACCTGGTGGTACACTCTGAGGCTGTGAAACTTTGCAGCTGTTGATGTTGGAGGGAGTTTCTGAGGGTGAACAGAGATCTTGCTTCATGCGACACGTGTAAAAAATTTGCTTAATCTAAGATCATTCAAAGTATCATCCCCATTCCCCTAGAAGACACAAACCAAAGCCTTTTTGCCAGCTTGTACGACAGTGTCATTTGTAGAATTTGAGTTGTAGAGCACCCCTCCTTGCTCTTGGAAATTTGAATCCTCCTTCATCAGCAGTGCAACACTTTTGCCAATCCCAAATATCCTTGAAGTAGTTTCACATCCCAAGAGGGCATGAAGAAGAATATTGCATGTTACACTATCTCCAAGACCCTGCCCAGCCTTTCTCACATCCAAGTACTTGCAGCAACTCAATGACTCTCCTTTTGGTTCTGGCATGAAGTACAAATTAACATCTTTTGCATGTTAGTAAAGAAGTACGATCAAGTCTGTGTCATCCCCAACAACTACAGAAGGAACCTTTTGTGATGTAGCATCAGCTATTTGGACAATCAACAGATCTGCATCTCTTTGTCAATTGTGAACTTAGATTCCATCTACCTGTAGTTTCTCAGTTAGGAGGTTGATGAATTGCTGCTTGTTTTCCAATTTGATAAAAACTATTGCTTCACTTTAAGGACCATCCCTCAGTCAAAGTCATCTTCCTTCCACGTCGGCAATTCCTTCTTCTATGTGCTTGATCTTTGGTTGATGGAGTGTTGCTGCATCCGTCAAATACAACTATTGCAGATGAGTTATACTTATCCATAAAGTAGTCAGTAGTTCTGTGCAATAGCATTATATGTTTTGCCAGTGTACCAAGGTATTCTCTGTAGCAAGACACCTCCATCTAGACACCTCCATCTAGAAGAAATTCATAGTACTTGGGACCATCCATGGCAGTCACTAAATCCCATATCGGCTTAGCCAACTGTGGCTTGTTTGCAGGTGAAATTACATTTTGTTATTTCAAACAGTGTGGGTGGATATCCATAATATTCATATTCATGAGCCTCAGGTAGTTGTTCAGCTTGTGTTCCTGCAATCACCAACCTTTGAAAGAGTAACTGAGGATCTATTATAATGGTTTCTCCATTGCTTAGCTTGAGAGTCGGTTTTGAATCTATGAGAACTGCCTGAGCTTTCTAATTGAAGGAAATTCCAGTATCTTTTCTCCTTGCATCTTCTTAAGAATATTATGACCTATTCATTTGCACGGTCAACATTTACGGATGTATTGGCTGTAATACCATTAACTATGTTAGCCAGTCTTTTACTTCCTAAGAATGAGCTTTTCAGTTCTTGTAGGCTCAATCTCCAACGTGTCAGACACATCCCTTTTGAGACGTGCGTGTTGTAGGTCGTTGTGCTGCTCACTGATCTCATAATTCACTTTTGTCAGCTGGTGCGTTGCAAGATTGACTTCAGATATAACAAGATTTGACATCACCCAAACTAGGTACTGAGCCTCATTCATTCCTCGTTTTTGGGTGTGGCCACCTTTAATTTTCAAGCTACGCATCAATGTTTGTTCGATTACAAGATCAGATGGGAGTCCAGCCCAAAATTCATTAGACCTGCTGACAACTTGGAGGCCATCTTATGAATTTATGGGTGATTCTTCATCAAACAATCCATTTTTTGCAGGTACACATTCAAGGATTTAACGTACAGGTTGTGGCCAGCAGAAGCGAGAAATGACATCATTTTCCTCAGTGTATCAAGATGAAGCAACCAATTTCCTGTTTTTTCAGATCATAATAGATTCTGGACAAGATCCACCATCTCCATACATTGTAGCCAAAGCTATGCAGTTTG
The DNA here is from genome assembly GCF_015104395.2 of Macrobrachium nipponense. NCBI lineage: Eukaryota > Metazoa > Arthropoda > Malacostraca > Decapoda > Palaemonidae > Macrobrachium > Macrobrachium nipponense. The sequence continues at coordinate 95,922,851 of NC_061100.1, read as the reverse complement.
GTCACCCTTCAGTTCTAATTTTCCCTTTTGTAGGCATTTAATTTTCCCTTTTGTAGGCTCCTGATACAGCACTTTCATACAACTCCATTGCCTTCATCAGTACATCTGGCATTTCAGAATTATCACCAGAACAACTGTCTAATTTTACTGTTACTTTTATCAGGTGTAGTATCTTTTGATGGTAGTTTTATGTGAAAAGTTTTATATGTTAAAAGTGTGTTAAGGGCTCCACCAACTATGAAATATCCTCGAACAGCACATGCAACCACTTTTCCATTCAACATCTTCGGTATTGCATTTTCAGCATAAACTAGCTCAAACAATTCTTCAAGGCCTGATCCTGACATCAGATGCCCTACTGAGCTGGTGAAGCTCATGAGGATATAAAAACTGTCAAGTCAAAGAACAAACTGACTTAAGTTGACTCCTTCAGATTCATTTTCTATGATCATCATTGCCATCAAGTACAAAGACTGGTCGAATGTGAGCACTGGTGCATAGTCATACCGAGCTACATGTTCAGTGAAAAAGAATAAATAAATACATAAAAAAGCCTTGTTGAATTCAGATAGGTTAGGTCACTAGAGTCCAACTCAATCATAGGCACAAACACCACAGAAGACTGGCCCAGGAAATGGATTCTTCCCAATTGACAAGGATATTTTCCACAAAATATCAGAAGCTGCAACTTAGACAAGGAAAGATTACCAATCTATAATGGCCAAACTTTGAAATTATTTCAAGAATTTATGTATATAGGTGCTTGGAAAACCATGTTCTACCAAAACTTATGGATTAGATTTTTAATGTGTTGCACAGATGACCCTAGCACAACAAAAAATTCATGTTTAGTTAATATTGCAATTTTCCCTGGGTTCACCTCTTTTTGTCGAATAGTCAAAAATGTTCGGTAATACTAGGATATATATATATATATATTATATATATATATATATATATATATATATATATATATATATATATATATATATATATATATATATATATATATATATATATATATATATATATATATATACACACACATATATATATATATATATATATATATATATATATATATATATATATATATATATGAAATAGCCTTGTAGATTTTCCCCAGTATTATTATGTTATTGTAGTATCGTACACATACAAAAGTATTGTATGTAAAATATGTTCAGATTCCATAATACGATTAACATAGAATTGATATGTTCAAATAATGCATATTCAGAATTCCCAAAAACATAGTTTAAAATAATTAGAATAACGTATATGAGAAGTGAGATCTTTCTTCAAAGCAGGATGTATCTGTCAACAAGTTAGTAATCGGAAGCGCCCGAAGTCTTCGTATTGTTGTGAGCAAATTTGGCATCACTTAGAGATAAGGGACTCGGTTTTCTTTTCTTTTCTTTTTTTTAACATTTCAGTCATATGATTAAGCCACGTGCGTACTGAATCCGTATGGTTGCCTTTGTATTGTATATTGTTTCGCCATAAGCTTCCAGAATGTTCCGTAACCAAAACGTTTTGCATAGTATCTCTCCAAGACGTCATAATCAAGAAGTGACGTCACTGTTTTCTTTTCACAATATGCTATGGCTTCCTTTATGTTTATTGGAGATTCTTATTGTCTGAGACCTTGTAATGTTAATGATTATTAATAACCATAAACTCTCTCTCTCTCTCTCTCTCTCTCTCTCTCTCTCTCTCGCATCTCTCTCTTCTCTCTCAGGAAGGGAGCTGGCATTTCTCATCTATGAGATCAACAACAGCCCTAACCAAAAAGATACAAAAGCATTCATAGACATATTAGAAGGATATGATCCTTCAAACTGGAACAAATCAACAGAAAACATCTTGAAAATAATTGAAGACGTTCCAAATAAAATCCTAGTGGTCAAGAGACTCATAAAGAAAATTTGCATCAATCAACATATTCTGACAAAATAAATGAATAAGGGGAACATTGTGAATATTCTAATTAATGCAATAGGATAAAGAATGCCAAAAGCATGCAAACTGTGTAAGGTGTGGTATAGCATATTCAATCCACAAAACCTAATCAGAAAATGTTCTACATGCAACATTCCGATGTATCCTCAATGTGCTGAAGTAATGCAAGATGTGAGTAAGGATACCAGAATATTTTGTTCAACATGTCTATCATGGATAGACAATGTTATTAAAGCAAGACTTAATGTAAAAATAGTTGAGGATGAAGAAGAAGAGGAAGAGGAAGAAGTAGAAGAGGAAAACGGAAGAGAAGTAAACAAAACTGAAATGACAGAAAAAAATAAGGAAAACAAAGAACAAGATAAAAGTATGGATGCAGAGATACTCATTGATACTACATATGAGGCTATCAAGCAGCATACATACGAAGAAATAAATTACGACATGACAACACAAAAGAAAATTCCGAAGAGGCGCTACCAGATCTGCACACTGATGGGAAAGAGGAAAAATAGACAAAAAAGACAAAGTCTGCAACCTATTGAAAAGAGGGAATTGCAGATTCGGAGAAAGATGTTGCTACAAACATCCCAAGGTATGTCACAACTATAAAATCTATGGTAAATGTGCATACCTAGACAGCTATGAGGATGATTGCAGAGATCTACATCCAAAAATATGCAAAAACCTAAAAGAAGAAAAAGGATATAAGTTCGACAAAAAATGTAAATATATGCACCCTGTAGCCATGAATCAAAATCAAATAAATAATCAATCAAATAATAAAATCCAAAATAAAAAAGAAACAAATAAAGAGAGGAACAAAGAATATGAGGTGAAGGAAAAAAGCAAGCCATCGCCGCGATGTGGAGTGTCAGCAAAAAATTTCCAGGCATCAGCTCCAAGATACAGCTCAAGAGATAAGTATTGTATTTACGATGCAAGAGGATATTGCAAATACGGACAAAATTGCAGATTCAGACACAAAATGAATAATTATGATGAAGGAAGATCAAATATTATGGAAAAGTTGGATTTTTTAATGTCAGAATTTCTGGAAATGAAGAAAAGAACAGCATACCAGAACAGGAAAGAGACGTGGGAAAATCCTTATTATTACCCATATTAAATGTAAGAGAAAACACACGAACCATCATAGTGATGAATGCGCAGGTTTTAGTTACGAGTAACTCAAAAAGAAAAATAGGGTACTTAGAAGAACTAACCTAAATTGAAAAGAAAATAGATATAATGAATATAAGTGAAACCTGGTATTCCCAAGAGCCTGGGAATGACGATCAAATAAAAGGGTTCCAAACTTATAGTTCAGATAGAAAAAATAGTAATCAAGGGGGAACCGCAATATATGGGAGAGACAAAAAACAAGGAAAAATATATGAGAAATATAGTAACTCAGAATGTGAACTAATAGCGGTAGAATTTGAATCTGAAAAATTAATTAACATAGTTATATATAGACCCCCTAATACTAAAGAGTTTGACACAATGATAGAAAAATTGGATGATATATGTAGAAATCACAAGGACTAGACTATTCTCCTATCCAGAGACTTTAACTTTCCTTTCATAGACTGGAAAGAACGCATAGGAGATTGTGGTTGTATTTATACATATAAAAAAGAGAGTAATAGTAGTGCAGAAGATAAGAGGCAATTTGGAAAGCTATTAGATATGCTACTAGAATATAATATTCAACAAATAAATCACCTGCCAACAAGAGAGGAAAATACTTTAGACCTAGTATTTGTGAACGAGGTGAATTATGTTAAAGAAATAATAATGTCATAGAATTAACAGTCCAATCCAAAGCAAGTGAAAACAGAGATAAGCAAGAAATGAAAAAGTGGGAAGGATATAGAAAATACAACTTCTACAGTAAAAATATAAAATGGTCAGAAATAAATGAAGAAATAAACAAAGATTGGGATAACATTTTTGTAAGTGATGATTTAAAGGTAAATACAGAGATATTATATAAAATATTAGAGAAAATAGTGGATAAATATATACCGAAGAAGAAAAGTAAACATCAGTCATGCATACCAAGAGACAGAAGGATCTTGTTCCAGAAAATCAGAAAGTGGAAAAAAGGTCTTGCAAAAGAAAAAATGCATGGAAAGTGGTATAAACTAAAAAGTAAGATAGAAAATGCAGAACAAAAGATTATACAATCAAAAGAAAATGAAAAACGGGACTTGGAAGAAAAAACCCTAGTAAATATCAAGCAAAACCCCAAACTATTATACTCGTATGCGAAAATGATGAATGAAATAAGAATAGAAATAGGCCCTCTAAGAATTGAAGGGAGATTAACAAATGAAAAAAAGGAAATATGCAACATATTCTCAGAACGATATAAGAGAGAATTCACCCCTAAAATTGATAATGAAGATAATGATATAGAAGTAAGGGATGAAAATATTGAATATTTAGCAGACATAGATATTAATGAAGCTGATATTGTGCAGGCTATTAATAGAATTAAGAATGGAGCTGCAGCAGGCCTGATGGTGTCCCCGCTATTTTGTTAAAGAAAGTAGTTCATTCTATCACAAAGCCACTTGCAATATTATTAACCCTTAAACGCCGGAGCGGTAAATAAAAAAATGACTCCCGTATGCCGGAGGGGTTTGAGAGTGAGCGCATAAGCAGAAAAAATATTTTTTTCAAAAAATCACAGCGCGCTTAATTTTCAAGATTAAGAGTTCATTTTTGGCTCCTTTTTTTGTCATTGCTTGAAGTTTATTATGCAACCATCAGAAATGAAAAAAATTATCATTATCATATATAAATAATGCGATATATGATAGCGCAAAAACGAAATTTCATATATAATTGTATTCAAATCGCGCTGTGCGCAAAACGGTTGAAGGTAACAAGTTACTTTTTTTTTGTTGTAATGTGCACTAAATTGCGATCATTTTGATATATAACACATTGTAAAACGATAAAAGCAACACAGAGAAAAAATATTATACACAAAATAATGCATGAATTCGTAACGCGCTTACGTAAACACATATTTTTTTCAAAAATTCACCATAAATCTAAATATTGTCCTAGAGACTTCCAATATGTTTCAGAATGAAGACAAATGATTGAATATTACTATACTGTAAGAATATTAGCTTACAAATGCAGTTTTTGACCATATCTGACGAGCTAAAGTTGACCGAATGTCGAATTTTTTATATATATATTTTTTTATATGCAATTATTTCGGAAATAAGAAAAGCTACAACTTTCAAATATTTTTCGTTTTATTCTACATGAAATTGCGCACATTTTCATATATAAAACTCTATGAAATGCCTAATATGAAACGGAGCAAATATTCCGAGAATGGGACTTACGCATTTCGGAGATTTGTGGCGGAGAATCCGCGCGCGGAGGGAAGGAAAGTTTTTTTTTAAAATTCACCATAAATTTAAATATTGTGCTAGAGACTTCGAATTTGTTTCACGATGAAGATAAATGACCTGAATATTACTAGACTGTAAAGAGTTTTATCTTACAATTGCGTTTTTTCGACCAATATTTCGGTAGAGTCAAATTGACCGAACAACGTGGTTTTTTTTTTTTTTTTTTTTTTTTTCTATTTATCGTGATTTATATGCAAATATTTCGAAAATGAGAATAGCTACAACCTTCAACTATTTTATTGTTGTATTATACATGAAATTGCGCACATTTTTATATATAAAACGTTATGTAACGGCTAATTTAAAATGGTGCAAACATTACCACAATCGCACGTATGATTTTTTCGGAAGAGTTACCAGCGCGGACGTAAAGAAAATGTTATTTTTTTCATAAATTCACCATAAATCGAAATATTGTGCTAGAGTCTTCCAATTTGTTGCAAAATGAAGGTAAATGCTTGAATATTACTAGAATATAGGCGTTTTAGCTTACAATTGCGTTTTTCGACCATTTCGGTAGAGTCAAAATTGACCGAAGGTTGAAAATTTGTCACTTATCATTTTTATATGAAAATATTTCAAAATTGATAAAAGCTACAATCATGGGTTGTTTTAAGTTGTATTGTGCATGAAATTGCGCACATTTTCATATATAAAACTTTATGTAACGGCTAATTTAAAATGGTGCAAACATTACCACAATCGCATGTATGATTATTTTCGGAAGAGTTAGTTCGCGCGGACGTAAGGAAAAAGTTTTTTCATAAATTCACCATAAATCGAAATATGCTGCTAGACACTTCCAATTAGTTGCAAAATTAAATTAAATGATTGAATATTACTAAAATATAAAAGATAAAAGCTACAATGCGTTTTTAGAAACCATTTCGGTAGAGTCAAGTTGACCGAAAAGGTTGAAATTTTGGCACTTATCGTTATTTTATATGAAAAATATCTTAAACTGATAAAAGCTACAATCATGAGTATTTTTTGTTGTATTCTACATAAAAATGCGCACATTTTCATATATAATACTCTATGTAACGGCTAATTACAATGGTACAAAAATTATGTCAAACTGACGAAATAATTTCAGAGATGTGTCACACATACTTTTAGTGCGGCAAGAAAGAAATTCGCGCTTGCGCTGCCTGCGTACGATTGTAAACAAAACAACACCTTGATCCGTGAACTCCCAGCATCCCCCAAGGCGCGTGATTCAAGAGTTTTCGGCTGGTAGGCCTAAAAGTATTTTTCCGCGAATTTAAAAAAAAACTTTTGTATGTCGACGTAAAATACGTCCAGTTATCGGCACTCGAGAGACAAAAAATGTCGACGTAAAATACTTCCAGGTCGGCGTTTAAGGGTTAAGACAAAGTATAGATACAGGTAAGATTTATGATGAGCACAAATTAGCATATATTACCCCTACTTTCAAAAGTGGATCAAGACTAGAGGCAAGTAATTATAGGCCTGTGAGTCTAACATCACATATTATGAAAGTGTATGAAAGGGTAATGAAGAAAAATATTATGAAACATTTAATAAAAAACAATTTGTTTAATATAGGACAACATGGTTTCGTACCCGGAAAAAGTACACAAACCTAACTGTTAGTCCACCGTGAGAACATATACAAAAATATGAAAAGCGGAAATGAAACAGATGTGGTTTATCTAGACTTTGCAAAAGCTTTTGACAAGGTAGATCATAATATATTAGCGAAGAAAATTAGAAAACATAATATAGTGGATAAAGTAGGAAGATGGTTAAAAGAATTTTTACACAACAGAAAACAGATAGATATTGCAAACGATGAGAAATCGGATGAAGCTAAGGTAATATCCGGTGTGCCACAAGGTACGGTGTTAGCTGCATTAATGTTTGTTATCATGATTGCAGACATAGACAGTAATGTTAAGGATTCGGTAGTGAGTAGTTTCGCCGATGACACAAGAATAAGTAGAGAAATTACTTGTGATGAAGATAGGAACATTTTACATAGAGACCTTAACAAATTATATGATTGGGCAGAGGTAAATAGGATGGTACTTAACTCTGATAAATTTGAATCAATAAATTATGGAGGCAGAGAAGGAAAGCTATATGCATATAGGGGACCTAATAATGAGACAGTCACAAATAAGGAAGCAGTTAAAGACCTTGGTGTGATGATGAATAGGAACATGTTATGCAATGATCAAATAGCAATTCTATTGGCAAAATGTAAAGCAAAAATGGGAATGTTGTTACGGCACTTCAAAACAAGAAAAGCTGAACACATGATTATGCTTTATAAAACATATATCCGTAGTCCAGTTGAATATTGCAATATGATATGGTACCCACACTATCAAAAGGATATTGCACAAATAGAGAGTGTACAAAGGTCCTTTACAGCTAGAATGGAAGAAGTTAAGGATCTTGACAACTGGGAAAGACTACAATCCTTAAAATTATATAGTCTAGAAAGGAGAAGAGAATGCTACATGATAATTCAGGCATGGAAACAGATAGAAGGAATAGCCGAAAACATCATGGAGCTAAAAATATTAGAAAGGGCAAGCAGAGGTAAATTAATAGTGCCCAAAACTATACCAGGAAAAATAATGAAAGCACACTGGACATTAATCCACTACTCACCAGCATCGATAATACAGCATCTATTCAATGTGTTCCCAGCTCATCTGAGGAATATATCAGGAGTGAGCGTAGATATGTTTAAGAATAAGCTCGACAAATATCTAAGCTGCATTCCAGACCATCCAAGATTGGAAGATGCAAAATATACCGGAAGATGTACTAGCAACACTCTGGTAGTCATTAGAGGTGCCTCACACTGAGGGAGCTGGGGCAACCCGAAAAAGATGTAAGTGTAAGTGTAAGTAACTAAGTGCTCTCTCTCTCTCTCTCGTTTTTAAAAGGAATTTATTAAGATTATTACAGAGATCTCGTTCATGAAATGCTTTGACGTCTCCCACCCATTTTGGGGTCGTATTGACTCAGCAGTCCATACGTGCATAGAATTAATTATTCAGAGACTGATAATCATGTGATGTAGAGAGATATTCTCTCTCTCTCTCTCTCTCTCTCTCTCTCTCTCTCTCTATTCACTGGGAATTTAATATTTACAGTAATATGAAGTCATTATAATTGGTCACTCAGTTTTCATTAATTTCTTAATAATTGCGGTTATTTGTGGAATCTGAGCAGACCATGTAGCATTGTGTATATCATAATGGCGCCTATAAAGTGTGTTCAACTTTCAATATAGTGAAAGGTATCTTTTGGTAACAATTCTGCAGAAAGGAAAAGTGAACTTAATTTTCAACAATAGTTAAAATGATATTTGAATGTTGAATATCGGATATTCTAACTAATGGTTAATGCTTACATTTATTTTGCATATTGTTTTTCATATGTGTGCTTTTGCTTTCATTTCAACTATTTGTTCAATTACTATCAATTTTTATTTTGATAAATTCTTATACATTTAACCATTTTTGTATTTTCATGTTTTCCATTAAAATTTGATTCAATATTGCATACTTGATTTAATTCAACACGTGAATTAATTTTCATTTAGTTATATTTTCTCTTTAAACCTTAATTCATTTTCATAATTAGAATTTTAGTGAATTAATGTCTTGATGAATTAATTCTGACTACTTCAGTGATACATTGTGATGTTTCCTTCAATTTTCTTGAAATGAGTTAGGACCGGGGAAATACTAAGACTTTTAAAGTTGTTGTTGGAGTAATGTCCTTTAATTAACTTAAGCTTATATGAATACCTCACACTTGTTTTAAAAAACTTAATCTTATTTCTTGCATGATTAATAAGCTTTTTAAGGGATCACTGTTGCCTTTAGACTATTCAGTTGTATTTCAGCTGTTATGAAAGTTCAAGTATTTGTCTGTTGTGACGTAACTTTATATTTCAAAAACTCAGTTCCATCAGAGGATAATAAGATGAAAATACTCATTTTAGGATATCTGTTACTAGTGAGAGTTTGAATTAAAAGTTCCTAGGATCCACAGTGCAATCTGAGTATTGCTAAGAATTTGAATAGTTTAGGAGAGGCTAAAGTTTTCATTTATGACACATAGATGGCACATAAGTCTGCAGCGAGTATAAAAAACAGGGTGCTTAAAGAACCAGCGCTCTCATTATGACAAACTAACTCCAAAACCTATTGGCACCATCCGAGCCCCATGAAACATCTGTCTTGTTGAAGATACTTCTAAAATGTCATTTTTTCTTTCATCTCATTTTCTATCTTTAAACAATACTTATATTGCATTGCTTGGGAAGTCCGTTATTGAAGAATCTTAGAAAAAAAAAAAAAGCATTATACTCCTTAAAGATTTTAAAAGATATCGCCTCCGGGAAAATAAATGATTGTTGAGAGGGAGAAAAGAACTGCATATATATATATATATATATATATATATATATATATATATATATATATATATATAATATATATATATGTATATATATATATATGTGTGTGTGTATATATATATATATATATATTATATATATATATATATATATATATATATATATACAGTTCTTTTCTCCCTCTCAACAATCATTTATTTTCCCGGAGGCGATATCTTTTAAAATCTTTAAGGAGTATAATGCTTTTTTTTTTTCTAAGATTCTTCAATAACGGACTTCCCAAGCAATGCAATATAAGTATTGTTTAAAGATAGAAAATGAGATGAAAGAAAAAATGACATTTTAGAAGTATCTTCAACAAGACAGATGTTTCATGGGGCTCGGATGGTGCCAATAGGTTTTGGAGTTAGTTTGTCATAATGAGAGCGCTGGTTCTTTAAGCACCCTGTTTTTTATACTCGCTGCAGACTTATGTGCCATCTATGTGTCATAAATGAAAACTTTAGCCTCTCCTAAACTATTCAAATTCTTAGGAATACTCAGATTGCACTGTGGATCCTAGGAACTTTTAATTCAAACTCTCATTAGTAACAGATATCCTAAAATGAGTATTTTCATCTTATTATCCTCTGATGGAACTGAGTTTTTGTAGTGCACCAGCGCAGATGAAATAAATTACGGTTCGCAAGTAAACTCTAGGAAAAATCTGAGTTTTAAACCAGAAAAGTTAAAAATTAGCTATCAGCTCGTACCTGAATATACAGTAATATGCCAAGGAGGTAGGAATCTATTAGACAACTGACCACCTACGTTTTATCATGAAGTGTGGTGACTGGCAATCAGTCATTCCGTACCCAGTTTTTACTCCCCAGTCCGCGGGGAGCTTGGTAGTTAGATATTCCAGCCCTGGGAATACTGAAAGAAGTGGGTAATAAATTATTTTCCAGGTTCTCTGGGAAAATTTTCCAGATGATTGGTAGGTATACTTTTTAAAATTGTGATGGAAGGAGATTTAATAAGAGCCAACCTAAGACTATTCATCAAACGGGACTGTATTTTAACGATTATTACACTAAAAATCTTTTATTGGGCATTTCCTTTTTCATTTTAACTTAAATTATTTGTATGAATCCTTTACTCTATATATATATATATATATATATATATATATATATATATATATATATATATATATATATATATATATATATATATATATATATATATATATATATATATACATATACATATATATACATATATATACATATATGTATATATATGGATGAGATACAGAATGATGACAGCGTCACGGAAGACGACTGACGGACAGGGAGAAGTGGATATTGAACATATTCTACTTCCTCAAGCCCGACATCGTCCGTCCAGAAGTAACCCCCAAGATGGTTGGGACTGCCAATTGGTTTTGTAGATTATTAATAATTTCCAGAACTTAATTTTTTTTTTTATTTGTTCTTAAAAATATACAATATTTTACAGTACATGCAGAATTCTACCAAAATGAATTTACAACCTGGATTTTCAGAATGCAATATTTTTACATTCTCTCATACATGTTCCATCTGCTATGTTTAAAGGCCGGCCATTTTGTACCCTACAGCCACACAACGGTGGGCGTGGTAACGACGTGAAGTTGACGTACATAGAACATTACACAATCGGCGTAAGTTCCAGGTAGACGTCCGACCTTGCTTTCTTTGCGCGTACATTTGCGGCGCAATTTACGGTGCTTGCTTTACGTCCGTTAGCCCGTGTCCTGTTTACCAGCTGTCCAAGGTCATTTCACCGCGATGATGCCCACGATCCACATACGTGGGCATACGTCGTCGTGATACGTGAATGTGTGACCCCAGCATAATAAGTTTTTACTGAGATTTGTTAAAACTGAGGGCTTAAGACACTTAGAATTTATGTCTCTTACATATATATATATATATATATATATATATATATATATATATATATATATATATATATATATATATATATATATATATATGTGTGTGTGTGTGTGTGTGTGTGTGTGTGTGTGTGTGTGTGTGTGTGATGAGTGTGTGTGTTTGTGTGTATGTTATATATATATATATATATATATATATATATATATATATATATATATATATATATATATATATATATATATATACATCAGCGTGAAGGTGGACTATTAGAAACGTTGCAATTCATTTCAATTCTTTATTTCCTACGTTTCGTAATATCATTATTACATCTTCAGGGAATCTGTTAAACAATAAATAAAATACTTTCAAATTACTTAAAAATTACTTTAAAAATTACTCTAAAATTCAGCATTAAATACCCAGACCTCCTCCACACAACTGTACCTGAGCTAACTTTTATTTGTTTTGTCATTCTGTCTCTTGCCTTCTCGGCATAAGGTTGGTTAGTGGTCTTTGGTCTTTTTATTTTTTTTGTTTTCTTTTCAGTATGTTGTTTAATTGTGTTGTAACTTATAAATGTTGAATTTTAGAGTAATTTTTAAAGTAATTTTTAAGTAATTTTAAAGTAATTTTATTTATTGTTAAACAGACTCCCTGAAGATGTAATAATGATATTACGAAACGTAGGAAATAAAGAATTGAAATGGAATTGCAACGTTTCTAATAGTCCACCTTCACGCTGATGTATATATATATATATATATATATATATATATATATATATATATATATATATATATATATATATATATATTTATTTATATGAATAACTTGATCACGAAGTATATAAAACGTGATGCTTTGTATAAATAAAGGTTTTTTACCACGAAGGAAAAAATGCAAAAGCGAACAGGACCGAAAGCACTTGGCTATCTCGCTTTTTCATTTTGTCCTTCGTGGCAAAAACCTTTATATATATATATATATATATATATATATGTATGTAGTGTGTGTGTGTGTGGGTGTGTATGTTTATATGTATATATTAATTAAATATATATATACTATATATACTAATATATTTTATATATAGATATATATATCATTATATATATATATATATTATATAGTTATAATTAAATTTAAATTTCAGTGTATGTGTGAGTCTAAAACTCTTAAATATTCCACACTGATTAACTGCTCGAGGTTTGCGTTGGGCGGGAGCTCAGCGTCTAGAGCAAGCCTGTTACTTGGCCTTCACTGAGCTCTCTCGTGTCCCCTAAGGGGCGCGAAGTGTCCGGTGTTTAGGGTCGTGCTGTCTAGTCCCTGGTGGCTCGCATTGTTTCTCCTGCTGGAGGGGAGTATATGATCCAACTCTTGTTGAATACTCAGGGTCGGTTTAAGGATAGCGATGCTTGCCGCTTCGGTTATTATTATATATATATATATATATATATATATATATATATATATATATATATATATATATATATATATATATATATTAATATCCTGGAGAAAGGATTAGTAAGTATTACGGTAATAAAACTTCTCAGACAAGAGAACCAGTTGTTTAGTCCTTTGCTGGCGGCAGCTTACATAAATGTTTATTCTTCCCGAGCCGAGGTAAAAACGGAGGCGAACGAAGGAAGGCCGTCAGTTAGTGAATCCTCACCAGGAGTATGTATTACGTAAGCGACCCTCAAGTAACCCATATACCTGCGATTCCTTCATCTGAAGAATCCGGAAGTCCTCGTCCTCATCGTTTCTCTTTTGCTGGAGTATCGGATGATTCTCGCCCTTGCTCTTACACCGCGACCTTTGCAAGTCGTCCTGCAAATAACCTTCTCTATGCCAGGACCGTTAATACTTCTGGCAGTAACACCGTTTCCCGGTAGCTTCAGACGAACGCCCTCAATTTCATCAGATACCATCGACATCCTACGCTTATTCTACAAAGAACATTCCCCTGGAAACGCATATTAATGTAAGGTACGGAATGCATTTATGTTTAAGCTGCTTAGCCGATTATCATATTTTCCATAAATTGAAAGTACTATTATTCTGTACTATTATTCTTACAGGGTCGTATCTCCAGGTGTTAGGCTTCCCCGGTGAATAAACCTTTAATTTTAATCAAAGTATTTTATTTAGTGCCTCAATTTGCTCAAGTGTCGGGTATTTGTTGTATATGAATCCTAATAGTAAAAACCAAGGACCGTTAATTATTTAAGAAGTAATTTTAATTTCATTACTCAGTTCTGGATGGATGTGATGAACCTAGGAGTAAATAATTTTATCCTTACTCCCAAAGTAAAAATTCAGAACGTGAGATATAATATATATGTATATGTATACACATACACACACACACACACACGCACAACACACACACACACACACACACACACACATATATATAATATATATATATATATATATATATATACATATATATATATGTATATATATATATATATATATATATATATGTAATATACAAAATGTTTCGCACCTTAACTCAATTTGCTACCAGCTTTGGTTACAACAGCACATGGATTATTATTCCTTTTTGTATTAATGAAAAGCTTTCCAGAATAACATTATCAATCCTAGATAATAAAGGACTAATTTCGCATTAATATAACTATAAGGGGAAAACCTATTTTTAATCACTATTTATATCAAAGGTTCAAAACAGTCACAGGAATTATTTCTTACAAAAGAGCTAACGAACAACTTTTATTTGTATCAACAATAATATTAATTAATTACCATTGAAAAGGCTCTAAACGTACCAAACTGATATAAAAAATATAATACAATCTAATGAATGTATTCTGTTTGTATTATCTGCCCAATAGCTTCGAAGCCTATGAGTAAATGAGTTGATATTGTTGAACTTCATTGTTCTCAGTGTTTCACATAACACAGTCCTCTTTCTACTGAACTTTGGCTATGGGGATTTTTTATCCTATTGAGCTGTTAAGTTTTCCATGAATAGAGTAAAATTGTGGCCATTCATTTTATTTGTGTAACGTTAAAACTCTTGATAATTTATATTGTTATTATTTAATATCTGTGACTTTCATTGACAGAGATGTGAATTTGTTCACGTTTCGATACAACACTGAATAATATTGCCTAGACTTAACTTTTTATTTAACTCGCATGATTTCTTTGTTAACACAAAAATGCTGATTTCTTATATCTTATATCTTAGCCTTTATAGTTATACTACACGGAAAGCTATTTCAAGTTCATGGATTTAAGCGCCTCATGGCGTGGTCGGTATGATGTTGGCGTGCTACCTCGGTGGCCGCGGGTTCGATTCTCGGGCATTCCATTGAGGAGTGAGGGATGTTTATTTCTGGTGTTTGAAGTTCACTCTCGACGTGGGTCGGAAGTCACGTAAAAAGCCGTTGGTCCCGTTGCTGAATAACCAATGGTTCCATGCAACGTAAAAACACTATACAAACAAAGTTCATGGACTCTTCTCAGAATACACTTTTCCTTTGACATTTAATAAAGGCCAGATTACATACATAAATGAGAATGTTTTCGCTCTTTATTCCCCTTTAGGAGTCAAAATCTGATTCCTTCTCAATCATCTTAAAAAAGCGTTTTATTTCGCGAAAGACAAAACTGATTTAAGACGCTGTGAAAATGCATTCTACTTAGTAGTGTACTTACAAGATTCAAATCTTTTTCTATTTCTTAACACTTTTAAGCATCTATTTTAACAATGCATAGCTTTCATATTGGATTTCTGTTTTCCATTTACCCATTCACTGCATTCAATATTAAACAATCTAAAGTTTTTCTATCCTCTGCCAAAGGAACGTATAAACGTCTGTGATGAGCTGTAAGCTGATGCCTTTTACTGCAGAACTTGATAGAGACTGTTGTTATATCGATATCATTATGATAAGCTTTTGTAAAAGTCCATCTGGCACGCAAATGGTATGCTTCATTCAAAAAGAGCAGACAACCGAAGTGCGCACATTTCTCATGGCGGAGTGCAATGTACGGCGTTAGAATTGCAGTAACGTCCCAAGTATAGACCCACTTGTTCCAGGTCTTTAAGGGAATTAATATGACGCCAGCTGGATGGTCATACTCAATTCTGTACGTAGTTCAGCCTTACACGATTCAAAAAGGAAGAAAGGGTGATGATACTTAGCCGGAATGGGCAGGATAAAGGTTGAGCCCCTTAAAGGATGAAATGTAAGGGACTCGGTGTTTTTTTTTTCTTTTTTTTTTTTTTTTACTAATGCCTACCATTATTGTCTCCCATCCAGAATAAGCGTAAAATTTTATTCTTGTCACGTCCACAATCTTTGAAGGATATACGTTTTTTCTTTTATTTTAG
Organism: Macrobrachium nipponense; assembly: GCF_015104395.2. Classification (NCBI taxonomy): domain Eukaryota; kingdom Metazoa; phylum Arthropoda; class Malacostraca; order Decapoda; family Palaemonidae; genus Macrobrachium; species Macrobrachium nipponense. The sequence continues at coordinate 95,906,744 of NC_061100.1, read as the reverse complement.
TGATCTTGAGGAAAAATGTCAAACTCTGGGGAACATTTACTTTACACTCTCCATTAGGTTTTTACATACGTAATGAACACTGCTAAATGACTGCCTTTCTTGTTGCTTCGTCTAGAATCCTCATAAAAGTGTTAAGCTATTAAATCATAGTGGAATTTGATCTTGATAAGCTTTACCCTGAGATTACAGTCATAATGATTTTTACATCTTATATAAAGGACAGTGCTTATGATTTAACAGAATATAATGGATATTTCGTCCCTGGAAATTAGGATTTTAGGGTAATAGAATTATCCCAAAAGTTCTTTTTTTATTATATTCAAATGTTTAATGTTTAGTAAATATATTGTATGGATGTGTGTGTACATAAATATTTATTCATATAGTATATATGCATATGATTATGTATGTATATGCTTTACACATATATATGTGTGTGTGAGGCACATAAAAACATTAAATAAACGTTGCAAGTGCAGAATTCGGGTACCAATACTTTGATGAGAGGGTTTTAATTGTGAAATAGGGAATGCAGCTTCCGTAGGCTTTGTCCTATACCACATTTAATCTTTAGTTTGTGGAAAATAATAAATGAATATTCCTTTTTCAGTTTGAAATTTAGTTAACTGAATATTACTCCAGTATGATTCCTTGTTTATTATATTTTTATCTGTAGCCTCTAAAAAGTTGTACCTGTAAGAAATATCACTGAATTAATGCCACAAATAAATACTGTGAATGAGTATTTGTGGTAGGAAGCGGAGGATAATAGGGCAAATCAGGTTATACTTTAGGATGTGGACTGGTAGAGCGTATCATTCTTAATACACTCCTAAAGTGTAATAAGAATTCACGTAAACTGTTGCCATGCGATTCTAATTTAAACGTGCATATCATTTGGATAGTACTATCTAGATATTGTTTTAAAAGTATGTCTTTTGCTTGTGTGGATGTATTTGTATCTAAATGTTTCTTGACGCGAGAAATAAACTGTAAATGTCGACAATAACTTAATAAGTAAAAAAAAAACAACGTTCAATGCCCTTAATGGTAGTATTCAATAGGATAAACCCTAAACAACTATACCGTGTCATAGATTTCAGCTTCGCCTTAATCGATTGAGTTTACATTCTACCACATTTGATAATCTTAAACTTAGGCAATCACACTATTTTATTATAAGACCATGAACATTTTGCATTAGTTGTTCAAAAGTAATTGTAAAGAGAGAGAGAGGGAGAGAGAGAGAGAGTGTGTGTTATCGTGATAGCATCTTGTAGTTAGTGGCCATGGCAAAGCGGTCAAATGACTGTTAGCATTTTAAAAGGAATTTGAAGCATTGAAAATACTAAGTGCAATCCGACTTTGATCTAATGTTAGGGCAGGGAGATTCAGTCTGTAAAGGGATTAAGATGTGGAACGGGATATTTAAACACGAAACAAACAAGAAGTATGGCAATATTTTATTGGGATGTTCAGTATATTCCAGGTAACTCATGGATTAAGTGCAAGATGCTTTTTAAAGTATATAAAAAAAAATGTGAGTGGTTTTTAATGCTTGTATCAAATGGAATAAGCTTTTAAGTCAAATATTAAGTACCAGAGCATTTCACTATAATTCTTGAATGCAGTCGGCTTATTTAATGCGTATAATGCAGTAGGATGTTCAATTTGCCTTTTAAAAACATAGGCATTCAGCGTATAGAAATCTGATTGGCATTTAGCTTTAACCGATAATTAACAACATGTCGTGTTTAGACATTGATAGATGATTTGTTTTTAATTATGTGTTGCCAAATGGATAAAATTTAAAGAATTACATTAAGTAATGTATTAAAACAGAAGTGTGTTAATTTTTAAACTCGACAAACCTGCTTTTACAAAATCGCTTATTAGCTCCTGCATTCCTGTCTGAGAGTGTGTGCTTGTATGTGTGCGTGCATGCGCTCGTGGACTAATATATGTACATACATTTCATTTCCTAATGAGAATGGGAATTTTTTTTCTCTTTAAATGTACGTTTTCCAAATTAAGTTTGTTTTTGTCATTACGTGAAAACCAATGTCTCATTGTAATGTTAGGTGTGTCCCAGGGCTCCTGAATAAATGCCCATAAATATGGATGTGGCCAATACTTGTATGGATGGCCATCGATAAAAGCCAGACTCCTCTCGCGTGGATGAGGAACAAGCAATTTCATGCTGAAAACCATCATGGCTTAGTATTGCAGTAGAACTTACGAACGTTACGCGATCACAGTGCGTCCTCATCTGGAAACTGACCAGTGATTTTTTTGTATGTGGGTCATCTTTTGCCTTTGAGTAAATGGTAGATGTTAGAATAAGCTTGAACTGTAAAGTTACAACTGTTGTTAAAGACTGATTGTATCTAACTAATCCAGAAACTGTGTAGCCTTTAGACGATTGTATCGCATCTTGGCGAGATCTGTTTGAAGTACTTTCTTGTTATTTCATTAAATGACAGGTAACTTTACATCATGCTCAACTTATTCTATTTTCCTTGCTTGTAAATAGCTAAGGCACGTAGGTGATATCTATTTAAAATGAAATATCTTAATCAAAACATCAGAAAAATATTACTTCACCGTTTCCTGCTTCCACCTCCTAAGTTACAATGTTCCAGCAAAGACCATGGTTGGGTGAAATCTATTTACTGAGGGGTCTAGATAAGCTAGCATTCTTATCTTAAAACGAACTGGAAGAGAATTCTTCAACAACTGACCCAGTTACTCTTCTCGGCATATATTGTCGAGAATGATGGCAACAAACCTAATAAAATATATTATAAAGCCCCAAAACCAATACAAAAATTTACTTTAACAACAAAGCGTGTATCCCTACGTTAAAAATATTATTAAAGCGACTGAACACCTGAAATCGACATTCTTTGTCGTTGATTGTCCGATGCCTATCATTAGTTCGCTCAATAATGGATATTTGAATTAAACGAAAATACTAGTCAGTTCCTTGGTTTATAAAACACCTTATCGCAGCTTTAATGTAATTTATATCAGGAAGACGAGCATATCACACTCATGAAAAGTAATAGAGGACAAAAGATAAGTAAGAAATGATTTGGAGAGCTCAGAGATTTCGGCATATATAGGGATACAGATCATAGTATCAATTGGAATAAGATCAAGTTGTTTTTCAAAAGTAACTGCCTATACAAAAGGGATATTCTGTAATCAGCTATCATCAGTCAAACTGACCACCCCCCTTTTATATATATCCTAAGAATAAAGTAAGTTCACACCTAAACATTCAGGTAAATATTCCTCTCGGTTTTGAATTCTCCACATCCACCATGATAAAGGCTGAAGTTTAGATTAGTTAATGTTTAGCTGAAGTAAAGTTTTTATTCGTGTTAACTGTGTTTTATGAGCCTTTTGTGTATGTATGTATGTATGTATGTATGTATGCATGTATGTATATATGTATGTATGTAACAATGAGTGCTCGTCACTGTAATTTTATTATTGACAATACTGTTTTTTTCCATCTGTCCATCCGCCTGTGGTGGTCGCGCATGGCAACACAGCGTCCCTTGCTTAAATAGTTACGTTATGTCTAAATTTTAGGTAAATAAAAGGATATCTGGGTGTACATTTGCAACTGAAAAGTGTTTTAATAATTTACTGTATGCGAATTACACCGTTAATATTCAAAATTGGATATTATATAAAGCCCGAAACGCAGTGTTGCCATGCGCAAACACCATAGGCGGATGGACAGATGTGTCTCGTGACGTTGTAAAGCATGGCAAATTACCTGAGATAATATGGTTAATCCTTGAAGGAATGTAGCATAGCATTGTCAGTCTTCTGGGTCACCGAGTCATAAGTCGATCGTAATTCGAGAAAAACATTGTTAGTGACAATAAAACGTCCGGTTTATTTTTACATTGTTGGACTAATGGTATCAGTTAGCTATGTGAAGAAACAGGATTTCATGTTTTTTTTCTGTTAAAACAACGTTACCTTAAGGGGTTGTTGTTTTTAGAGCTGTAATAATCCAATTTTCCAGAGGATTATTGAAATGTGTTTCGTTTTATTTTGAAAAGTACCAGGTAATATTATTTAATGGTAAGGGTTGCTATGTTGATATAACTTTAACATATCTAGCTATTTGTATAATGAAGGCTCTTGAAGAATATTGGGTTTAAGTTTTCATATGCAATAAATTCAAAGAGTAAATAATCACAAGTGGTATCCATGTAAGTTCACATTCAGATTATGTATGATGTATGCTTATATATATATATATATATATATATATATATATATATATATATATATATATATATATATATATATACACTGTTTACATGTACAGAGATATATATTGAATATAGCATGATATTAAAACCAAGAGCAGAGGAAATGAAATGTATAATACAATTATCTTTTGTCTCAACTACTGATGTGCTTCATTGTATAACACCATATTCACCTTCTTGCGTTAATTCATCTTTCTGCGAGGCCAGTTCCAATCAAATGGAATTAAACAAACTGTTCTATTGAAAGAAGGATTTGGTTCACACTAAATGCAAGAAAACCAAAACACTGTCTCCTGTTGTTGTAAGAAAATGTCCCATTTTTTTCACGTCATTTTCAAAAGGAGTAAAATTTCGCAGTTGAGTAAAGATATGTTATAGTAAGGTATTTCTTCAAATAAATACCAGCGTCAAATATTTTTCATTGTTTTGATATAAGTCGGGACAACATGTTTAATTACCATTATTGGCGTCCTTTTCTTTAAATTCCGAAAAATAAGCAATAGAGCCTATATCTAAATCTAATGGTTTACAACAAAAAAATAAGAATTATAAAAATGTCAAACATAGCAAATATTCTGGAAACTTTACTGAACACCACAACGCTAAAATGGCCACCGCATACTACTTCATTTCTTCAGAGCGAGAGGTTTGAATCAATTTAATAGACCGAAAGAGCTCAGTCGATGTTTGAGACGAGAAGGAATAGAAATAGATGTGGACTGTGCTGTTTAATACCGAAAATTAAATGAATTTTTACGTTTCTTTTTATATCCACTTACTGGATATCTTTACATTGTAAGTTACTTGTTCTGAATGTCCTATAATTCAAAATGTGAGAATTAGTACAAACATTCAAGATGAAACGCCAGCTACAAGCTGTGTTGTGACCTACAAATTTGCAACAATGATACGGAATATAAAGATAATTGCAAAGATAAAGTTCAGTTCTCGTTACCATAGGAGCAATTTCAATAACAGACAGTTCTCATTAAGGAACTCAGTACCAGGAATAACACCCAATAAAACGAAATTGATATCATCCCTAGAATTGTACTCCTCTGAGGGCATTATTTGTGGTACATACTTTATGTGTTTTCAATTACCATACAATATAATAAATAAATGCGGGCTTTTTGCTAGAATATGTTTTTAATTACTTTATTTACTTTATCATCTCGTAACGTAAAATGGTATTCTTATTTAAGGCGGTTGTATCCTTCAATTAGATACGACATATACGTTATATATATATATATATAGATATATATATATATATATTATATATATATATATATATCATATCTATATGATTTATATAAACCATACATATATAGTCAATAAGATTATTATTACACGACTGCAGCTGCAATATGTATGAAAAAGTAGAGGGAGCTGAAATATTTTGTTGTTCTCTATTCACGCCGTCTAATGTATCCGATATTGTTGAATTCATTGTTCATTGGCAAACTTTCTTTGATATTAATGAGCAATAATAAAGAGCTTCTTCATGTTATTATTTAAATGAATTATTGTAGGGCACTTTGAATAACGTGAGGTTCCCTCTGTTATTGGAATCTGTCATTTCTATATAAAAGAAAACTATTATCCTTATCAAAAATAACATACCATCCTGTGTGATCATTATGAACTCTTTTCGTAAAAAAAAAAATAAATAAATAAAAGCATTAAGACTTGAAATATGTAACAAACATGCTTCTGGATATTCTACAATTTGTAAATTGTTTTTTGTTCTCGATATATTGGAAACTGAAAAACAATATGTCGACTTTGCGGAGTGTCACATTTCATGAAATTTATTTAAGACTGCTTTTATTGTATTTTAATTCCTATCACTAATCAGATTCAGGTTTTCTCTTCCTCATGATTCACTGGAGGCCCGTAGAAAAATGTAAGAATAAAGATAGAAATAGACCACTCAGCAATTCTTGCCATTCCAGTTATTTATTCTTTAAAATGAAGGAAGAATCTGTTGCGCAATGCTCCTCCATCAATATGTCATGTACGTCCCCTATCATTACACCTGCCCTAAACCCCCTTATAAAGAACATGTAAACTCTATATGTTACATGACATGACAACAAATGTAACAACACAGTAAACCATGAAATTCCCGATAATCACATAACGATAACAAAAAAATACTGGCTCTATCATAATCTGACATTATGCTATAATTATTGCATAGTAAGGTGTGGGTGTGTAAGCAGACACATTCTGGTGCTGCCTTTGTCAGCCCTATACTTATTATTTATGAAACACAAAACTTTCTTCTTGACAGTTTTCTGTGTTACCCATTCTTGTGAAAAAAAAAAATAGTTTTTTTCCAAAATTTCTTCCTAATTTGGACAAAATAGTTTCGCCTTTTAACTTTTAGGGCTTTGTTTTTGTTTTGTGTTTTTTTTTGTGATCTGATTGCCTTTCAATGTCTTTCTAAATGTATCATCTTTTCCGTTCATAGTTTTTCTTTACTTCACCATTATAATTTACATTAAGAAATCAGTTTCTACAGAATTTATCAAAAATTGGCGGTTAACATACTATTCGTAGAATATATTTTCATTTTTTATACAGATTCCCCCTTTCGTTTCATTGAAGCCTTTGGCTGAAATGTTTCTACAATAAACCACTTTCTTGGCATCATTGTCACTTGCACCGAGATGTTTTCATTTTTATCGCCTTTTTTCAAATAATTTGAGTTGCATTAATATATTTCAAATTATTTATATCTACAACACATTTTTTTCATTTGTGAATAGCTATTTCTCTATTTCATTTATAGCGTGGCCATACAAATATAAAATATTAATTGAAATGTGAAAGAACAGCCATAATCTCATTTTCATAGACGAGTCACTATCGTCTTTTATTGAATGTACAACGCAGGGTCTTTTTTTTATAAGGGGCTTCAATTTGATAGATAATAGAAGATGAAGAAGATGAAAAATAAATAAATATGGAAAACTTCGCTTTGCAATATATCAATTCTTGAAAACATAAGAAAACTATCAGAGAAGAACGTATGATTTGTAAAACCTTGAAAAATAGACCCTTGATTACCATGCAATGGAACACTGACTCACCAAACAAATTCTAGGGAGAAACAAAGCATTTTTCAGAGGAAACCTTGATTAGCCTTTGCCTTTTAATATGGACTATGAATTATGCTTCCAAACAGATTAGACCAATTTCAATTCTGCTTTGCTTGGCAAGAATGAGGACGAATGGCCAAAGTTAATATTTGTAGGAATATTATATTATAAAGCAGTTCGTTTAGCATATATATTTGATCCAGATTGTCATTAAAAAAAGATGAAACTACTAGCTCAGTTGCATAATCACTTTCTATGATTTAGAATTTTTTGTCATGTTAATATTTTTTTACTCTCGGAAAACATGGGTAAGCAAATTAACTTACTCATTAGTCGTAAAACTTTTCCACCAGAATGAATGTGAATTTCCTTTGTATTTTTCTGTTTCATCCTCCATTTCTTCTCTTGCATTTTTTTTTTATATTGGATTTCTTGTATAAGAACTTTTGCTTTGGAAGCAACACCTTCGTTACACTACCTAGTTTTATATACAAGCGGATTTTTCCTCAATGTAGATGTACATTGAACGTGTATTGAAAAAAGATGTATTAAGGTGAATAGTAAATGAAAGGGTGTATATCATTTCGGTAACTTTTTCACATTTTGAGTAAATGGGTAATGTATTTTTCTTTGGATATAACTTTTCCATGTTTACCATGTCATCCTTAGTGCCACCATATTTTTTAAATAAAAGGACACATTTGCTTAGCATTATACTTAAATAGATAAGCAGAAATGTTTTCGAAACATATTTTGACAACAATTATTAGAACATTGTAAGAATGTATTCGGTGGTCTCACCTTCACCTGAAAATGTAAGAAATGAAGGAACCAACTCTCTTAATAAGGAAAAACATTTCTCTAACGCTACATCATTTGAGAAGAGATAAGAGCGGTCATTACCGTGCGAGGTGAAACGGCATTGAAGGCCATTTTAAAAAGAGACTAGGAAATGAATATGAGGGAGGAAATGAGGTATAAAAGAGAGGAGATATTGCTTTAATGGTGCATTTAGTGTTGATGATAATGGAAAAGGTGATGGTCACATAGGTGACAATGAGGATTAAAATAATGGAGAATATCTCGGGATTAGATATGATTCATAGCAATGATGATTTTAGTTTTCGGCAAAAGAAAACTATATTGAAATGGCTATTTGTCTGTCCGTTCACACTTTTTCTGTCCGTCCGCAGATCTTACAAACTACCAAGGCTAGATGGCTGAAAATTGGTATGTCGATCATCCACCCTCCAATCATCAAACATACCAAATTGCAGCCCTCTAGCCTAAGCAGTTTCTTTTTTTATTGTACCTAAGGTTAAAGTTAGCCATGCTCGTGCATCTGGCGCCTCTACAGGTGCCGTAACACAGGCCAACACTAGCCGTGAATTGGAGTATCATACAGCATTTTACGCTGTACAGAAAAGTCGATTACATCGAGGAAACTTCGGTGTAATTTTTACTTGTCTATCATTAATTTCGCTTACGTAAAATACGGTTGTCAAACTTAATTCCTTTGTAATAGGCTTGTTTGTTATTTTTTATCATTTTTTTAGCGTTTTTTTCAGAAATGTTTTTAAATTCAAAGAAAACCTTGGAACCTACTGGACGGTGTCAAGTGATCAGCAGTCTTACAGGCTCCTCTACGAACATTGTGACTCGGTGATGATTTAAGTAACACACCTTCTGGAACTGTTTCTCATCTTCTGTTCAAATATATTAGCATAAATGTCAATGCGACATGGACAGGCGAGTTTAGGTCAGGGGGAAACTGGACACTCAAACGAAGCTACTTGGCCTTCATAATTTTACAGATATTAAGTCTCTACTGTCTACTATTTCGGAACGAGGAACTAGACTTCCTGAGCCGGATAATCTTGAGCAGCACTTCCTCATCAGCGCCGTTAACTTAGAGTGAGGACTTGACATGACCTCTGAAGTGGGAATGTATTGGGACTTCAAGGATAAATTTTTGTTGTGACACCTTGTTTTAGTTTTCTGTAAAAGAAAACTATTGAGATGGCTGTGTCTGTCCGCCCGCACTTTTCATTTTTTTGTCTGCCTTCAGATCCTCAAAACTACTGAGGCTAGAGGTCTGCAAAGTGCTATGTTGATCATCCAACCTCCAATCATCAAACATACTAAATTACAAGCTCTCCAGCATAAATAGCTTCTTCTTATTTTATTCAAAGTTTGACTTAGCCACGATCGTGTGTATGGCAACGCTATAGAACAGGCCACCAACGGGGCGTGACTGAAAGTTTTATGGGCAGAGGATCATACAGCATTAAACCGAGACCACCGATGGATAGATCTATTTTCGGTGGCCTTGATTATACGCTGTACAGAAAACCCGATTGCGCCGAAGAAACTTCGGCGCATATTTTTACTTGTTTCCTCTTGTTTCGCCCTCTTTAATCTCCAGCCAGTGTTTTGTTCGTCTTATCCTAGATCCCTACATTCGTTAGGGTGTTTGTGAAAAATTCATATTCCCTTGTGTAGTAGGTCATATTGACGAATACATCAACTTTGCTTGATCAGGTCGTAACTTTGCTGACATTAAAAATTAGATCATCGTCATCAAAAGCCTCAGTTATAGCGTTTTGTTCACGTTGTGCAACTCTGAATGATAATGGTTATATTGGTAATAAGGTATCGTGCACTCTTTTTGTTGTCACCCCGTGATCACAATCCTACAAAGTATGATAAAGAATATCTTAACCTAATAACTAGTTAAATTCAATCCATTCTTTACAGTTTGTTTTACAAGATTATTATAATCTTATGAGCGATATTTTCCACGAGTCAAACGAACAGCCAGTAGCTGTTAATCTGCCATAGAATGCGTGCACTTCTCTATAAAACTTCTCTGTCGGCGTTGCTTTGCCCCTTGAAGAGGGCACATTCACTACTCAATGGAAATCTTTCCCTGCACATTTGATTACTTAGGTTATTAAAAAAAAAAACTCGGGATTCATCTAAACAGATGTGGAACTCAACAGCTGTTCCTCAAATTCTTTTTAACGAAGCAAAACTTATGAGATTTCACTAAGGTGGCCCTGCTGTTACACATCTGAGATGGAGTATTAACTACTATATTTTCATTTGAATGTGTTCATCCAGATACGAGAAACCTGGCAAATATTGACAGATAAACATAAGTGGAGAATGAATATTAAAAACACAAATATTTCGACATCTTGAAAAAAAGTATATACCGCTGAAGTCTTTGAGGGGATGCTAATTTTTCGCTGTTTATTTCAGTGTTTGCGACCTCTTGCCCTTTTGTACGAATAAACTTCAGATTTTGTGTGTAAACTTACCACAATGAAGCATGATGCTAAGCTTCGAGAAATCCCTCCTCGCTCCAGGAAAAGGTTTTTCATAAAATGGCCACACTCAAGTTCGTAGAATTTTCCTAAGAAATTACTTTATATATATCACAGAATATACTTATAGTTTAATACGGAATATAAATAACTAAAAGATCAACAGAATTCATTCGATTCCAAGTGTTTAAGTCTATGCTTGAATAGTGAAATGCCAGTGCAGCCCACTTTGTAACTTAATCCTGATCTTGAAGAGGGAATATTTGTTTAGTCACACATTCCATTGCCCTGCACTGACAGTGGAATCAAATTCGCTTTATTGTTGTTCACTCTTTTCCATCGGGTCATTTCAAATATTTATGTTGTCCACCAAGATGTAAGAGTGATTTGTTTTCCTTCAGTAAATACTGCATCCCCATTAGCGAGAACACTGATATTTGAAACTTTATGGAAAATGGGGAATATTGAGGAGCAACGTGTCCATATCTTTGATATTTCAAATAAATGTTTACGTCCGAATTTGAGAGTAATGATATACTTTTTCACACGAGGCTATGAAAATGCCATTTGTTCATGGTATTATATATTTGAAAATCATGTTTCACGTGAATTAAAAAGCCTACTTTGTAAAAACCATAAATTCATCTTTTCACAGCCATTTCGAAGAAATTCTCTCTCTCTCTCTCTCTCTCTCTCTCTCTCTCTCTCTCTCTCTCTCTCTCTCTATCTCTCTCTCTCTCCTCTCTCTCTCTCTCTCTCTCTCTCTCTCACACACACACACACACTACAGTCACAGGCAAGCAGAAGTCAGTATTATTATTTTTTTTAATCGCAAATGTATAAATCAATGACTTTATATAGTAGGCTTCATATAACATACGTGAAGACAGTCAACATTAGGTTCAGCACCAGTACCCTAAGCTACTTTCACTATTTCTACGAAAATTGTTTCTGCCATCTACTCATTTTTACTACCGGTGATCCGAGGTCCTTGGTTTAGTGGCGATTCATTGAAAATACTTGACTGATGAAGTTAAGCAAAGAATTAATGGGTTTAGATGAAGAATTTAATATTGACGATTATTGACTTTGGTGGTTAGGCTATTCTATCGATTTTTGGTTTTTGGTTGCTGTATAATTGTCAGCTGTAATCCTATTAGTAATCTATTACCTTGAGACTTATTAAGTGAAACTCGAATTATCTTGTGATAGGAGTAATATAGTACATTATTGTTAGTAACAGGACAGTTGAACGTTTATTTCAATATAAATAAAACCTATCACTGATTGAATTAATAGTAGTCTTGACGTTTTTGCGTACTAACCATTGAGATCATACAGCGTTCTGCCCATTACACTACCACGTAAAGTGTACATTAAAATGAATATATTATGAAATTCTTATTCCCACTCAAACAAGACTACTCCCCGCAAAAACCGTATATTTCGCTTAGAAATACATTACCCTGATAGTGGAAAATTTTAACATATATATCTACGTTGAGTTTGTTTTCGTAAGCTTTTTTGCTCAAAGGAAGCAGTTATTTTACAGCAAAAATCTTTATTATATCTTCACTAACATTCTCCAGAAGTGGAGTTCATTATTAGATATTATTTCATGAATAACGTAAATTGGTCAGTTCAAGACCATGTTCCTTATTTGTTTTTACTTCTATTTGTTTATTTATGTATTTATTCATTTATTTATTCATTTATTTATCATTTTTCACTAGCTATGGAACATGGTTCAGAAAGCACAGAACTAACAGTAATTATTTGGCAAAAAGTATCGTTGATGAATACTGTCACTATGGAAAAGTTTCAGAAGTAAAAGCAAAAATAAGGGCGCTTATGCTTAACAATTTCGTAAGGCTTCTGCCGTACGCCCTAGCAAAAAGTGCAACGTGATACAAAGGACAAGGTTTTTAAAACGTCTTTTGGTATAGTGTCGCAGGTCATTTTCGAACTGCCTTGCATACCAGCGAGTTTTCCCCAGTTTCCCGACTCGCTAGCCTGGTAGTCAGGGGTCTTATATTTCAATTGGAAGACTTAAGTTCAATTTATTTTTGTTCCACACGTGATTGTGTGTTGATCATTTATATTATGTTCGCTCAGAAAGAGTAATTCGAATAAAATGCTGTCAATTGGGTCACTGCTGAGTCGGGAAGCTGGGAAAAACTCGCTTGTATGCGAGGCAGTTAGTCTACCCAGGTAAAGTGTTAGGTACAGTGGTACTTGAGTTCCAGCTTCTTTTATAACTTGTGTACCTGGGTGTCAGCGGTCTACGTCTTTCATTTGGAAGACCTTGGTTCCATCCTGAGTGGAAGTTGTTTGTCCGGCCTCAAAATCTTTGCCGTTTACTTGAATTTCCCACCTGTTCTCATATCCATTCCTTTTTTTAATTCTCCCTCAGAGACTCTCGTGATTTTGACTGTGGTATATTATTTGTGCTCAGTCTGCATTGTTAAAAGTTCACTGATTGATTCATCTAAGTGTTAAAGATCAGTGTTTTGTTTCATGATTCTCACTTTTGCTTACGTATTCTAATTTAATTCTAACTCATAATTCCATCGTATGTTACAACATCCCCCGGCATTGTAGATCCGTGTTGTGAGTGTCTGTTGTGTGAAATTAACTGTAGGTCAACAGTGTCATCTTCTTGCAAACTGCTGTGCCACATCCGGCCAAGATTTCCGGATTCCCAGTGTGGACATTGCTTTGGTTACAGTTAATTGGTTTTCAAAAGGGAAACGAATTAATTTGTTTTGATTCCTTGTAGAGCAAAAAAGGGAAATCAGGCCCATCATATCTTTCAAATTCTATGACCAGCAATATGCTAAGACAGAAGAAGAAGAAAAATGCAATTTGGAACGTAACTTGCTGCCGCGCGGAAGAGAATAAAGTGAGCTTAATTTTGATGTATGTGTTTGTCTTCATAATAACTTACTTTCTCGAATTTATTTAGAAACTTTGAAGTAAGATTAACTGATCTAAATATAATACAGTATATTATATTTCAGGTTAAGTTGAGTATTTGGTAAAAATCCATTATATTTCTCTTTAGTCTTTATCTCAGTTTATTATGAATCCCCTTTGTTTTCCCAGTTTAAAGTAACGTTAAAAATACACAAGTATCTGATTCTCCTTTACTCCCTTTGACGCATCCCATTTCTATCTTTTTTCTTTCGACTGTGCTGCCACCTTTCGCTCGATGTAGGTAATAAAAGGAGGCGACACAGGCAATTCGGCCTCACTTTCTCACAGACCAGGTCACACATGGGCATACCCTCTGACCCAGTACGGAGTATTCACCTGACTTCCTCCTTGACTCAAGTGGAAGCCCTTTACCTTACCGACGCCTTGAAGAAGCCGACTTCCTTCGCCTAAATTTTTTACGAAGACATATCGCAGGAGAAAATTAACTTATATTTCATTTTCTTCCCATTATCGGTGCTTGTGCGACGCTCCATAATGACTCATTAAACTCCACAGCTGTTTCGATTAGTAAGACTCTTTCATTAAGAGCTGTGGTTCCTTAGGAAGTGGCTATATTCAATTCCTACTCATCTCGGTACAGTAACGTTTTGAGCAGAATTCATTCTTTATTTTATTTTATTTTATTTTATTTTATTTTATTTTATTTTATTTTATTTTATTTTGCCCTGTGAGGAATCTTGCGTTTTATGTTAAATTCATATCCGACCACGGCCCCCCCTCAACTTCTTATACTATGTTTATATTGTAGGTATCCTGCCATTCCCTGCTGTGGAGGTAGATGTCCCCTGTCCTTATCCTCTGGGTCCAGTAAATGCACACTGCGAATCGCCACAGGCGTCTTGGAACACGTGTTCATTGCTCCTAGCAATTATTCAAGTATTTGGCCTTATGTGAGAGTCATTAGTGTCCTTATTGGTGCCTTGAAATCAGTAGGGTAACGTTAAGATGTCAATACATTCCCCTGTAAAT
>NC_061100.1:95857041-95887041 GCF_015104395.2 Macrobrachium nipponense | reverse complement strand
TCTTTGCCTCTAAAGCTTCCATTAGATTCCCAGTTATAGTGAATTCTATATCAGTTCATAAAGTTCTGGGTTTTGAAATTTTCCTGTTTTATTATTTATGCTGTAAATAAGGGAACTGACATGTAATTGATTTTCCAAGAGTTGAAATATCTAGGAAATCAAATAATTACTTGAACCTCTGAACTCGAGTGATCAGGTATTCTTAATTAGCAAATGTGACGAAATCCTGTTGACGTGAGCAAATCATAGAAATTCTACTTCTTTTTGATAGTCGACCGCTTTCGAGTAACCAGATGTAATTTGCTAAACCAAGAGAGTTAATAGATTCTTTACGTATCAAAAGAAAGACGTCTTTGAAGCCTGCGGTATTTCTTCGTGAGCTTTGAATTCAGATCTTCAAATCTCCTTCCTCGATGAGCAATTGATTCATTGGTTAAATACATACGTATATATATATATAGATATCTATATATATATATATATATATAATATATACATTAATTATATCTTATCAATATATAATAAATAATATATACAATATATATATATATATATGATATATATATATATCTATATATATATATATAAATATACATATATATATATATGATATATATAAATATGTATACAATTCATATAATAGAGATAAGATATATAGATTTATAATTCATATAGATAATATACACAAAATATATATATATATATATAGATATATAGATTTATATTATATATATATAATTATAAGATATATATTTATATTTATAATAGAGGATATATATAATTATATTATATTATATTGTATATATTCATATACATATATATATATATATATATATATATATATATATATATATATATATATATATATATATTGGGCCAATATTTGCTAACTTTTTTATGTCATATTTGGAAACAGAATTTTTAGACAATTGTCCTATTTCTTGTAAACCAATGTATTACAGAAGATATGTTGACGACACATTTGCACTTTTCAGATATCAGTGGCAAATAGCAAAATTTCTGGACCACATTAACGTACAACATCCCAACATTAAATTCACAATGGAGATAGAAAATGAAAACAAATTACCATTTCTGGACATTCTTGTCACTAGAGTCAATTCAGAATTCACGACTGCAGTATATCGAAAAAAGGCGTTCACGGAATTAGCCAATAACTTCTATCGTTCTTGTCAGAAAACCTTTCAAACTAATACCATATACACACTGGTCTATAGAGCTTTGAAATATTCATCCAACTGGCAAATTTTTCATAACGAAATGGAATTTTTAATAACCTTTTTTCAAAAAACTCCTATCCCAAAGACATTGTATATAATATAATTAACAAATTAGTAAGTAACTATATCCAACCACCTCCTCCGCTAATGGATGTCCCAAAGAAACTGATGTATGCATCGATTCCATATATAACAAACTCGAAGTTTTCTCTTAGACTCTCACAAATAATAGAACAAGAAATTCCTTATCTCAAAATTAAACTTATCTCAAACAATCCTTGCAAAATTGGCTCGCTTTTTAATTTCAAAGATCGTCTGCAGGACTTCATGAGATCCAACGTTGTATACAAATTCAAACGCGCAGGATGCCCTGCAACTTACGTGGGATCGACTCGAAGATTCCTGCAGATGAGATATTGTAGCCATATGGGTTTCAGTTATAGAACAGGTCAAAGAATTAGTAATCCTGAATTTTCTAGTATCAAGAATCATGCCACCAAATGCAAAATAAATGTATCAAAACAGCACTTCTCGATAATAGGTTATACTAAAGACCCGGACCACCTAACTACCTTGGAATCTTTAATTATTAAAAGGCTGGTTCCCCCATTGAATAACAACACCTCGGCTTCACCTCTACATCTGGCATAGTCAACGTCTTGGACCTGGCTCTCTCAAAAATCATTCCTTGCTTTCCTTCCATTCTAGTCGGTTGGTACCTCAGTGGTTCTTCATCTCTTTTTTAACTATTTATATTCTATTGCATTTTAACATGAATACTATTGTGATTCCTGCTTTTGCAGTTTTTTAGTTTTTTTAGTTTTTAATATATGCATTTCTCTTTTTACAACCTGAAGATGCACAAAGTTTATGTGCGAAACGTTTTATAATAAATCTTGGCCTTCATGTTTAGTATCAATGGACCTCCTGAACCTCTCTATATATATATATATATATATATATATATATATATATATATATATATATATATATAATATATATATATATATATATATATACGTATGTATTTAACCAATGAAAATCAAGTCTAATCATGGATGTACAGCAAACAAAATAAGAAGAAACTCAAGCCACAAATTTTCTCCTATTACAAGGAGACGATAAAGAAGAATAGGAAATTTTACGCCAGAACCAGAAAGTTTTTTAATATGCAAATGATGCAGTGCTCAGGGAAATTAGAATTTTTCCAGCGATTTTTTTTTCGGCAACAAAAGGGCGAACTTGTGGTGGATTAGTGCTAAACTCAAGCACCAAGGTACAAGAAGAGCCCAGAAAGTGTGTCCAATAGGCAGTGCCTTCATCAAATGTGTTGCACCTAAACAGAATATGAGAAGAGAATACGTGGTAGAGGAAGTGAAATAGTTAAAGGAGACCGACTGATGGAATTCTGACATTTACGTAGACTGTCAAGACAGAGAATAGAGGGAGCTGGAGCGACTGGGCAGCAATATAAAGAGATCCAAGAGATGAAGTGCAAGGAACCGAAAGTGGATCAGGATGGAAGCAAGAAACCAGAGCTAAGAAATAAATAACAGATAGAATTGCTGGGTAGCAAAACTTAAGAAAGGAAGCCAAAATGGAAGTAAAGTAAAAGGCTCCAGCAATGCACCACTTGATGACCAAGTATATATATATATATATATAATATATATATATATATATATATATATATATATATATATATATATATATATATATATATAGTGTGTGTGTGTGTATGTGTTTAGTGTGCGTGTGTGTGTAATCTTTTTAGATATCATTGGAGAGAATTATATGAAACTACGCAATTATCCCATAATTTATGAAACATCCAATCAGGAAGACTTTTTAGAATACATCAGTAGTCAATTTAAATTTCATTTAGATTACAAATTTATAATCCTAGAGAAAAATAAAAGAAATAGAAAATGAAAATAATAAATGTGTGAGAATAACAGTTTCATTAGAATGATTAGAACCCCTTGGAAATTGTAGCTTGATATAAAGACTTCAGAAAAAGGGATAGTAAATATAGAATTTTGTTTGACGTCATAATAAAAGTTTAATGATGATTAATTAGTTCTCCCTGATGTTCACATGACTAATAATTTTTCCTGTTCAATATATAAATATTAGCTCTTATTCTGTTAGAGTTAATTAATGACGGTTAGCAATAAAATAATACTCTTGCATTCAGTCTAGCCTTTATTATTTATAACGAACTGTCCTTGTAATTATTACATCCAGTATGTGAAAATTTTTAAATATATTTCATCCCTGCTGTGAAATTGCATGATGTGATTGCATACTAATCTTTGCTGCAAGTTTAATGATTTATGAAGATTGGTTATTTATAAAGCGAAGCATAGGACGTCAAACGTCAACAAATTTACTAATGAAGGAAGTTTAATTAATCCGTGAATGAACCAATATTTCTTGAAAAGATCATGGTTAATATTTTATTTTCATTTTTTTTTTTTTTTTTTCGTAGCCTCTGACTTATTTTGCGTTCAGCCTGGACGATAATATGTCGAAGAAAAATCTGGTTTTGAATGAGAATCCTAAAATTAGTCAAAAGACAATTGATAATTTGTCATGGGGTATAGTTTTGCTGCGCTCAGTTAAGCTAATAAGTAATCCAACATGTATGCTTTTAAAATCCCCGTTTTTTTATCTATTATGACCATAAAGAACAGTATTTTAACATTTCATTTAAATCTCAATGTTTCCAAGAACATATTATCAGAAACCTGGTATTTATAAAATCCATTTGGAGTTTGTAAAAGATGAAATTATCTTTTGTGTGTGTGTGTGTGTGTAAGCTAAACTGATGAAGTGTTGGAGCGGATCTTTCGAAATACGAATTATCTATCGATTTCCTGTTCATGTTGCAAGTATTTCAGAATATAATAAGTATCCCAAAGTATTATGATACTCTAAGTCAGGAGGTCGAGTTGACACTTATATATATTTAAGGAAGCCATATTTTGATTTTCGTTCATACGAGAAGGAAATATACGCAATAGATTAAAAATCCCACTCTGCAACTTTGAGCTCGTTCGGTTCAGTGTCACCTGTCTCCCAGTCCTACCTGATTGACATTTTTTTTTAAATTCGGCTACAGTTTCTTAGTGCTATCTCTCTCTCTCTCTCTCTCTCTCTCTCTCTCTCTCTCTCTCTCTCTCTCTCTCTCTCTCATATTTCCAGGTTGATTTTTTCTTTTCCTTTAAATTTTCAAGCTACTGGAGAATTCCTACCATTCTATTTACCAATTGATGTTATTTAGTATTCATGAAAAAGTTAACTGTAATTAACTTCCAACAAGAATAATTCATAACTCAGACACTAACACATTGTAATATAGAAACTGTAATGAACTATGTTATTTAATTTTACAACAAAAGGAATATGTTTAAGAGCCATAATATACAAGAGAACTCAACAAAGATCATACCTCACCAAAGACACTTAGAAGTATTGTTGTTAATGGTTTCAAAGAATAAAAGTCTTTAATAATTTGGTCGTGGTTACCAAATCTAAGGTGATAGATCTTCGACTTTCGTTAATAAAGTAAAAAATCCAATGAAGTAGAATGATTGGTGACATATATTTACAAAAACATATCGTCAACTCTTCATCAGTTTCAATCCATTTTCATCAAGATATTTTATTAAGCCACAGCAACTGTCAGAGAACATTTGCGTTTCAGAACCTCACTGGCAGATATGATAACTCTAAACTGCTTCATATTATACTACATCAACACCGAAGCTTCCAGAATACTTCGTATAAAATTAAAGTTCTATAACAGCCCAATTCGAAGTACAGTAGATAAAAGCTATAAGCCTGAGCTGAAGAGTAATCAAACTTTCATCAATTCCTTGAGGCGTATAAAATAGTGGAGAGGTTGTCGAGAAGAGCTAGGACATAATCATTTCTGTAGTTTGTAATTGTAAGTTTAATTGTGTTGTATCTATTTTTGCGTCAAATGACATCTGATCGTCATATAGCTCATTTCTTTCTCATATTCATAAAAATTAATTATCAGTATATTGGAGAACGGCTTTAAAATTCAGGTGAAAAAATAATTCTGTTACCAACGTGATATTATTGCTTTGTGATTTACAGTCTAAACATTATCAGGAAAAAATCATATCACCTTGACCTGCGTTCCTAGTCTTTGGAAAGTGACGGTCTCTGAGGACAATTCAGCTGGTTGTCCAGGATGACAAACCAGTTACAGTCCTCACCTATATAGCCGACCTCGTGAACTTCCCAAAGGCCCACAAACAAGATTGATTGCCGTATGAAGCAAATTAATTAGAAGAGTTCTTAGTTTGAGGGTGCTGCCACTCTCTCTCTCTCTCTCTTCATTGAACATTTGTTAGTGTCCTTTTGTTTCCCGCTATTTAATCGGAGATGGCGTCGCACAGGGGAAAGCAACTGCTCACAGCAGTAACAACCATTGTTCTATACTGACTTGCCTCCACTTGGTAAGCCAAGATGGCCGTAGGTACCAAAGAGTCAAAGACATTATATAACCCAAATAACTACCCAGTCTCATTATATAGAGCCATAGCATACATGACGCTGTGAAAGGGCACATCCTAAGCAAAGGATTCGAAGCTTCAACAAATGCGCCATCATTCTCCATGCAGCTAGGTGACAGTTTACATCGGAGTTAAAAAAAAATGATTTTCCTAGGTTCCTGAGATATAAAAGGGGCATGACACGATCATTGCTAAACTCCCTCCCAAAATATACCTAAGAAGAGAATCAATTCTACCAAATTTAGTATTTGGAAGAATAATTAAGGGGAAACGAACGGACCGAATGACGCTGAAGAGAAAAACAAAAGGGAAATGAAGTGGAAGAAGGAAAAGATTAGATATATGGCGTTCAAGATCAACGAGAGAGAGAGAGAGAGAGAGAGAGAGAGAGAGAGAGAGAGAGAGAGAGAGAGAGAGTCATCACAGATCATTAGTTTTCGTGCTGTGAGAATTCCCGAAAAGTTTCGGGACTGTCTCGAGAGATTCATCCATTTCTCTTCTCGCCATTAATTTTCATTCCTGTTTCGAGCATTTGTTCGTCAAGTAAGCTTAACTTAGAAATCTCGGAATATTTCAGCGTTCAATAAGAATTTATGGCAGCATCTCTCTCTCTCTCTCTCTCTCTCTCTCTCTCTCTCTCTCTCTCTCTCTCTTATCGTTTTAGCCTTGAAAATCAGAACGAGGCTGTTGCATTTGATAACCGTAGTTGATATTTGATACTCTTCATTGTAGAGACATTACTTAGTTTTTTTTTTTAACTCATTTTGGAAAGAGATCCTTAGGAAGTGAGAGACAAAACAAATTTTTATTTTATTGCATTCTCATCTGGATTAATATAAAATCTTAATATTTTATAGTAAACAATATAATGAACCTGATTAATAATAAGTGAACCATTATCATATTCGGATGATTTTACTTGTTAGGGCAAATGCATTCTAGGTCTTAATATTTTCTTCGCATAAGGTATTGTGCAATGTGTAGTTCCTTTTTCATTGCCGTGTAGAATATATGATCTCATTGCACAGCTAACGAAAAATTAACGTTTGCCAGAAACTATTTTAGATCTTTCCCAGTTAAGATGTCTCTGAAATTTTATTATTTCTTGAAAAGGTATTTTAGTTCTTCCGTTGAAAAGGCAATCTCGAGATGAATGCCATTAAGAGATCCGGAAAAAATTATTTCTTAGGAGACAATTAATTAATCATGATATCTCGAGTGACAGCCTATTTTATACTGTAATCAGTGATAGATATTTTTTATTTGTTTAAACTTAAGATACTATACCTTTATCCTCCTCCTTTCTTAATCTAAAGAACCCTTGAACAAAACTTTATTTTACTGTTTATTTACTTCATTACTTATTTACCTGATTTTTATCTTACCTGTAAATGGTTTCATTTCCAGTTCAACATATAATACATTAAAGTAGACTATAGTAAACTTACAGTTATATACAGGAATAATGAAAAAAAGTAAGCATGTAACCCTTGAAGCAGAACAAGGATTTTTATTCAATAGGACAATTTCCCTCCTGCTAAGAGACAGATTCAACGACTAAGAATTTAATTCAACTTCCGTTCCCCAATATGGAAATAGTAAATATTGTTGGTGTTGATGTTACATGAAAATAAGCCAACAGATGCTCGTTTTAGCTGATTAAAATGTTTGTAAAAAAAATAATAATATTGCTCAATTACAACAAAGTTTCAGACACTTACGCTAATTAGAGATTCATGTTGGTTATGATAAAGATGACTCTCCACCCCGAGTGACTTTTTTATGCGGTTAATAAGCCTGATGTTATCACATCTCTAGTTTATAGCGCTAAAAGGTATATCAGTAACGACAATTCTTCCTAAAATCTTTTTATTGTCCGTGATTTTATACATCACAAAAAAATAATTAGCTAAAAAAAATTCAGTTAAAAATGATTGACCATACTATTTCTCATTGTGTGCCATTGAGCTTCAATGCTTCTACTTGCTGAATGAAGTGGGAAACTATTCAAATCTATTTGTATGGAAAAGTACACATAAAAGGTTGAGAGAGAGAGAGAGAGAGAGAGAGAGAGAGAGAGAGAGAGAGAGAGAGAGAGAAACGTCAAAGATCTGTAAGCACAAAATGTGAGAAGATTATACATATAGGTGGAAAATGAAAGTGGTAAAATCATTCGCCCTTTTTACCACCGCACAAAGAACTCAATTTCATTTGATATTTAAAAAGAATTTGCCTATCGGATCCGTATAGTTCGTTTTATTCTGTTGAAATGATTTCCTGAGGTAAATTAAAGTAGTGACATAAAGGCCAATAAAATTTTCTTTGTAAACAAGAAAGGATTTTCGAATCATACTGCCACACTTGAGGTATGCGAGCAGTCAATGTTGTGCTCGAAGTAGCTGACATACTGCTTCCGCTTGCAGGCAACTATTTATATTGCTAGAAAGAGATTGTTTAAAGTCGAGACATTAAGTTAGTGACTTCAAGTTTCTATTCACCTGGCACGTAGGCGACGGAGGATCATGTAGGCCTTCGGTTCTTTCATCGGCTTGTGCACTGGAATCTTAAAACTGGTAGGCCCAGTCAGACTTGCCAGGCTTAAGCGATTGCTTTTTTAATCTGTATCATTAATAAGACATACGGGCGATGCCATAAATAATTTTTAGAGTCGAGATACCCAAACGGATTAACTTATTTATCAATCTCCTTTCCAAGAAGTAAGATAATAATTACCTGGCGTTCTCATGGTGTTGAGGTGCTAACAAAGTTTAACTGTTATGAAGGGAAATACTCTTGGACGATCTGACTTTTGACATGCTTGTTAAGATATTTTGTACCATTAATATTAGATAAAATTTCATGAAAAAAAAAATATTTTTTTTAGCTCCGCATATTATTGGTGACATTTTCAAAAAATAACTTTCGCGTTGCAAATATGAAATTTTTTCATGAAATGTCAGTAGTTTCAAATATTTCCGTTCATAAAATACTGAATTTCATGATCTTTAAGGAATTTCATGATTTTTATTTCTGAAAAGTTCATTCTAACATGAGAATATTATGAAGCTTTAATGTAGATTGAACTTTTGATCTAATGTTACACTAAAACACATTGATCATTTATGAAGTGACACTAAGTCATGTCAATGATAATGATCATCATGGAGGCGAAGCCATATATACCATAAATATGAAGAGTATCTTTTCTTCCCCTAATGTTCAAAATCTACTAGATTATTGGGTTGAATGATAAATGTTTCATTTCACTGAACACATTCCTTCTCAATCGCTGATCAGAATATTTTATCCAGCGTTTATTTGTAATCGACATTAAGTGTAAAAAATCTCATCAAACTTATTAGGTTAAACGAGATAGTAACCTTTAAAAGATAATGAACATAGCTATATGTGATATATGAGATGAATTCGATTAAAGTTTCTAGGCATAATATTATTATGCTTTTAGTTTATACCCATGCTATCAAATCGGAGACTTGTTTAATTAGGCGAATATATAACAAAGCTGAAACTAGATCACATTTGAGTATCTGGGAAATTGCGCAATATATTATACAGAATTTTACTTATAAATTGCTAGATCACGTTTCTGGACATGATAAACAACATAATATACAGGGAATTTTATTGTTTCATGAAGTTTCATAAATGTAAGTACGGTATTTTAATGTACTTTTAAGATCACTGATATTTTCATCCTCATATGGGACTGCATTGCTCCTTTTGCACAATCTTTCATTCGGTTGAAAATATCTTGTGAGAAATATTTGTTTTTCAAATGATATAGCTTGAACTATAAAAATAAACATTTTGAAACATTTTTTTTACCACTGTTAACATCTCTAGCTAATGTTATTTCCGGCTCTTGCTCTTTATTGCTTTTGTTGTTTGTTTTGAATGTGTGTGTGTGTGTTTATCATTATTTGTTACTTTTACTGAATTTCTACTGCTGAAAATGTTCGAAAAAATTCGAACGAATTAAGGTAGAAGAGTCGAAATCCTATTTCCATTCATACGATTTTGTCCATGCCTGACTTCTTTCGTCATTTTATCTGTAAGTTTGAAAAAAGTGAAAATGATTTTTTTCTGCTATTTTTATATCAATCAAGCTACAGAGTCTTAAATGATTCAGATTCAATTAAAAAATATTTACTTTCTTGCTTTTCCCTTTGCCCTATCTCTCCTTTTTCTTCTTCTTCTTACCCTCAGCTGGCATTTCAATCTTGCATTCGTACCAAAGCGCAGGTGGCCAATGTTGTAGTCAATACGTTGCCCTTAGCGCGAAATTTTCAGGTGGTTCTTTTCTCGTTTCTGAAAACCCTTCCAGGATCTCTCTACCATCCCAATCGGGGTATCTTCTTATTCCCCTTTTATAGTTTTGGTATAAGGACCTCTTTTCCTTATTCTTAATTCTAAGTATGACTTTTAACTCTTTCTAACCCATTCGCCCGACATTTTCTTTATTTTCTTTAGTGAAAGAAGACATGTGCTTTTATTCCTTCTTATTTTTCTTATATATTTTCTATTGTCTATCGTTCGTATTTCTTCTTTCATTCTTATTCTTTTTCTATTCAAGCAGTTGTGGTGAAAAAGGTCAGGTCATTCTCATACTTTTCCTTTGTAGATAATAACTTTCTTCTTGTCCATTAAGGTAACTTTGTTTTCTCTCTTACTTTTCCCCACATTTTTGTGCAAATGGACCCACCTACTTTGTTTTATCTCTCTCTCTCTCTCTCTCTCTCTCTCTCTCTCTCTCGCTTTGAAGTCATAAGATCCCTTTCTGAATCACTGTTGGATCAAGGGGGAAAACACGTCAGCCATATGTTTTGGTAAAGTCAATGTGATTTTTCTCAAATATTTAAGATCATATTGTGTTTTTATTTCCGAAATTTCGTTAGAAATAATTAAACAATAAATTTGATAATGTACAAAGAATTAATCGAAATGTATTAACCGTTCTTTGAAAAAGAATATTTAAGATAATAAACTTCTTACTTAAAAGTACATAAAGATAAAATGGAAAATCAAAATAAATTTCCCTGCAAAGGATAAAGGTAACTTTGAAAATTATGGGGTTAACCTTTATTTTCTTATTATGGGTGGCTTTGGATATCAGAATACCACAGGACCCCATTAGACATCTTGCTGTACTAGAGTTAGAAACCTCTTGCTGAACTTTACACGCTTTCTGTATTGAGGATCGGCTGCTTTAGTTGTTGACGCTAGTACTGGTTGTGTGGACTAAATTTTATTTTTCATTTTAAAAAAATTAACAAAAGGGAATTTACTCCTGATTGTTCATGAAGTTTTAACATTTGTAAGCTTCAAAAAAAAAAATATATATATATCATATATATATATATATATATATATATATATATATATATATATATATATATATATATATAATCATAAATCATACACTGATTAAATAAGTTTGTTTATATTTTATGGCCATAAGTTTATAGCTTAAACGAGAAAGGTTTTGGGAAACAATAAAAAGTTGAAATCCCGGATAGAATTTCAAAATTCCCGGGTACTATCACATTGTATCTGCATTTTTTTTTTTTTTCAGTTTTCTGAAAACAAATCTATAGCGCAGGCTTCGTTTGTCCGTCCACACTCTTTTCTGTCCGACTGTAGATCTAGAAGCTAGAGGGCTGCAAATTGGTATGTTGATCATCTACCCTCCAATCATCATGCATACCAAATTGCAGCCCGCTAGCCTCAGTAGTTTTTGTTTTATTATAGATTAAAGTTGAACATTATTGTGCGTCTGACAACGATATAGGCCAAGCTACCAATGGGCCGTGGTTAAAATTTCATGGAACGCTGTTCATACAGCACTACACCGAGACCACCGAAAAATAGATGTATTTTCGGTGGCCTTGATCATACTCTGTACAGGAAATTCGATCGTTTCAAAGAAACTTCGGCGCATTTTTCATTTGTTATTTACGCCCAAGACAAGAACTTTCGGTATCAATCTGACCGTCCTCAGGTGAGGGGAACAACTATATCTACCTGGGTCCCTAACTCCACCTCCAGAGCCCTTTGCCTCTTGGCGGATGGTAGGACGTAGTACATTGCTGTATGGAGGTTTAGGGCGGCTCTTTCATTTTATCGATACAAGAAACGATAGTAATTGAAAAAGAAGATACAAACCAGAGTGATGATTGCAGAACGATATCGAAAAAAGAAGGAAAAAAAACACCTTTAACGTCTAGACGGTATCACAATACGTCCTTCTATTCACCTGGACCTCAGCAAGTCAGGATGTCTGAGGACCTTATAGACGGAACACATGGCTTATCTGATAAGCACAACCACCAATCAGTAGACAGAGGGTTAGCTAGTTGACAGGCAAGCTTTTAACATACAGTCTACCCGGGTCAAATGTAAACGAATGATGGAGTTCATATAATTATGTTTTATCTCACTGCAGGCACATAAAAAGACACATGGCTATGCGGGTAAGAGGTATTTTAAAAATTTCGTGCATGTAAATTACGGGAGAAAGTTAATATTCAAAATAAGCAAGGAACAGCGTTGTCTATGAGGCTGTCTATCTAGGACGTGGGGAGGTAAATAGAAAAACCACCACTATTGTATTTGCGGGAAGGCGGGATATTTCGGTTATAACTTGGTTTTGGGGTTTTTCTTTCCAGAATACTCTACATAAATGATTTTTCTTGGGCATACAAATAATTCTATTAGCTCAGTGCTTGGGTACTTTCGGGACCATTTAGCTAAATAACTTATCCGGCAAATGTTTAAAATCACATTCAGTTTCCGTCGTGATCCCGTATTGTTAACATGCCGTATAGATGGCTCGCCTAGACTTACATTTTTTTCATTGTTGGGCATTGGAACGATAATTAGATAGAATTAATAAATAAAAGTTACAATAAAAGAGTAGTTTCTGACTGAAATGGAATGAATGTGTATTTAAAAGAAAGTTAGTAAAATAAAATACCTGGCGAATCAGTAGCATAGGCCTGGCATCATTGTCCCGTGCCTCATGTTTGAGAGTTAAACAATATTTGTTATCATAGTAAAGTTATTTCCATACACATGCAATGAAACTACACATAAAATGAAATTTGAATGACAAGAAAATATTGTAATTTGAGTACCTTCTAAGCATAGATCTAAGAGTGGCCTGGGCTATACAAATAAGATCTATCATAATGGCTGAACTCACATCGTTCATTTGCGTTTAATCTGAGTAGAATGTTATGTTATATACAACCTAGTCTTTTGTGTGCTTGTGTTATATATATATATATATATATATATATATATATATATATATAGATATATATATATATATGTATATATATATATATATATATATATATATATATATATATATATATATATATATATATATATATATATATATATATAGATATATCATATATAGATATACATATATATATATATATATATATATATATATATATATATATATATATATATATATATATATATATATATATATATATATATATATATATATATATGAAGACCGAGGTGTTTATGCATTATATCAGAGGTGGCGAGGGTTCATTGTCTATGTAAACATTCAAACGCATTTTTGGAAAAATAGATTAATATTTATCCCGGTGAGTCAACGATTTCGGAAACGCTGATGTATAAGGAATCAATCACTTACGTGCTACATGGGTACTTTTACCCGTGAGTGGACAGATGAAATGAAACCAACTATATTTATGGATAATTTTCTGTACAATTTAGTTCTCCAGAAAAAATCTATAAGCAAAAAATGACAAAATATCAACTTACCCCAGCCATTCCTCCCACCCAGGCAAGTGATCACTGATCAGTAACTCCGGCCTTTCATTTGGGTTCCTTTTGAATTTGTTTGTTACCCAAGTGTGTCCCAAACCTGTGGTGTTCCTACTTGATTGTGCTTGTATCATGATCCAGCCTGGGTGTGGGGGCTTGGGGGGTACTCTGCTCTTGGTCACGGATCCCCAGTAAACTTTCTCCTCGCACTCAAATGCTTACGAAACGACATAGAGAGGACCATCCTTGACTATATAGCGCAAGGAACTTAAAAGTATAATATTCAACTGCTTGGCCACGTATCCACACGTATTACCATCCAGACACACTAAAGGAGAGAGAGGATAGGACAAGTTACATTTCACTTGTGTGAGATGGGGGAGAGATGGGGGTAGAGGGTGCCACATAGCGACTTTTTTTAATTTTTTCTGGTGGCGTTGGGGATTTAGTGTTTCGTTCCAATTTTTCACAAAAAGCGTGTACGTCACTAGACTATACCTGACACTGCAAGGTGGCGTTTTTTAATATTTGTTATGGAAAATCGGGTGGGTGGGGGAGGGGGGGGGTGACATTCATTCCACAGCAGGATGAGGTGACACGCCGCCAGTTAAGTCACTAATTCACTCACGCTCACCACTGTTACATCATTCATTGGGTAAACGATTGCCAAATTGACTACTATAAGTGTAGGCATGGTAGGTCCCTTGATTTGTCCCCAGTAGAAAACCCTTGGGCAGTGATAAAATCTTGTTGAGGGTCAGAGGACAAGACAAAGTTCGACAAACTCCAGACCGCCGCACTCTATAAATGTGTGGGGCAGCTTTGAAGCCTTCCTCCTGCAGAAATTGGTGAATCCTATCCTTGATAAGCCTTAGGAGGTGCTGAATCGAAATGGCGGCCCTACGAAGTATTATTAGATGCAAAGGTGTGTTACAAATAACTTTTTTCAATTGTGCCTTACGTTTCCATTTGTTTCACTGTTAGACCAACTGACCTGAAAAAAATATCGTGTTAGAATGGCAGATATATATATATATATATATATATATATATATATATATATATATATATATATATATATATATACATATATATATATATATATATATATATATATATATATATATATATATATATATGCCATTCTAACACGATATTTTTTTCAGGTCAGTTGGTCTAACATTGAAAGCAATAACCCTATCAGACCAATCATTAGTTCAGTGGGCTCAGTTACGTATAATTTATCTAAATGGCTTATAAAAATTCTTACTCCTTTGGTAGGAAACATTTCTAACACGATTGTTAAAAACAATGTTGATTTTATAAACAAATAGAATAGTTTAAATTTGAATTTTGATTTTAATATGGCTAGTTTTGATGTCTCTTTATTTACAAAAGTGCCTGTAGATGACTTACTTGAATATTTGGAGGAGGAATTAGAAAGTCATGACATTCCCTTA
The DNA here is from genome assembly GCF_015104395.2 of Macrobrachium nipponense. Lineage (NCBI taxonomy): Eukaryota > Metazoa > Arthropoda > Malacostraca > Decapoda > Palaemonidae > Macrobrachium > Macrobrachium nipponense. The sequence goes on along the minus strand of NC_061100.1, from coordinate 95,871,960 downwards.
AGTGTGGCAAACCTCATTAGTCGCATAAGGTTATGTATCAAAGATAGTAAATTTTGTTTTAATGGGGAATTTTTTGTACAAAAGTTTGGCATGGCTATGGGTAATCCCTTATCTCCTGTCCTTAGCAATATTTACATGGAATTTTTAGAGACAAAACTTTTACCAAGAATTTTGCCCCAAAAAGTTATTTGGTTCAGATATTTGGATGATATCTTCTGTATTTGGCCAGTTCACGAAAATCTCCAGGAATTCCTTAATAATCTCAATAATTTAGTCCCTTCTATAAAATTTACTGTAGAGGTAGAAAGAAATTGTAATTTGAATTTTCTTGATGTAACTGTCCATAGAAATTATAAAAATTTCACCTTTTCAGTCTTTCAAAAATCAACTAACATTGCCTCTTTTGTTCATTACTACTCCAATCACCATCAAAATGTTAAATTCTCTGTTTTTTCTGGGATGTTCCTAAGGGCTTTACGTGTCTGTAGCCCGCAGTTTATTGACGCTGAAATTAAAACTATTTATGATATTGGAATGAAACTTAAATACCCAAGGACTTTTGTAGATGTGGCATGGAAAAGAGCTAGAAAAACATTTTATTCAACTAATGACAAACTTGAATTTAGCAAGCATAACATTCTAAAATTACCCTATGATGAAAGGTTTTTAGATATTCCTAGAATTTTAAAGCTTTTTAACATAAATGTTGTTTTCAGGAATATTAATGTCAAGAGTTTAGTAAAAATAATTCTCCTAAAGATCTTCCAGGCTGCATATATGAAATTCCTTACAAAAAGTGTGATAAAGTCTATTACGGACAGACCGGTAAATCTCTTTCACAACGTCTCAAACAACATCAATATTCTGTGAGAACTGGGCAAATATCGAACGCATTATTCGTACATATGAGAGATTTAGACCATCCTATTAACTGGAGTCAAGCAAGAGCCTTAATCCCATGTAATGACACAGTTAAAAGGAATATCATTGAATCTTGTTTCATCAAGTCAAATAATAGAAATGTTCTGAATTTAAGTCTTGGTTTATTTAAACTTGATGCTTCCATAATGAAAAAGGGTGTAGATAAATATAAGCAACAAAATTGATATATTCAGTTTTTACATGTTTTGGACTGTAAAGAAACTGTAATTTCGGTTAGGGTCAATCTGTTTAGGTTTGTGACCATGTGATATCCGATAATCCTGGATTATCTCTTTCAATTTTTACCCTTTTGACAATTAACCATCTGGTATTCTTGATCTTGTTTTGTACCTGAGACCTTTCTCTCCAATTGTACTTCATTAACTCCTTGACAATGTCTGAGTAAAGACGAAAGTGCTTGGATTTCTGACTATCATTTCCCGTGGGATTCGCTTATTTATGAAGTCATGTGCATCTACTGTGATTTTTTTAAACATATATATATATATATATATATATTATATATATATATATATATATATATGTATATGGTATATATATATATATATATATATATATATATATATATATATATATATATATATATTATAGGTATTAGTATTGGTGTTTGGAATAACATCTTAAGTCTAACTTGATCACTCTTATATCGAACGTAATTGAAGAATATGACTAGAAGATTATGACGTACCATTGGGGAAATAAATACCTAATGATTGTTTGGACTTCTTCACCGTAGCAGAGAAGTCATTATGGAATCATTTGCTGTATTTCTATTCAGATAGCCATTTTTCTTTTTAATACAAACAAATTTTATAGTTTTCAATTATGATTAGTTATAGATAATAATATTCCTCCAAGACATCTTGACATAATAGTATGAGCTTTTATTCCTTAGCTTGATACCGTGATCGTTGTTTATCAAAGGCCTTGAAGATGTGATGCAGTTTCCTATTCAGTGGGATTGGTAGAAGTAGTTTCGTTAGAATTTATTAACCGACTGATGACGTTTCAAGTCAGTAATTGCATTAAATACTCTTGAGGGCAATAATGGATTTTGGTTCAAAGTAGGTTTAATTAATCATTCCTGTAACTAATCGAGAATGTCTACAAATTTCAGTGTGTTGCAATTTTTTCACAGTTATCTAGCATGGTTAGTGGTCTGTGCCACCACAAATTGGGGGATTTTGTAGACAAAATAAGATACTCTCTTAACGCAATCTGATGTTTATATTTTGGCGTATTCGCGAATATCTTCCACTAATATATACTACGAGATTCACGATAACTAATCTTTGAAGACTGGAATTTGATGTGGCCACAGTTATTGTATATATATATATATATATATATATATATATATATATATATATATATATATATATATATATAATATATATATATATATCTTTATATATATTTATATGTATATAAACATTGGTTAGTGGGGTTACCGGACAGTTTGCCTACTGATATTTTGTCTACGGACAATGTGCCACCCGTTCAGTTTGCCTACCGGACATTATACTTAACGGACATTATACTTACCGGACATTATGCTTACCGGATATTATGCCTGCCGGCATTATGCCTACTGATAATTTGCCTACTAGCGAACAGCTGTTTCATAAACTATTGAGGGTATTCTTGATCATTATCAAATTAGATAATGTGTCCCTACAACTAACAAAGAAGTGGCACGTTAACCTTATTTTCGACAGGTTTCTGCTAAAATAATGTAATATATATATATATATATATATATATATATATATATATATATATATATATATATATAGTATATGTATATAAAGTATACAATCCTGTATCCTAAATCCTGGAGGCCTATTGCGTTCAGTTTTGTGATTTTTTCCGATTTCGGAACTGTGTAGTCGGGAGCATAATCAAACTTCACTTCTGCAGCAAAAAATCTGTTTTCCTTTTTTTATGTTTTTTTTCATTATAGTTATTCATTCATTATAGTTTATTATTATTTATATTAATATACTGTTAATTGGAGGCAATTAAGGCCATATGTTGCCAATAAAAACACTTCGGAAAACGCAAAATCATTCATTGTCAAAATGACTGTAATTCAATTGTGAATTTCAACGCCAAGTAAGACTATGAAATGCATTTCATCATGTCAACCTTGGAGAAGATTTTCCCTTCTTGTCACTACTCCTCATCAGATTACAGATGAGCATTCAAGGACGGTTTGGGAACGTGATTCGTAAGTGATGACGCATCACTACGACAGACTGCATGGGATTTGTCATACCACAATATGAACTAAAGTTAAAATTATTGTTATTATATTTTTTTTTTCTCATTAAGAATTATAAAAATAAAACGAATTGTTGAGTAATTCTTACCATCAGCAGTCAAATATTCACGATCATGGCAACGTTCAAACTTAGAGCCGTACACACAATTTGCGATCGAAATGTGTCTATAAATAGAACAGATCTAGAGGGGAGGAGGCAGGACCTGGGCACGTGGTCCACCCATGAAAAATAATGACAAAATAATAAGACTGAAGATTTAAATAATAACAACATAAATGAGTAATGCAAAAACGGGGAAATAATATAAAATCTATTATAGAAATAAAAAAAGGTTGAGAAAAAATTAATAATAATAATAATAATAATAATAATACATAATAATAATAATAATAATAATAATAATAATAATGAATAGTGGGTTCGATATTTCTTAATGGAACAGGCGATTAGTGCCAATTTCATAATTCCTACTTAAAAACTGGATGATATGTTGAAGAACATATATTATGATATAGTCGTCATTTTCAAGTAGCTTTTACAAAATGTCACCTATCCGCTTATATATATATATATATATATATATATATATATATATATATATATATATATATATATATATATATATATTATATATATATATATATATTATCATATATATATATATCTATATATATATATATATATACAAATGTATATATATATATATATATATATATATATATATATATATATATATATATATATATATATATATATATATATATATATTCAAGTAATCAAAGTCCACAATTATGTAAAATGTGTATTAAAAATACATAAAAAACGGGAGCTTTCGTCTACTTAATCAGTAGACCTCATCAGCCGTACTGATTTTCCATTTCAAAAATTATATACAAAAAAGTTACGAAGGACAGGCAGGACTCTGGAAACGTCTCCAAGGGAGATAACCACCAAAACAAACTCTCTTAATTATGTTATTCCCTCGTTCAAATGTCTGGCCAAAAGACGAGCCGATCGTCGTGGTTGAACTACCTCCTCTGTGTGTTCGGCTGTTTCCTCGTCCAAAACTTCTGCATCGGCACCTGCAATGGGGGTTCTTCCTTCCAATGCCTGGGCAGGAGAAAGAGAGACAACCTGGGCAGTAGGAGTGGTGCAAACAACGTCTGTTCTAATATTTACAGTTTTAAGAACCAAATAATTTAAAAAAGCATCCTCTTGGGTAAATGATTTGTTAAAATCAAACACGTTTAAAATATTAATAAGAGCCCCTTCAACTACTCTGCGTCTACTTGCGTTATTATCTTTGTAAATTACTCTCGCTCCTTCCCAGTCAATTACATGCCCTAACTCTAACGTATGTCTGGCAACTGAACTATATTTCGATCCCAACCTACATGATCGCTTATGTTCCTCTAATCTTATACCTAATCCCCTGCCAGATTCCCCATAATAACCCTTATTGCAATCTTTACACGGTACCACATAAACTCCAACGTCGTCTTTCCTTTCTTTTTCATGATTCCTAATCAACTTTGATTTTAACGAGGTATTATACCTAAAGCTAAAACCAACCTATTTTTCCCTATTCTGTTTTAATAAATGTTGCACCCTTTCCAAACTATGATGATAAGGAAGCGGAATACACTGACTACTTTTGAATTCGTATTTCCTGGTCGGTGGATTATAAAAGTTTTTTCTAGCCTTGGTAAACGCTTGGTCAATAAAATATTTTGGGTATCCCAGTCTCGTGAAAACCTCTCTTATATGTTTTTATTTCCTTAGTCTCGTGAAAAACTATCTTAGATGTTTTATTTCCTTGTCTATGTACTGTGGATCACAAATCCGAAGCCCTCTCGTTACCATGTTGACGATTACATTAGACTTTATACGTTGGCTATGGTATGAATAAAAATGAATGTACATTTCTGCATTGGTGTCTTTTCTGTATACACTAAATTTTCAGCGCTTGTTTCTGAAGGATAAGATTCTGCAGTGCCAAACCGAGTGTGAAGATCGTCACTTCGAGCTAAGGCGGTTACAGGCTGAGCTGAGGAGTTTGCTTCAATCAGATGTGTTTGAAGGCACCAGGCGGAGAATGGGTGAGATAGCCTCCCGTAGGGGAGTGGTGCATTTTCGTATTTTAATGGATAAATTAGACAGGTTATGTAGAAACTCACCATGGTCGAAGGTTTTTAGGGAAGGTCTCATTTTAAATCTATCTTCACTTGTTTTAACCACTGAAGAAAAAGAAGCCTTGTGTTTAGGGTTCAATTTTTGCATGGGTTCTGGAGATAATTTTTTAGTTGAAGGACTAAGCATTATTAATAGATTCAATTATCAAAATCAAGATTCTCAAATTAATTTTTTAAAGGGATGTTTGGCAGCCTGTGCTATTGAACCACAGAAAACAGTGTTACCCCGCAGACACAGAGATGCGATTAGCAGGTTGGGTAGAAATAAAGAAGTTAAAATTATGAAGGCAGATAAGGGTGGGGCAGTTGTTATTATGAACATTAATGATTACAATAATAAGATTTTTAGATTATTGGATGATGAAAATACATATACGAAGCTTGTATTGATTCCTTCGATTAGTGAAATACAGAAAGAATTTAACAGGCAGCTTAAGGCTATCAGCAGCCGGGTTATGGATAGAGATTTGCGTGACAATTTACTTAAAATGACTTCTGATAAGAATCCGTTCCTTCCGTATTTTTTATGGCATACCTAAAGCACACAAACCGGGGTGCCATTGAGACCCATAGTGTCAACGTGTGGTGCTCCTCAGTCAAAGTTAGCTAAATGGTTAGCTACGATTCTGAATAATTTCTTGGGTAAATTCTCCCCTTCTCATTTGCGTCATTCATCAGATTTTATTGAGAGAATACGGAATATAGGCCATTGCGAGGGCAAAATGATTAGTTTAGACGTTAATGCATTATTTACAAATGTCCCATTAGATTTCGTTTTAAACAAACTCAAGGAAAAAGAAAGGGAGGGTACCTTTAATCCACAAATTCCTGTTGACATTTTAATTGATTGATTAAGCTTTGTGTTAGTTCAAACTGTATTTAGCTTCAGAGGGCAGGGTTACCGACAAAACTTCGGAATAGCTATGGGGTCACCATTATCTCCAGTGTTGGCTAATCTGTGCATGGAATTGTTTGAAGCTGATTTGGTTAGCCGTTGCCCTGAGGACATTAAGCCTTTTCTATGGGTCAGATTTGTTGACGATATCTTTTTGATTTATAAAGGTAGTGTTATTCAGTTTAATCGTTTTTTAGAATTTGTTAATAACCTGATGCCATCCATTAACTTTTCAGTTGAATTTGAGGTCGACAATAATTTGCCATTTCTGGACGTTCTGGTTCACCATGACCCTGTTACTTTTAACTCTACATTTAGTGTATACAGAAAAGACACCAATGCAGAAAGTACATTCATTTTTATTCATACCATAGCCAACGTATAAAGTCTAATGTAATCGTCAACATGGTAACGAGAGGGCTTCGGATTTGTGATCCACAGTACATAGACAAGGAAATGAAACATATAAGAGAGGTTTTCACGAGACTGGGATACCCAAAATATTTTATTGACCAAGCGTTTACCAAGGCTAGAAAAAAACTTTTATAATCCACCGACCAGGAAATACGAATTCAAAAGTAGTCAGTGTATTCCGCTTCCTTATCATCATAGTTTGGAAAGGGTGCAACATTTATTAAAACAGAATAGGGAAAATAGGTTGGATTTAGCTTTTAGGTATAATACCTCGTTAAAATCAAAGTTGATTAGGAATCATGAAAAAGAAAGGAAAGACGACGTTGGAGTTTATGTGGTACCGTGTAAAGATTGCAATAAGGGTTATTATGGGGAATCTGGCAGGGGATTAGGTATAAGATTAGAGGAACATAAGCGATCATGTAGGTTGGGTCGGGATCGAAATATAGTTCAGTTGCCAGACATACGTTAGAGTTAGGGCATGTAATTGACTGGGAAGGAGCGAGAGTAATTTACAAAGATAATAACGCAAGTAGACGCAGAGTAGTTGAAGGGGCTCTTATTAATATTTTAAACGTGTTTGATTTTAACAAATCATTTACCCAAGAGGATGCTTTTTTAAATTATTTGGTTCTTAAAACTGTAAATATTAGAACAGACGTTGTTTGCACCACTCCTACTGCCCAGGTTGTCTCTCTTTCTCCTGCCCAGGCATTGGAAGGAAGAACCCCCATTGCAGGTGCCGATGCAGAAGTTTTGGACGAGGGAACAGCCGAACACACAGAGGAGGTAGTTCAACCACGACGATCGGCTCGTCTTTTGGCCAGACATTTGAACGAGGGAATAACATAATTAAGAGAGTTTGTTTTGGTGGTATCTCCCTTGGAGACGTTTCCAGAGTTCTGCCTGCCCTTCGTAACTTTTTTGTATATAATTTTTGAAATGGAAAATCAGTACGGCTGATGAGGTCTACTGATTAAGTAGACGAAAGCTCCCGTTTTTTATGTATTTTTTTAATACACATTTTACATAATTGTGGACTTTGATTACTTGAAGATTTTCCAGTCACGTTATGGTGATTTTTTTAGATATATATATATAGATATATATATATATATATATATATATATATATATATATATTATATATATATATATATTATATATATATATATATATATATATATAGCATATGCTATAATATGAAAATTGGTGCTCCCCCATGGAATTTTTTCTGGATCCAGTAGGGGTTAACAGGTCTCCATGGCAACCAGGCAGCCACTCAGGTTTCAGGTGTATTCTGTGAGAAAGCGCGTTTTGCTCACTCAAAGCTTACGATTATTTAAGTGCGTTTGTTTTGAATACAGTACGTATTTTATTTTTTAATACTATATGTATTTTACTGATTCCATGAAGAATAGAATTGTTGGTCCAGAAATTCTTCAGCAAAAAAAGATAATTTCTTTTCTTTTTGCTTCAGAAGATATTTACTAACGCTGCGTCGCCCTAACTTTTAAAAAGATCATCTCTTTAATCTCTCGGGGAATGTTTTCGGGCTGGTCACACCCTTTATAGTCCACACGATTGACAACAACAACAACAAAATTTTTCCAGAGATGAATTACCTGTATTACACCTTTTAAAACCCATATTATACTGAGTTACTTTCCCCAGCTTTTGAGGTAAATACAATTTTCATACTTGAAAATATACATTTTAATTCTGAGGGAAATGAAGATCTACATCATAGTAATGAGAAATGAGGATTGAAAAAAACAAATTCTAACTCATCTGTGTACAATTCATGTGTAAATATTGCTTAATTAAATAGCCAGAATCCGCCAAACAACACGATATTACTTTGAATAGCGAGACGCTACTCAGCTCAGCTGGCTCGTTTCCTTACACTGATTCTAGACTAGACCCCGGGTAGAAGGGCTATAATCCTATCTAATCCATCTGGATACCGTTTGTTTGTTGGAATCCTCTCTGCTGTATGATGAAAGGTTTTTAGAAATTCATCGAATTTTAAAGCTTTTCAACGTAAATATTGTTTTCAGTAATGTTAATGTTTCGTAATAAATATATGAAACTCCTTGTAAAAAGGGTGATAAAGAAATATTACTGACAAATTGGAAAATCACTTTCACAACGAATCAAACTAAACCAATATTCTGTGAGCTGGCCAAGTATCGAATGCATTATTCGTACATCTGAGAGATTTAGATCATCCTGTTAACTGGAGTCAAGGAAGGTTCTTAATCCCATGAAGCGACACTGAAAACGAATATCATTGAATCCTGTTTCATCAAGTCAAATAATGGAAGTGCTTGATATTTAAGTCTTGGTTTGTTTAAACTCAGTGCCTTCATAATTAAAAAAGATTTGGGCCATCTCACAGATTAGGAGAATTTTTTTTATAAAGAAACTCTTGGCATTAATATTACTGAAAACAACATTTAGGTTGAAACTCTTTAAAACTGCATTTCTTCCGTTCAGTGACAAACACGAAAGTGCTTGGATATCTGCCTATCATTTTCCTGTGATATTCTTTTATATATATATATATATATATATATATATATATATATATATATATATATATATATATATATATATATATATAATAATAAGCGAATATCACAGAGAAATGATAGGCAAAAACCCAAGCACTTTCGTCTTTACTAAGGGACATTGTCAAGGAACGAATGAAATGCAGTTGGAAAGAAAGATACCAGGTAAACGAAAGGATCAGGAATACCACTTGTTTAATTGTCAAGAGGGTATAAGTCAGAGATATAATCCAGGATTATCGGATATCACGCGGTCACAAACTTAAACATAGATTTAACCATAAAAGAAACTAAAGCGTGGCCATACAAAGTCCAAAAACATGTATGAAACTGAATATATCAAATTTGTTGTTTGATAATTTTGTTTACATGGTAACTTTCTTTCCAACCATGTTTCATTTGTTTCTTGACAATGTCTTAGGAAAGAAGAAAGTGCTTGGATTTTTGCATATCACTTTCCTGTGGTATTCACTCATTTAATGAAGTCACGTGCATCTCCTGTGATTATATATATATATATATATATATATATATATATATATATATATATATATATATATATAGATATATGTAGTACATATGTATATATAGATATATACATATATATAAATATATATATATATATATATAAGATATATATATATATATATATATATATATATATATACCTATATTTACAATGATACAATTCTAAGCTCGTGGCAACCGCATTCGTATGCTGCCATAGAAACGTTAGTACGTTGAAAAGCACAGTCTACGTGTTCTGACTAGTTTTTTTTTTTTTTTTTTGCTTATGTTATTTGTCTGCTTGAAGTAAAGAATGCTCAGCTTCCAATTTATAGTCTATGTTGTCATAATCACATATATATGCATCACATGGAAGAGAAAGTTTAGGCTAGGTGGAATTACAAGGTGCGAAAAAGGGTCATGTCAAATCTTAAATGACCCACAGATGGGTAAAAAGTGAGGATGGTCACCAGAGCGTAGGTTTAATGAGGGTACCGTGACCCTAAGGCAATTGATAGAATAGAATAAGGGGCGCCAGCCGACAACAAGGGTAAGGTGTGGAGCACTTAATAACAGCTAGATGACATTTTAGGTGATTGCATGGAATTGCATAGGGACTCGTACAATAACCTTAAGGGACGGTCACCTTCCTGGTCTCGGCTGAAGGACGTCGTTAAGGAGTGGCGCAGGTGTTATCGAAGATGCCGTGATCGGCACAAGTGCTTGGGAGCGAATCCTTAGGGGATTCCAAGGAGCGTCCTAATGGTGATCTATAGTACTCGCTTTGACCTGAGAATAGGTTTCTGAATGATGAAAAGGGTGCGAGCTATATGACAAGCAAGATGAATCTAAAACTGATTTATTGTGACACTAAGCTGTCGTACTATTGTGAGTCGTACTATTGCGAACTAGATTCTGGATTTTTTTTTTTTTTTATTTACTTGGCAGTGAAACGATTTTGAACTAATTTTCCTTTACACCACCGCGCCACTACTCTCTCTGAAGATGAAAAGCAGCCCAAGGCCTGTATTTGAACTGATCAATCTTTTTACTTTTCTCTTTATTTTACTTGCACTTTGGTCAAGAATTAAAGAATTATACAAAATGCAAATGACATAAAATGACGCTTGTGACAGTAAATATGAAAGTTTTTTTTATTCATTTTAACAGACACCCATCGAAAATAATGCAAATATGCCAATTCTTTCCTAGCTGGAGGAATAAATGAATATAAATATAGTTTTTTTTTATTTCAACATAAGCTTGTTGAAAATAAGGTAAATATACCACTTCTTTATTAGCTGTAGGGGCACACTATCAAAGGTGATGAATGATCAAGGGTACCCTCAGTAGTTTACGAAAAAGTTGTTCACAAGTAGGCAAATTATCCGTAGGCATACCTGATAGGCATAATGTCCAGTAGGCAAACTGACTGCAGGCAAACTGACCGATAAGCATATTGTCCGAAAGCAAACTGTCCGGCCATGGGTTATGTGTATGTGATGTGTCTATAATATATATATATATATAATATATATTATATATATATATATATATATATATATATATATATATATATATATATATATATATACATATAGATAGATAGATAGATAGATTGATAGATAGATAGATCGATAGATATTGTTAGTTGTATGTGACATTCAATCTTGGAGGTTTTTGTACACATAACGAGATATTCTCTTAACATAATCTGATGTCTATATTTTGGTTTTCTCGAAAATCTCCGCCTAGAGTTTACTTCAGTATTAATCTTAAGAAATCTAGACGAATTTATTGTAAAATATAAAGAGAATAATTTAGGGGTCCAGAATGCCAGCTTTGATATTTCCAATTTTATGATATTAGATTCTTAGGAAAAAATTATAACCTATGCTGCAAAAAATGTGATAGAATATCAGGCTAAGAATTTATTTATATTCTGGTTTTCTGTAAAAGAAGACTATTAAGCTGGCTTTGTCTGTCTGTCCGTGCTTTTTCTGTTCATCCTCAGATCTTAAAAACTGCTTTGGCTAGAGGGCTGCAAACTGGCATGTTGATCATCCAACCGCAAATCAATAAACATACTAAATTGCAGCCTTCTAGCCACAATAGTTTTTATTTTATTTAAAGTTAACACTATCTATGAGTGTGCGTCTGGCAATGCTATCGGACAGGCCACTATTGGGAAGTGGCTGAAAGTTTAATGACCCACAGCTCATACAGCATTATACGCTGTATAGAAAACTCAATTGCACCAAAGAAACTCCGGTGCATTTTTCACTTGTTTTATATTGTGCATATTACTATCTTACCGATCACAGTAAAATAACTTAAATTGCCAAACCTGTAAATGCTTTCATAAGAATTAATAGAATCAAGAATATTCCTATTTGGAGCGGTTAAATATCTATGATAATCGTTACTGAAGCTATATCCTCGTAGTAGTCATTCTGTTTTTAGTTTCCTGTAAAAGAAAACTATTGTGATGGTCCATCTGCACTTTTTCTGTCCCCCCCCCCCCCCCCCTTCCCCCCCCCCCCCCCCCCCCCCCCCCCCCCTCCCCCCCCCCCCCCCCCCCCCCCCCCCCCCCCCCCCCCCCCCCCGGGAGGGGGCTGAAAATCGGTATGTTCACCATCCACCCTCCAATCATGAAACATAACAAATTGAAATCCTCTAGCCCAAGCAGTTTTTTTTATGGTTATATTTAGACATGATCGTGCCTATGGCACCGCTATAGGTGCCAACAACACAGGCCACCACTAGACTGTGGCTGAAAGTTTCATAGGCTGCGGCTGATAGTTCATGGGCCGCGCTTGAGAGTTTCATACAGCATCAAACGCTGTACAGAAAAAGTCGATTGCACCGAAGAAACCTCGGCACATTTTATACTTGTTTAAATCTGTGAATGGAACAAATGTTAATGAAAAATATACTTTAAAAACCAGTAGATGATATACTTTGAAAATAAATCCATTGATTTCTACGTATATGAATGAATTTTTCGTTTATTTTTACAAAGACGATGTCAGGTTACCTCCTAGCTATAAGTGAATAATCAGCTTATTATACTTGTAGCATCATTTCAGTACAATCTCAGAGCAACATTTTCATATTTATTATGGAGAACATGTTGTTGTCTCACAATTTAAAAAAGACTACAATTACGAAGAATTTAAATAAATAGGTAAATAGAAAAAATATAATTAGGAAGACTTATCAACCACTGACTTAAATATTAACTATTCTTCCATACTGTACCTTGCTTAACGATTAAAACCATTTAATCAATTATACTGCTTTTGTTATTTCATTATTTTTCTCGGGTTTTATTTATGTTTGTTAGCAATAAGTTTTTTACGATATGATTGACCATTATCGTATAGAAAAGATATTCTAAAATCTATTATTATTATTATTATTATTATTATTATTATTATTATTATTATTATTATTATTATTATTATTATTATTATTATTATTATTATTATTTTGCTGTGAGGACTACCTCCATCCGTTTTTCTTTGTATTGTCTTAACAGTTTCTTGATAGTAATTCTAAAGTGTGGCTTACCGCTTCCTCGGAAAGATCGGATGGTTGCCCTATAAAGCACAGAAATATAATATCGCTGAGCTATTTTTTTTCTAAAAATCGACTTGTGGATTTGATGTAAAATAATAAATCCCGAACCCTATTCTTCTGCCGTTATTCTAAATACGTAGAATCGCAAAGCAGTTGCAGTAGATGAGGGAAAAAAACTGGTTTCTTCTTGAGAGTACCGTTCAAAAACAATTTGCGATGAAGCTTTTCGCTGAAAAGCTAATGGGATTCATGGGTTACCTTTGCTTTTTGTGCCTAATCAAAAAAAAAAAAAAATGTAACTATGTTGAAGTGTCTTCTCTGGCAAATCGTTTACAGAGGAAGAGATGAAGACTGCCTCTACTATTACTGAATTACAAAGTGCCGTAAATATTTGATGAGTGCTGATCATCTGTGTGTGTGTGTTGTGTGTTTATGTACGTATGTGTGTGTGTGTACAACATGCCGGGTTTAGGATATATACTAACTCCAAAAATACACCTTGATATTTATTGTTTCTCTTGACATTTATACTTTTATTCCAAATCTTTTCTCCCGAATTTCTCATTTTTTCACATTTACTAATTTACCTTACCACACGGAGCAAGGACAACCCCATATATCGTTCGCGCCCAAGGGGAGAGAAATTCTTTAACCTTGTCTTTTGTTTTTCTCTTTGTTCTATTGTTTTACTGTTGTTATGTTATGAATACTTATTCGTTCCTTTCACAGTTTAGTAATACATTTATTCATGAATTATTTTCGACCTTTTATTATTTTCCTGTAAATTCGTGTCTTTTTCATATAATTTGTGACTCCATATATCTTTTTGCATTTCCCAACTATCCCCACTAGACTTATTATACCATTGTCAGTTAATGCATCCTTCCCTCCCCTTATTTTTTCATATCAGAATTTTATCTTAGAATTCTATGTTTTGTAAGCTATAAAGCTGCCATTTCACTTCAACTTTAGATCATTTTTATTCAGCCTTACAAGTTCGCGTAATAAAACCTCCTTTGTTAAAACTGTAAATTTCCAAATGCTCGTGTCATGAGTATGTTTAATGGGCATAGGTTTGTTTTTAAAAAAACAAGTTCAATATCGTAACAGCATAAAATGACCTTCATGTCCGTTAAGCACAACGTTTCAAAATCCTTTGGATTCACACATAATAGTAAGCATAGTCCGATACGCTACTTTTCTCCCATAGAAATCCTGTAGAGTCACCAATGGTTCCCCAAAAAGGCAAAAATATTCGAAGTTGTTCTTGCGGATTTTTTTCATTGGGATTAACAACAGAACTGATGACTATGGTATGAAGTACAATACCAAAAACATCCCACTTAAGGCAGTGAACCACTGCCAGTTTATTTTTTTTTTTTTTTATTAATTTTTTTTACAGCAACTTCTTTTGCGCTGTAGCTGAAAGCCTCTACTATATCCTAGTCCAATACTTGCCATAACATGCACACAGTTAAATCATAATACCTTCCCTTAATAGCCAAATCTATTCCATAGTGCAGGAGCATT
>NC_061100.1:95839541-95849541 GCF_015104395.2 Macrobrachium nipponense | reverse complement strand
TCGTAAAAATATAGAAGAAAAAAATGATATTTTGATGTTAAGATGGTGGCCTGAATAGAAATGAACATAAGTTAAGTTGTTGGTTGGTTTCTTATAAAACACTACTTACCTAATACCATTTATATTCCTGTAAAGTGGTATAGATATTTTGATGATATTTTAGCTGTTCTGCCTGCTTGTATTGATGTAAATGATCTACTCTCTAAATTAAATAACCAGGTACCATCGATTAAGTTTACTCTAGAATTGGAAAAAGACAATTGCCTCCCTTTCTTAGATGTTTTGATACCTAGAGAACCATTTCAATGTAAATTCAGTACCTATAGGAAACCAACCAACAACCTAACTTATGTTCATTTCTATTCAGGATTATCGGATATCCCATGGTCACAAACCTAAACATAGATTTAACCCTAACAGAAACTACAAAGTATACGTACAGTCCAAGACATGTAGAACCTGAATATTAATTTTGTTGCTTATATTTATCTACAACTTTTTTCATTATAAAGGTATCAAGTTTAAATAAACCAAGACTGAAATTTAGAACATCTCCATTATTTGACTTGATGAAACAAGATTAAATGATATTCCTTTTAACTGTCATTACATAGGATCAAGGCTCTTGCTTGACTCCAGTTAATAGGATTATCTAAATCTCTCATATGTATGAATAATGCATTCGATATTTGCCCAGTTCTCACAGAATATTGGTGCTGTTTGAGACGTTGTGAAAGAGATTTACCGGTCTCTCCGTAATAGACTTTATCACACTTTTTTGCAAGGAATTTCATATATGCAGCCTGGAAGATCTTTAAGGGAATTTTTTATTACTAAACTCTTGACATTAATATTACTGAAAACAACATTTATATTAAAAAGCTTTAAAATTCCAGGAATATCTAAAAACCTTTCATCATAGGGTAATTCTAGAATGTTATGCTTACTAAATTCAAGTTTGACCATAGATGAATAAAATGTTTTTCTAGCTCTTTTCCATGCCACATCTACAAAAGTCGCTGGGTATTTAAGTTTCAATGCAATATCATAAATAGTTTTAACTCAGTGTCAATAAACTGCGGGCTACAGATACGTAAAGCCCTTAGGAACATCCCAGAAAATACAGAGAATTTAACATTTTGATGGTGATTGGAGTAGTAATGAGCAAAACAGGCAATGTAAGTTGATTTCCGGAAGACTGAAAAGGTGAAATTTCTATCATTTCTATGGACAGTTACATCAAGAAAATTCATATTATAATTTATTTCTTCCTCCACAGTAAAGTTTATAGAAGGGACAAAATTATTGAGATTATTAAGGAATTCCTGGAGATTTTCGTGAACTGGCCAAATACAGAAAATATCATCCACATACCCAAACCATATAACTTTTTGGGGCAAAATTCTTGGTAAAGTTTTGTCTCAAAAAATTCCATGTAAATATTGCTAAGGACAGGAGATAAGGGATTGCCCATAGCCATGCCAAACTTTTGTAATAAAAATTCCCCATTAAAACAAAATTTACTATCTATGATACATACCCTTATGAGGCTAATGAGGTTTGCTATAGTTAAGGAAATGTCATGACGTTCTAACTCATCCTCCAAATATTCAAATAAATCATCAACAGGCACTTTTGTAAATAAAGAGACAACACCAAAACTAACCATATTAAAATCAAAATTCAAATTTAAACTATTCAGTTAGTTTATAAAATGAAATTTTTTTTTAACATTCGTGTTAGAAATATTTCCTATCAAAGGTGTAAGAATTTTTACAGCCCATTTAGATAAATTATACATTACTGAGCCCACAGAACAAATGATTGGTCTGATAGGATTATTGATTTTGTGTGTCTTGACTAAACCATACATACAAGTGGAAAAAACTGAGCTTAAATGTTAGAATGTTAGCAAGCGTATGGGTATGGTGGGCCAGTATAAACAATAAAGATGAAACAAATAATTTGAATCTAGGCAGAGGGAAAATGCAAGAGATTGGCTCGATAGGTATTAAGGGGACACATGAACTTGTACTCCATTTTAACACTTGCTATTCTGTTCATTCTCACCATCATTTCGTTGTCTGATCAACTTTCAGTATAATCTTTCAATATCCAATTATACTGAATCAGTGCTTATTGTATTTAATGAACGTCCGTGTTTGCAGATTTTCAGGATAAGAGATGAGAAATAGGCTAAATTTTGTTATTCTTTTCACGAAATAATTTTCCAGTGAAATATACAATGACGTCTCAATTATTACCGTATTATAACAGTAAAAGTACTATGGGAATACAATTGCTTACAAACCGTACACCAGGTTCAATGTAACCTTTTCAATAGCCTGAAGAAGTTAGGTCCTAACCATGATTAAAGAAATAAAGTATTAAATTTAATGCTGTAGAGATTACTAGAATGATTACAGGTGCAAACTTGCAATCAATGTTAAGAGAACAGTATCTAATTATTCAGTAAATATCTAACAGCAAGAGTTCGATCTCTTGAATACATTGCTTGATTATGAGAACGTCAGGAATCTTCTTTAGCTCCGGATTTACTCCAACTAAATGCAAATGTCGAAGCAGAATTCGTAGGGAAAGATTACCCTAAAAGGTTTAGTCATTTGCAGTTTGGATGGTACTGGAGGTAATGGAGTATGCATGAATGTTTGGGAGGTAAGAGAGAGAGAGAGAGAGAGAGAGAGAGAGAGAGAGAGAGAGAGAGAGAGAGAGAGAGAGAGAGAGAGGCTACGATAATGGGAAACTGGGTGATATGTATATAACAAAAAAAAAAAAATACTAAGGTCTCACGTTATTAGTAAAGGGATTTGTTTAGATTTCATCCTTCACAGATAGAGGTCTTCTAATTATTTTCAAAATCACCATTACTCCTTTGACCTTATGCATTTATGCATTTCTCTTCTCTTTCCATACACTATTGAATATCATTATGTATGTTTTAACACAGCGAATCGTCCGTTACATTGTAATTGGAACCTCCTTTTTTACCGAGTGGAATTCCTTGCGGCTGCTGGTTACCTTTTGATATGCAATCTTTTGCAATATTACAAGCAATGAAGTCAGTAACCCAGTGTTCTAGTTTATGCATTAAAAATGTTTTTGAAAATTCGAATGCCCTCGAAACGTTTGGCTTACCAAGGAGTATATATTGATACTGTGGCGTACAAATCGAATCCTCCGCCTCTTATTGCCAGGAAAAAAAAACTGCTATGTATAAATCTTTTCAGCCAAGAGTCCCCACACAGAATTATTGGAAACTCAGCGCCTCCTTCATTTTTAAAATGTTTCAGTGTACCATTATATGGATGAAATACAAAAAATCAGCCAGTAAGGTTAACATTTTTATATACTGAGAACATCCAGAAAACAAAATGGATGATTTCTCTCTATATCAACTCCTGGTTTTCACCTCAAGTCAGAGTAAAAATTCCAGTCTGTATCAGGGAAAAACTAGTGATTCATAATTGGTCATTATTGTTTTCTCACATAATGTAATAAAAATAATGAGATGTTCATTATAAAGAGTTTACGTGCGCACACACACACAGCCATATATATATATATATAATATATATATATATATATATATATATATATATATATATATATATATATATATATATATATATATATATATATATATATATATATATATATATATATATATATATATATATATATATACACACACACACAATTGATTTAGTAGATCAGTGACTGCTTAATTTGGATGCCTGAGCAACGAGATAACGGAATCAGTGACTGCATAGGACCAACGAAAAAGGGAGACAGCGAAAAGAAAATAGTCGTCGAGTGATGTGAAAATATACTACATACCAAAGATATTGGTTAAAAGAAAACACTATGAGCCCACTAACATTAGGTCTGATTTCACTAAAATGCAGCAGATATTGCAGGGGCTACTATTGACCCCAATGGCACTGTAGGGTTTGTTAAAAAAGGTTACAAACACTAACTAGTGCCACACCAGGTACGAGGGTGATAACTAGATTAGTTAGACTAATCCTAATAGTTGAGACTTAGAGTAAAACTGAAGTCCTTTGGCGAGTCTAATACAGAACAGCTAAGAAACACTCAAAAGAATAGCGTCTATGATCACTGATTTGGTGCTTCATTTTGTATCTATTTCTGTTGAAACACCGTTGAATGACGTACGTAGATACAGCAGCACTGCTGGTACAGTCTGATATGTCAGTGGACTTTGAATTTTGGTGTAGTGTAAATCAATGGGTATGGTGGCCAATGAAACTGGTATCTTCTCACTGCCAATGAAGGGAACAAGTAGGGGTGCAATTGGGTTACTGATCCAACCAGGCTCTTGGATGGAAGAGCATGGTTGCAATGGTGAGTGTGGGATTCATCTGGAGTATGAGTCCATATCAGGAGGGACTCATAGGATTCAAGTGGAAGCCAAGGCACTGGACCAGATGAGTTTCTCTCAACTCTTGGAAGTTTTCAAAAGGCAACTTCTTTTGTTCTGCCGTCAAAAGGGAATCCTTCAAATCCCCAGGTAGTGCTGGAAAGAGAACAATATTTCGATGGAAATGAGTGTCACAATGAACAACAATGGAAAGAGGCGTGGCTGAGGAGAAAGAGAGGTTAAGAGTGGGCAGAGTTACTAGGTTTGAAAAGGGTACAGGTCAAGTCAATGTTAAATGGCCCGTGACAGGTTGGGTCAAGAGCTCGGCCGCTGGATTGGAGGTGTTAATGAGTTATTGTGCCCCAAGGGAGTTTTATGCAATGGCGGTAGGAGGTGTGGATCTCAAGGCTTATCGCAAAATTTCTCAGTTGTTGTGACCAAATGCAGATGGCATTTGCAGGTTGCCAGCAAGTCTGTGTGATATGAAGCACTAATGACCTATGGAGGCCATTAAAGTGAAATATGTAGTATTGGATAGGGAATTAGACTTAAGGAGCAGATATCCCTGGGAATTCGTCTGACGGACTCATTAATGGCTATGCAGATGTTCTCATAGGGTATGTCCTCGCATTCCCTGTCGCTAATACGAAAATTCCATAGGGAATTCATTTGGAGTAGCTTCATGTATTCATGTAGAGCCATTGTATTCACAGGATCTTGAGGGAAATTTTAATCTTCAAAGGTATATTAAGTGTAATATAATGAACTTATTTGGACACTAATCGGCTTTATGATGACATTAAGGGTTGAAAAGTGAGATGTTTGGGCATCTATGATTTCTCTGACAGCAAGACAAATTGGACGAATTTTTCCCTGACACCCCTATCTAAAGGAAAAAATAGGTTAGGGCAAAACATGCACATGTTTTATATTAAAAACAGCCATATTTTCGCATTCTTACTTTAAAAGTTCTTTTGATTTTTGTAAAATCTAAATGAGGTCGAAAATTCAAGTGTCATGAAGTGACACATGCAACAAATCCTGGGAAATGATGTTTAATACCCTCACGGGTTCGGAAATAACAGTGCAACTTAAGATTAAGCTTAACTAGAAGTATAAAAATTAAACTTTACTAGAAGTATAGACAAAATTTCCAACAACTTATTTTAAGTAAAAAGGTACAAATCAAAATAACCTTATTTTAAAATACTAAAATAATTAAGCAATAATGTAGACGTCTTTATCTTTGTGTATTTATTCATGCAAACATAGTAAGTTTGTAATAGGCTTATAAAATGCACCAGCCCAAATGCAAGATCCAATCGAAAGCATTGTAAAAGTATGGTTTGGAGGGTAAAAAACAAGGGAGTATTATCCGTTCTCTAGAATAAGGAGTAGGTACTCAAAAAGTTGTTAGTGAAATGGAATTTTCCTAGAGCTAGTCTAATGCCTGGATAAGACATCAGCTATTGCATTGTCCATACCTTTGATGTGTTCTATCTTTTAGTTATAGTCTTGCATATCAAGGCTCCAACACATTAACCATTTCATTTTGAAATGGGTTTAGGTATTGCAGGAGGTTTTGGTCCATCAAGATAGTTAAGGGAAATTATGGTCTCAGTGATGAGCATTGTAATGCTTCATTGCCCCATTTCCAGTAACTCCTTCTCTATTGTGCTATACCTGGTTTCAGCCGGGTTCAGCTTCTTGGAGAAATACGTGATGGGATACTATTATGCCGTCTGTAATCTGGAACATGACACTCCCACCCTTATGCTGCTTGTATCCACTGCCATGTAGAATAGTTTGTTGTAGTCAGAGGGGGGCAGGACAGGTTGACTTATTAACACAGCTTTGAGATGGCAGTATGCTTCTCACAATCTTCGGTACACTTCAGATTCTGTTTCTTATGAAATGATGAAGTTATTGGTGCTGCTGCGTCAGAGAAGTTTGGAAAAATCTCGTAAAGAATTCAACCATCCCCACAATCCTCTGCACTTCTTTCTTGGTTGGGGGTATGGCATATCCATATAGCCAGCATGTTTACACCCTTATGCATAGTTTTGCCACTTACCTCAAAGTGTCCCAGGTATGTAATTTGAGCAGAACCAAACTAACATTTTTGTAAATTGTTGCAGATTAGCTGCCTGAAAGGCTGCTAGGGCCTTAGGGATGGTTTACAAATGTTCTTCCTACATTTGAGCATATATTACTATGAAGTCAAGATAGACAACACAGTTTTATATCCCTGCCAATACCTTATTCATAATCCATTGGAAACATCCCAGAGTGTTATTGAACCCAAATGGCATAACATTGCATTGATAAAAGCCATCCTGGGTTGCAAAAGGCGTTAGCAGGAGCAATTCTATTGACAAGGGAACTTTTTCTAAGTTGATTTTGCTCAGAAAAGGGGCATGTCCTAGACTTGACACTTGCGTTGGTTCATGGCAATGAATATTGCTCTGGTCTTGTTACTTTGTTCAGATTTTGGTAATCAACAAAGAACCAATCGCCCATATTCCCCCCCACCACCCCTTTCTTTGGGGACAAGGTGCGGACCAAGCACTTTTCAATGAGGCCTAGTTTGAGCCACAATTCTATTTGTTTTATACTGTGGTCTGCTTTCTGTGGGCTTATTCTTTAAAACTGCTGGAGTATGGGTCTAGTATTTTCTTCCAATGTTATATAATGTTCCAGGATGTTACCGCAGCCCAGGGTATCCTTAGCTATCACTTGGTACTGTAACAGCAAATCCTATATATCTTCCCTTAGTGAGGTCTCAAGTCCCAGGTGATAGATACTGTGGTGAAGAATTTCGGAGTTTGAGCTTGGCAGCTTTTCAGTCATGATAGTTCTTACTATTGCAACAGGGGGAGGATCCTGTTCACCTGATATCTCCTCTTCCCTAGTCCAATTGTGTTTGAGAAGTTCAATGCATAACTACTTAGCATTACATTGGCCAAAATTTACTAGATAATTAAAATTTCCACTTTTCTCCAAGACCATGTGTGGTCCTGTGAATTGCATCTCAAGGGGACGTGAAGCTCCAGTTCTCAGAACCAGAATTTCATCTCCCACAGAGAAACTCCAAGGTTTTGCCCTTTTGTCGAGGGTTTTCTTAGTTCTCTCGTTAGTGTGAGCAACTGGTCAGGCGTTGTTAAGTTTACTCCTAATTCTGGGAAGGTGCACAATCCAGTCAGCCTTTTAGGGTTTAGCCCAGGCCTCATAGAGAATCTCTATGGGGCCTTATATTGAATGGGCATGCAGCCACTAGAAAAGACTGTACCCTAAGGAGGCTGACTTGCTCTGTTGGAGGGCGAACACTGCATATGGCAAAATTTCCTCCCAAGTACCTCCACTCTTGTGCTGTAATTTGGCTAGGGTGGCTGTGAGAGATTGATGAAAATGCTCCACTATCCGCTGACTTTCATTGTGTAGGGAATGGACTGTAGGTGTTGCACACTGTATTGGGCAATGCAACTCTAAAATTCATGTGACATGAAATGTCTACTTTGGTTTGTCTGGATTGTAGCAGGAAAGCCAAATCTGAAGAAGAGTTGCAGTAATGCTTTAGTAGAACTGTGAGAAGTCTTGCTCTGGATAGGGATCACCTCTACATATTGGGTGAATCTGTCTATGATAATAGGCAGTGGGCATTTCCAGTCTTGGTCTTGGTGTGGCCTTGGTGGATGTAGTAATCAACCACTACATCCCTAAAAGAAATCCTTGCGGAGGGGACAGTGCGTAGCCTGGCCACAGGGACCACTTCTGTGGCATGCCCCACCAGTTGGCAGGTGGGGCATGATGCGATATAGGATTTTACTGTTTTTTGAAGTCCAGGCCAATGGAATTTGGTAGCTAGTAGTTGGGGAATTTAACCAATTACACAATGTCCTCCAACTACATCATGGACTAATTCAATGCCTTGCTACTGTAACTTATTTATTGAGCACCTTAGTAGACTCTGTGGCCCCTCAGGTGATCATGTAGAGCACCTCATTCTCGACGAGGTGTTGAGCTTTAGCAAAATCAGTGATGCTTTTTAAGCTCCTTGGGGTGTCTGCCCTAATAGCCTGCAGATCTGGATCCTTAGCTTGGGCTGCAATAAGGCATGATCTATCTAATTCGGGGCTGAGGTATCAGCTCCTGTGACAAGTAGGGCAGCTGCCAGAGATGATGTGTCGTCCTTCCCTTCAAGGGTCTCTGGATCTTGGAGCCAGGGTTTGTCTGCAAGGTTTGTAATTTCTGGGAGAATGGGTTTCGACCACAAACGTGGTCTATGCCAGAATAGGAGCGACAGTCATACTGTGAGAGAGACCTGAGTGTCCCTCCACTGGAGGAAGTATTGTCTTAGTAAGAGGGGTTGTCTGGTGACAAGGATGTCCACCATGCCAAATCTGTGTACTTGTGTCCATGGTGGATCACTGTGAGTGATGGTAACACAGACTGTAGATAGGTCCAAGGTGTGCTCACTGAACCAGCATATCACCAGGCGTTTTTCTTCTCGGATGGAAGCTCCAGTAGGCCCCTGGTCATGTAGGATGAGGCTGATCTTAGACCTGGTGTCGACAATATTTGATGACACGTGTTGGTCCGGTGCCAGATAAGGGTGCCACAAGCACGTTTTCCAGTTCTATCAATTTGGGTGGCCCCTGGGCATTAGGAGCTGTTTGCACAGCCTTAGTGGGAGTGTACTTGGGGCCACCGACATAGAGTACCGAAGCATGCCCCATGGTCTTGCAGCCCCTGCATGTCTCTTTCCTGTAACCCCATTTTGGGCTTGCATCAGTGGTGGAACTTGCAGTAGAGCTTCACTGTGCGCCCTGAATTCTTGGTTCTGTTGTTCACACCCATGAGTTGATGAAATTCTTATCAACTAAAAACTTCCCTTTGGTTAACATATATGAAAATATATTAATTCCGAGGTAGAGCAAATTAGATATTAATGGAATTTTGTTGCTTTATGCATATATATGAATCACGGTACGTGCGACAAAAGCACTACAAAGTTATCAAGGTCGAGGTGGGTTGATGCCGACTCTAAAGCAACGAATATCTTAGTGCGAGAGGGATTTGTAGTTGAGATCCGTCGCTAACTTACACCTCTCATGATAGCCTCGTGGATAAGGAGCTTCATTGTACGTCTTGAATTCTTGGTTCTGTTGTTTACGCCCATGAGCCGACGAATTTCCTATCAACTAAAAAATTCCCCTTCGAGTAACATATACGAAAATATATTAATTTGGAGGTACTGCAAATTAGTTATTAAAAGACATTTGTAGCTTAATGAGTATATATGAATTACGGTAATGTGATAAGCCTCATATATATATATATATATATATATATATATATATATATATATATATATATATATGTGTGTGTGTGTGTGTGTGTGTGTGGTGTGTGTGTGTGTGTGTGTGGGTGTGTGTGTGTTGATTGGTCTCATGCATCATGAATCTGAAAGCTGTTTAGAATTTACACAACTCGCACCTGACCAATGTCAACGGGTTTTCTATAAATTTCTATTAGCACCAAAAGTATTCCGAAAAGAAAAACTAGTCGTACAATAGCTAGAATTCTCCTATTCACTGT
>NC_061100.1:95824541-95832041 GCF_015104395.2 Macrobrachium nipponense | reverse complement strand
CTCTTCTGGAATAACTTTTATAACTTTTTCCTCGATGCAAGAATCATCTGCATTTCCCTTGTCATGTACAGTCATTTCGCTGAAAGCTTCTTCCTCAAAATTACTCTTCTCTTGTTCTTCATTAAAAAGGTCTTGCAATGAATTCTTAACTTAAGACACGTTTCCGTGATCGCTATCCTCGGGCTTTTGATGCTTTTGATACGATTGTTTCTGGAATAATAAAAAGATGGAGCGAGGTTATGAAAAAAAATTATCAGTTTAACTGTCATTATACTATGATATTATCTGTCAGTAAATATCTAAATGTGTGTGTGTGTGTGTGTTTTAAATAGCACTAATCAAAATAAGCAAAGGCACTTCATTTTTCAAGAGATGATTCGATTTCAATTTTTGGCAATTGAAGTGTTGAAACTACTCCTCCTTTTAACATGCTCTTATTTCTGGGGCTTTCAATGTTCAGCAACCGTGATCTCATATCATCATCGACGTAATTTCGTGGCTGCAGTGAACTGAGTGAACTGGACGCACAACCGCACACTTGTGGTTGATTGGATCGGAATGGCGGCACCCGGTTATCCATTTGTCAGTGATGTTTATCTTTCGGAAACTTAAATATTTATTGTCACTGTCTTTAGCTTTCCTTTCGGTGTTTGAACATCCGTAGGCAGAACAGTTATTGTGCATTTTGAATGAAATAGCACAAGATAACGCCACTTACTTTACTATGTTAAAATCAAGGTATGAAGGCAATTGAGCTGAGTCAGTGCGGTCCAAGTCTTGGGGGCCCGGCTCACTTGGTGGTTGCAGTGTTGGTAAGGAAGTAACTAAATGGATGGGGGATGGTGTTACATTCCTGTACCTTGTACTGATATTGAAAAAAAAAAAAATAAAGAAGTAAGAAGATACCAAGAATATGGGTTGTGAATGTTCATGACTGGAACGCTGAAAGGGAAGAAAAGTACGCCAATCAGTGAAATAATGGCATATAGTTGGTTTGTTTTGAAGTAGAAAAAAAAAAAAAAAAGAGTTGTTGCAGAGGGAGGTAAGAGTAATGTATGGAAGAATTGCCCTGCATATTGTGTAGTAATAATGGAAACTCAAGAGGTCTGATCAGTTGACCTCCACAGCGCGACACGTATGCGATAGTTGGACGATGATCTTGATAAGAGTGAGTGGGGCAGAAGACATCGGAATAATTAGCTTATGTGGTCCAAAAAGAAAAAGGCCAGAAATGAAATAAAATATTTATGAGATGTCTTCTGCCCCACTCACTCTTATCAAGATCATCGTCCACCTATCGCATATGTGTCACGCTGTGGAGGTCAACTGATCAGACCTCTTGAGTTTCCATTGTTACTATACAATATGCAGAACAATTCTTCCATTCATTCCGGGTGTTTCGAGCCAAACGCTCCCCCCCGCCCCCGCATCCACAGAACAAATGGAAAGGTTTGAAGTTTTCTGCTATAGCCTATCACCAAGTACATTATCTTAAGTTTCTATTAAGCTATTTTTCATTTTACATTTCTTGTATTTTCAGACTGAGTGACAGAGTTAGATACAGCCATGGCTAACGACTCGGAGGAAATCAGATGGATTGACTGAATCTAGGCTATAACTTTCAGAGAGTCCAGGAATGCAGACACATCCTTCATTTCACGTTCCTGGATAGCTAAACACATTAAAAGAGATGAATCCTTTGTTAAAAGAAACTGGAACTAAAATCCATATGACTGTCATTGTGAAAAGAGTGAGAATCTTGGAAGGCCTGAAGGCCTTTCTCAGAAGTCAAAAGACATCATAGGGGGTAGATCAAGAAAATCTTTACGTAAATTGGCGCTCGAACTAGCAATAAAAATGGGAAAGAAGAGAAGCTATAGTGCTTTATATCATGAGATAACAAAATCTGGTATCAAGCCATTTCATGTTATCAGCAAGCCCAACATCACTCAGCAACAGAGAGAAGACCGTGCATGGTTTTGTGGTTCATTTCTTAAAGACTGGGATGAAACTGACTTTCTCCAAGTTGCCGCATCAGATGAATTCTTCATTTACACAGTCAGGAAGCCAAATCATAAAAATGACAGCATTTGGGCTGCAAAGTTGGATGATATCACCGATGACATACGCTATAGCCAAGTTGTGAAATTTCCTGAATGTTTGGGAATTTTTCTCTGTTTCACAGCTAAACAGTTAATGTGGATCATGAAAGAAAAAGGACAGTCATGTAATGGCGAATACTTCAGAGAAACTGTGCTTACCGGTGGAGTATTTCCTTTCCTCAAAGATCCTGAAAATGTGTTATCTGTTGAAAAAGTCAAATTTTTGCATGCTAAGGCACCATGTTTCCAGGCTCTTCGGACACAGGAGCTGCTTCGAAACATTGGTATTGATTTCTTCTCGTCAAGTGAATTTCCAGGTAGCTCCCCTGACCTTAATGTGTGTGAAAACATTGGTGATGGATTATCACAATTATTTACTTATATGTATAATTATTATTATTATTAATATGTACCTGTATTTCTAATGCACATTTAGCATACATGTTGTGTTAGGAATACGTAAATGCAATTATTCATGTTTATCGGAGCATAGGGAATATTATGTAGCATTTATATCATTTTGTGGTGCGCTATTCATTTGTCTGTATCTGGTATCACTGCAATTAGTCTACGCCATAGCCCTCCACTGTTCAAAGCTCCTCCAGTGTATTACTTTTATAATTATCATTTTCACGTATTATATGGCTTAAGGATTTACGCAAGTGTTTCAGTGAAGCCCTATATTAACTATCTATTGAAAGATAACAAAGATGGCGCAGTGAGTGACTTGCCATAAGTGAATTTCGATCAGTTATTAACTTCTCCAACCAATTTGGTCAAAGCAAGCAAGAACTAAGTGTTCGTGTTCATCGTAACCAAGTTACCCAGCAGCAGTGAACTCGAACTTCGTTTGGAAGTACGTACATATTGGCAGTGAGCTTGTGTGGTTTACAGTGACTCAATATATTATTGGGGCTTTTTAACAGTGACTCAATATATTGTTGGGGCTTTATTACAGTGACTCAATATATCGTGATGGCTACCTAAATTAGGACTAGTGTGCGTTGGCCGTCTGCAGAGGCCGGAACAGAGCGTCACACCTATACTCGCCAGCGTTTGAGGGGCGACTACTTGCGTTCACCGTGTGTGCAACGGCGCAAGAGACCACAGCAGTTACAGTGTTGCCAGCTCCGATCTTGCTCTGTTACCTAGAGCTATTGTAGTCGGTGATTGGCTATCGTTTGTGACGTCATTGTGACGTTACTACTGAGGGCGCTGAGCGATATTCTATCTTTTTTCGATTGAATTTTCTATTTATGCCGCCAATACACTGAAGGCGCTGAGCGATATTTTCTCTTATTTCGTTTGAATTGTCTATTTATGCCGCCAAAACACGATAAAGGGAAGAGACCGAAGACTTTGGAGGTTTCTTCCCCATCTTCCTCAACCACCGCCGACATGACGTCATCTCCAACACATTCAAGATCTACTTCTCCCTCATCAACCCCTTCGGCCATGGATTTTATCAGCAAGATGTTTGAATACATGGATAGAAAAGATGAAGAAAGAAGAAAACAAGATGAAGAAAGAAGAAAAGAAGACAATGTCAGGCATCAGGAAGAATTTAAAGCATTAATTGGAGCTATGACTGGCCCCAGACACCCCGTACCTCAAGCAAGTGATGGCATAGGGCCCCCTACCCCAGTACCTACATCTGCAAGCATTCTCCAAGGGCCTAATTTAGCTGTGCAAGCACCTAAGGTTACAGTAAATTTGCCTCCACCATTAACTCACGATGTCACCTATAGACAATACACAGAATGGAAGCAGAGATGGAATGATTATGCTGTTATGGTAGATTTGGATAATTTACCACAACCTAAGCAATTAATACAGCTAAGGGCATGCCTAAGTGTTGAGATGAGACGCTTGTTAGAACACAATTTGGGTATTCCGCCAGACTCACCTATGCTTTTAGATGGTGTTTTAACTCAAATTGAAACTTATATAAAGGGTCAGCAGAATGAAGCACTTCGCCGTTTAGCTTTTACGCAATGTAAGCAAGCAGAAGGCGAGTCATTAACGGATTTTTTCGTTCGTTTACAACAGCTCTCAGAGGAGGTTGATTTGTGTAAAGGCATTAACTGCGTGGAGTCGCAAATGAAACACGCCATTTTGGTTGGCATAAGGAATGAAGAACTCACCAAGAAGCTCATCAGCATGCCAACTACAGCAACACTTGAGGAAGTAAAGCTAACTTGCATGGCTTTTGAAGCTGCAAAGAAGACAACGACTGAGCTAAAGGCTCCACAGACTTCAGTACGTGCTGTGTCAAACTACAAGAAGCAAAAGAAGGTTGCTGCTAAGCAGCCGCAACCTAAGAAAAGTTACTCGCAGGAGAAAAACCCTTCTTTCAGTAGCAGATGCAAGAATTGTGGTCAACAGCATCATAGCGACACATGTAAGGCAGCATCTCACAAATGCAGGAACTGTGCTAAAACTGGCCATTTCCCATACACTGCTGCATGTCCCGCATTGGCTAAGGAGTGCCGAGTTTGCTATAAATTTGGCCACTATGATGTTTGCTGTGCACAGAAAAAGTCAAAAGGAACTAGGGAGTCGAAGGATTTAAAGGAAAATAAATTGAACACCGTCGAGACATCTTCTCCAGCTATACGTTCAGTCGCTTTACGCCCTCAAGGTTGCCCCTCACCGCCTATCAATTTACATGTTGCATATGGTGGTAAATCAGGGAAGATCAACGTTATCCCTGATACTGGTGCAGATACCACTGTTTTTGGAGTGCAGCATCTACAAGCACTGGGCATCGGTATCGAGGAATTGCAGCCTCCCCCTGAATTGCAGTTCTCCAACGCTGATGGATCACCCATGGAAGGTAAAGTTTTGGGATCAATGGATGCCATGATGACATATGGTAATATATCATACAAGGGGTATATTGACGTACTTAGTTTTCTCCCAACACCCCTACTGTGTTATGATGCCCTCCGACACCTAAGGATCATTCCCTGGGACTTCCCGCGTCAAATGCAAGAGAGGAAACTGAGCAGGACTTCAGCAGGAACCAGTCAGGTGCCAGCCAGCCAAGTTATAGCATCTGAACTTACATCTGTTTCTCCACCCCCTGCTACAATGTCACCGGAAGAAGCCAGGCAATACTTTCTTAAAGGAATATAGCGATGTGCTAATGACAAAGGAGCAGTTTCATCAAGGAGCACAACTTAAGCCAATGACTAGGCCGCCCATGCGTATTCACCTTAAAGAGGATGCCAAGCCCTTTGCAATCTACACTCCACGGACAATACCACTAGCCTTTCAAGAGGACGTCAAGACTGAGTTAGAGGCAATGGTAGCACAAGGTATCATTGAACCTGTTGGGGATCAGCCGTCCCCATGGTGTCACCCCTTAGTGGTTGTGCCCAAACTTACAGGTGGTGTTCGTGTCACCACAGATTTAAGCAAGTTAAATTCACAGGTGCAAAGGCCAGCCCATCCTTCACCATCACCGTTTAGTGCAATTAGGAGCCTCAATCCTACTTCCAGGCATTTCTCCACTATGGATGCATTGTGTGGGTACTGGCAGATCCCACTAGCAAAGGAAGACCAAGCCCTTACAACATTCATCACGCCCTATGGTCGGTATCGCTATCGTCGTTCTCCTATGGGATTCAGCGCCTCAGGAGATGCCTACTGCAGGAGAGGTGATGTTGCCCTTCAAGGCATCCAAAATTGTGTTAAGGTGGTGGATGACATTCTTGTATATGATAGGGATTATTATTCTCACTTATGCAGGGTTAACAAAGTTTTGTCACGTTGTCACGTCTACAACGTCTAAAAGAGAAAGTTTCACCATATATCTTCACTGCAGTGTGGCGTAAGGGCAAGGAACATTGCATCCCTGATGCCCTCTCACGTTCCCCTGTGAGCCTCCCAACGTCTGAGGATGATATGCTAAATAGTGAAACCCATCTTTCCCTAAGGAGTGTAATAGCCAAGACCGTCAACGCAATTTCAGAGGTGAAGACATCAACTACACAAGATCTTACCTTGGAAGAAATTCGCACCGCAGCACGTGAGGACCCCTCATACACAAGACTCCTCCAGAACGTTGCCAATGGATTCCCCAGTCACCGCTACGACCTCCACAATGACATACTACCCTATTGGAAAATAAGGGAGGAATTATACACCGATGATGACCTTGTATTGTACGGAGCCCGAATAGTGGTTCCCTCAGCTATGCAACGCAATATTTTAACACGCCTTCATGACAGCCATCGTGGTGTGGAGGCAACTAAGCGTCGGGCTAAACAGACTGTATATTGGCCAGGTATTAATTCAGATATAGCAAATACGGTCCACGCCTGTGAGCCATGTCAGATAATGCAGCCAAGTCAACAGCAGGAGCCGTGGTTATGCAACGAGAACCCCTCTCGTCCTTTCGAATCTGTATCGGCTGATTTCTTCAGTGTTGCTGGGAAATTTTTCCTCGTTGTTGGGAAATTTTTCCTCGTGTATGTAGACAGGCTATCTGGATGGCCAGTAGTGGTAAAATTTGGTACTAATACTACAGCAGAAGCAACGACACAACACTTCAGCCACATCTTCCGAGACTTAGGTGTTCCTGTAAGGCTAATGACAGATGGTGGACCTCAGTTCATCAGCTCTGAATTCAAGAATTTTCTGGGCAGATGGGGTGTTCAACATGTGATGTCCACACCCCACTATCCCCAAAGCAATGGCCATGCTGAGGCAGCTGTAAAGAAGGTCAAACATTTTATCCTAAAGGTAGCACCTTCTGGGAATATCAACACCGAAGACTTTGACAGAGGATTGTTGGAGATACGGAATACTCCTAACTATGCTGGCCGTTCTCCAGCACAGATATTATATGGCCAAGCCCTCCGATCATGTGTCCCAGCCCATGCATCATCATTCAAGCAGGAATGGCAAGCGAAAGCAGAAGAATACGACCGTCGTGTAGCATCATGTTCTCAAGCAGCTAAAATACGGTATGACAGCCATGTACACCCTTTGGCACCACTTAAGCTTGATGATAATGTCCGGATTCAAGACCCTATCTCTAAGCGATGGGATAAGACAGGCGTTATAATGGGCATCGGCAAGTCGCGAGACTACTATGTGAAGTTACCCTCAGGAAGAATATTATGGCGTAACCGCCGTTTCTTATGCCCTGTACATCTCCCTAATTCACAATTGCGGGATGAGATGCAACAGTCTCCAAAGAAGAAGGATGTAGCCCCGGCTATAAGTCAACCGCAAAGTGACACTCACCTAGAGTATCGACGTTCACCTAGACTCCATACCCGTTCATAAAGCTCTTTGAACGCAAAGGGGAGGGGGAGGTGATGGATTATCACAATTATTTACTTATATGTATAATTATTATTATTATTAATATGTACCTGTATTTCTA
>NC_061100.1:95794541-95814541 GCF_015104395.2 Macrobrachium nipponense | reverse complement strand
AATCCTGCAAGGCTTTCTTTTATAAAATTGGGCTCGATGGTTTGCTGCTGGAATAAACTATCATTTTTGCTCCTACCCAATTGACTTAGTGTTTGTTATCACTAACAAGGACGAATATTCCACTTTGCACCTGTTCGGCATTTTCTTTATTTTGTTTAAACGTCTTTTCTCATCCCAGTCGTTATCCAGTTTGACCGAAATAAACGTTGTCACATGAATTACACTACATTAGCTGCAAAGTTCAGAAGATGGGATATATGTTTGAAAAAAATTTTTGATTCACTTGAACAAGCAGCTTTTTGTTGTTGTAAGTCTCTCGGTCGTTATCATGGCATGACATCACTTTAAGTTGGCTTAAGTTTCTGGATGCCACTCTTACATGCCAGTCTTATGCTGTTTGATGGTAGACTACATATTAAATATTTCTTGCCCAGTTTTTGTTTTTTGGATTTTCTTTTCTCATTTGTTCCAATTTTTTTCTATTAAAGTTCGCTATTTATTAATATTTGAATAATTCTTTTCAATTCATTGTTAGCTGATTTCCAGCTATTGTCATGACTGTAAGCTACGGTTCAAACATTACCGATATCTTCATTACCAGCAAATTACCGAAAGTGATATATTTGTTACCGGTTTTACCGGTCTATACTGAAATTTTATGAATGATTTCGATATGGAGGATAATGTAGAGAAACAAAATCTTTTAAAACAGTTTTTTTTTTCGTTCACAGAAAGAAACTAAAATATTATGATTAGTAACATTAATACAACTTTATAAAAAAAGGCGTAATATTATAATTTAAAAAAGCATTGACTTCCTTAGCAGTAAAGTAAGATCCTAAAAAACATGAAGCATTAAGTGTATTTGTGACAATAGGGATCGAAATTTGGATAGAAATTATCCTCCAGAGGGGAAAAAAACTCTCACCTACTGCACTGGTTGTTCTATAATGGTTAATAAACTTCGGTAGAGATATTCTAAGCGTTCAGACCGTTTCCCTGTTGCCCTTAAATAGCTTCATTACATTTCTTTACCCAAATCAAGAACCGAGGGAGAGAACGATTGATTCTCTTGTTTTTACTCGTCACTTCACTTATATATCTATGAAGCTTTGGATCGCCAGCTGTTGAGTCTTTCTAAAGTTTCAGTTTCATCATTATTTTTTTAATGACAAGGTTGACACTCAGCTTCTTTGCTTTTCTTTGGAAAGTACTGCCATACATTTGATCTTTTTGAGACATTATGAGGGGTGGGGGGTGGGGGGTGAATGATGATGTCGTCAACCAGACGAGACAAATATTTAACAAATTACTGTAAAGTTTGAGAAGTAAATCATAAATGCTGAAGTGTTAACAACCATTTTAAAATTCAATTGGTTCAAAAATTCTTTTGGTAAATTACACAACTATTTTGAAGTTCAATTAGTTTAATAAGCCTTTTCGCCAATTACAGCAAGCAAATATCCGGTAACGGTGTATCGGTAATGGTAATGCTCATCGTATTTTGTTACCCAATAATTACCGGTAATTCATTACCGGTGTTCGAACCCTACTGGAGGTTCTGTCTTCATACGTGTCCGGACAATTATTCGAAAACAGTTGTTCAAAAACCATTTGTTCGATTTAGTAATAGTTCGAACCAACATTTTACGAGCAATTCTTCTAAAACAGTTGTTCGATAGTACTCTAATTATTAGTGACTACTTTGTTGATTCTCAAACCTTGTATTCCAGGAAAACTCAATTAATTTTTTTTTAGTTTAGTGGATGCACCCTTTGCAAAAAGACATGGCTGAATTTATTCAAAGAGAGAAAGGGAGAGACATGCTATTAATGGACGGATTCATATAAGTGAGGGACAAGCAAGTAAAATCAATGATCTACCGGAAATGTGGACATTTTGCGGAAAAGTGTAAAGGGCGCACTGTAACAATTGATGGCACGATTACTTCTACCAACGGTGATCATAATCACTCAGGAAATTCGACAAATGTTGGAGTACGGAAGTTTTTAGCCCTTTCGTTCGTTCCTGCAGATAGAGTCGATGAAATTTTCAATGCACTAATGGATGAATATATATATATATATATATATATATATATATATATATATATATATATATATATATATAATATATATATATATATATATATATATATATATATGTATATATATATATATATATATATATATATATATATATATATATATATATAGCAGAAACTTTACCTATAGTCGACTACTTTGAAGATACCTGGATTGGGAATGGGCTTCGCCCGCCTAAGTTTAAAATTGAAATGTGGTCCTGTTTTGAAAGGGTACAAGAAGATTTGCCCAAGACAAACAGCGCCATTGAGGGATAGCACCGTGCATTTCTTCATCAAGTCTCTGGTCGTCGGGAAACTATCTGCAAATTCTTGGCAGCACTAAGAAAAGAACCAGCCCTGACTGAAACTAATATCGAAAAGTTATTAAGTGGAATCGAGTGTAACACAAGGAAAAAAAATATCGGAAGTCTGCAGGACGCTTGAAATCGCTTACTGATCAATTCTTCGAGTATCAAAAGGAGATTGATTATTTACGTGCCATTTCATATCATTTTAGTCTGTAAACTTGCAGATATTTTTTTTATTGTTAAAACTTATTTTTATCTTGTATTACTCAGAAATAAAATCATGTTCATTTTATCGTTTTCTTTTTTTGAATCCTTTAAAACTATTTTTTTTATTCACAAAATGAATGTTTATAAAATAAATATTTTCGAACAGTAGCTTTTCGAATAGATAGACCTATAGATAAAAGCAAATAAGAAATAAATAAACTAAAATTGCATGAAGGAGGAAATAAACAAATGAAATATGTATGGAGTAACTAAGTAAATAAAAGAATAAATAATTTATATACTCATTAAAAAAAATGAGTGTTTATAAAATAAGCATTTTCGATCAACTGCTTATAGCTATCTTTTTCGAACAATTGTTAATTCGAACAACTGTAGAATCGAACAATTACCTCAAAAAACTTTTCGAAAAATGGTTTTCGAACATTTGTTAATTCGAACAACTATAGAATCGAACAATTACTTACAAAAAACTTTTCGAATAATTGCCCGTAAACCGTCTTCTTAGACAGACAATTCATCCTTCCGGTAAACTTGTTGAATAATGCTTTTTAAATTCTGGATTCCCTCCAGATTTGTTGTGAAATGGCCTCCTATCTTCTTTTAGAACCACCTCCAGAACTCCAGAAGGGGGAAAGGGGGTGAATTTGTTTTCTTCTTTTCTCTCGCACCTTACCTTCGTGAATAAAAGAATAGAACTCTGGTGAAAATAGGTGCTAGGCCCTGAAGCTCTTTGTCATCTCTGATGGGAGAAGTATATCCCCGATATATCTAACATGAATAACAAGATTCAGATGCTACGAAAACATGAAATTACCCTGAGGTGTTACATGTGAAGAGAGAGGACTCATACGGTAACGGAGGAAATAAATCCACGGTAATTTAAAGCAACGTAAAAAATTAAAAACACACTTCTTCATTCATTTGACTGGACTTCATTCAAAGGTCACACACTCATGTAAGTAGTCCGTCGCTATTTGCAGGGTCGCTTTGGCACTCTGAACTCGTCCAGAAAACATGAAGACAAATGACGGCTCGAGGGGAAAATGCGTCCCAGAAAATGAAGCAGAGAAAGAGCAAAAGACTTTTGCAGCAGCAGCTTTAGCATTCAATCTTGCCAAAAGGAGGAAATATGTGGGATTCTATGTGAGATTGAGGTGTAATCGAAAGCGTAGGTCAGGTTACAATTAATTTTTACATCCAAAATTCATACAAGTCACATACCCTTGCGGGCCGCAATGTATTCCCAATCTATGACAGGTAGGGAAAAAGGGATTCAATATGGGACTCGGTGTTTCTTCACAGAGGCAAATATACAATTATACAAGAGTAAAACATGAATATGAAATGCATGCACATAGCTAAATAAATATATTTCTGATACATATACTGGTACAATATCAAGAAGGTGATGACAACGGCGTCGGATATATTCGCTGGAAACACCGTCTCGAGATTTGTGTTTCTTCTTGCCTCGTGTTTGCCCGCTTGTCTCGCAGACGGTGCTTCTCCGAGGTTCGCGGTGACTCATTGGCGGTTATGGTGTATTGTTGAACTCGTGCACCGACATGTAAATGTATTGAATGTGATGGAGAAGTCTTTGCCAATAAGTATAATCCATAACAATTATTCCTGGTTATAAAAGAGGGGATAGCTTTAAGGAATACAACCTGTAATATCGTTACATATTGCAGATCCTTATTCATTATGCACTATCCTTATTTCCTTTTACGATAAATACAAAATATTTATGAGTTGTTCCTGATTTGTATATTGCAGAGTGCTTTACGAAATCAATGTTTTAGCTGCTATTTTGATAATAATAATAATAATAAATAAATAAATAAAATAATAACAATAATAATAATAATAATAATAATAATAATAATAATAATAATCATAATTTAATAATTAATTAATAATAATAAATAATAATATATCTTGAAAGTAGAACCCCTTTAGTACATAATTCATTAGAGAGAATGGGAGTTTTGATGCCATTGAGGCTATACTGCGCAGTATCAGCTCATCGGCTGGCAGGCTGCCATTCATTTCAAAACCAGTAATAACAATAATAATACATATTTATTATGAGTAGTAATACTTGGTGCCCTTATAATAATTATTTCCCCCTTGATAAAAGGAAATCCCATCAGACATAACTAATGATTTGCATCTGGTGCTTCGAATGCGCCATGAGTTTCTGCTAGCTGGCCAACACCAACCATATTGTGACGACTGTTTGATACCCTTGACAGTGAGGCATTTGTTGACTGAATGCCCCACTTATAGCACGAAAAGAAATAAATATCTGTTTGAGGCTCGAAGTGAGGATGGCAGGTTCATCCTTGCCAAGATTCTTGGACATGATGTGTCGTACAATGCAAGTGGCATTTTTAGATTTATTTCAGAAGCAGGTCTTCTGAAAATAATTTAACTTTTACAATGACGTATTTGCTTTTATGGTTTTAATTGAATATACTTTTATTCTTTATTTATAATAAACGATATCGGCGTCAATGACCTTCGATGTCAGGATGCCAGAAAACTTCCAATCATTCATTCATTCATTCGAATGCGTCATCTGGGGAAATCCTTCAGCACGATCTTACTCAATGGACAGTAGCGTTTGATTGCACAAATCCTCTGAGTAAGACATGACGCGAGTGCGAGAGATTGTACCCGGGCGCCTTTGACTGGATAGCTCCTAACGTAGGAAACTTAACGACTGTAAACGAAGCCTTTCGGTTTATTGCTCGTTCTATAGCGCCGAGAGATTATCTTTTTCAATAAGAACGACGATGCTCACTCACATATAATTTCTTTTAATCATTCTAAAATGATGACCAATTAGTTTAATATTTTCTTCAATCTCCAGATGCTGGTGTTTTGTGGTTGAACTGAAAATATTTCTAGGCTGCTTAAGTATCTTGCCAGTATTTATCGTTAAATAATTCTGCCCAAAAAAAGGTCCTCCTCAATAATGAATAAAGTATAATGTCTTATATACAAAATACAACGACTCTACTGAATAGTATCTCTCAGTAAAATATAAATAGTTAAATTGTGCAATTAACTGTCATTTAGAATAACACACTGGAGTTGACATATATAAATTTTAAACATTTAATAGATATAAGTTCAATTTCCTCTTTTTGTAATTTACGTTTCATGTTCATGATAATAGGTTTTTTAACCTCACCTACTACCAGAATTATAACTATTAATGCCATACGCAATATTGGATCTTTCCGAGATAATTACCTCCAACAAAGTTTAGGGGGTCGTTATCTAGGACTAATATTTCTTTGGGTCATTATCTTTATGATATTTACAGTCTTTTGTTTATGGTTTTCCGGTCATCCCCAGCGGGCTTGTACTAAACACGCCGCAAAGTTGGTTACACACCGTGTTAAAACCCTTATGGGTTACTGGTCCGGTGACAAGTAAAATAACCGCGTTTCCGTTCTTTTGATAAATTCCGCGTTGTTAATGGAAGATAGTTGGCCGTATTTTGAAACTACCACCTTCCCTCTTCGTTGGAGAGGTTGCTCGTGAAATTCCTTCGTCGAGAGCTAGTTTAAAAACATAGGCGAAGCTCTTTCATGAAGAGGAACTTTACGGGAGGGTTGGTACGCCGAAGGTGATAAACAAACATCTCATTCGGGTCGGCAGACAGCCGTTCAACTTCTATCCCACTTTATGCCTATATAGTATAAGTGTGTGTGTGTGTGTGTGTGTGTGTGTAAACTTTATCACTTACACAGTTTTTGTTGTGCATTAATACAATTGCTACAGCAGAGTCCAGCTGGCTTTACAGCTAAGCCCGCCAACTAATTACGTCACGACCATTCCTTAAAGCTGATTGGTTGGAAATCGTTTTGATAAATTCGTTAATCTGTGGTTCTTTTCATGTTTATTTATTTTGCAATCGTTATGAACATGGAGGTGGTGGGCAGAAGAGGAAGGGGAAGGCCAAAGTTCTGGTGGAAAGATAAATTATTGAATGACATGAAGGAAATGAGTCTAAGAAAACAAGATGTACAGGGGAGAGAAAGATGGAGAAGGCTGACTAGAAACAGCGACCCCATATAGAAATGGGAAAAGCTGAGAGCAAAGAAGAAGAAGTTTCGCCGAACTAAAATGTGTTGTGCTGATTATCATCCAAGAGGAGGTGAAAGACGATTCTGTTACAGCTGTGAAGTTCATAAACACCCGACACAGTCAGGAATTAGGGAACGTGAGGTCTTCTAAGTACAAAGACAGTCTTTGACAAGAATGTAAATAAGATATACACCGAAGTACTGAAAATAATGGACTACTAAAATATTTGGCATGTTTAAACGTTCCAATACTTACATAAGTTATGCGGTTCTCTTTTAATTTTACAAAAAAAAAATACGAAGAGCTTCTTCGTCGAAGATGTCAGTTTAACAATACGGGCCTTAGTTTGTCTCTTGAACGGGAGGCTTATTAGCCAATATAGAATTTTAAAAATGGCATAGAATTATAATAATTAATGCCACACACAAAATCTTTTTTTCGGACAAATTTCTAAATTCACTTATTAGATTCTGTCGGATAAGGTGCCTTTGTATGAGTAAAAGAAAAAAAAAAGCGGAAATGTTTCGTATATGCGAAATAGAAATTCCGTATTCCATGTGCACATTTAATGTATATCTGTAGTCAAAAATCAAATGGCCACCAGTTTCCATTTGAAATTGACGATAAAAACGACTAAATGATTTATTATTTCAAACTTGTAACGTTTTGTAGTCTGATATATTCTATTATCCGTATATAATTGTAGTTGCTGACGCTCTTCAAGAAATTTATTTCGAATAGGACAGCTTGAGAACTAACATCCATTAACCGAACGTTATCACCCTCTGATTCGGGAAATGATAAATATGAAATTCAATTAGCGAGACCAAAGATCAAATTTAAACGCTCATCTCCGCCATTTCACCTTTGTAGTTTATCACTTTTCTTTTCGTTAATCTCTTTATTTTCTTTTTATTATTCCGGAATCCTAAGCAGTGGATATTGTTCGGTAATTATTATGTTCTTCAATTTTGTCTTAATATAATATAATATATAATAATAGTATGAAGCATATTTTCATGGTTTCGCTTTGTAATAATGATAATCTACTGATATTATTAAGTCTGAGGTTGAAGACAGTACGTATGTCCCGAGGGGCTGAACTCTTCATATTGCTATTGTTTTTAAGTTATGTGTAGACTACTACTACTACAACTAATACACCCAAACTAATACAACTAATGTTATTAGTACTGTCGCCTATAAACATTAAAATCTTGATGTATTTTTCGATTGCCATCTGAGATTGATCCTCTTTAGACCTTTGGCAAGGCTAGCAAATAGCAATACAGTCATTTCCCATTTGTGAGGAGCAAATAACTACCCATAGCGATATGACGTTTGCATGGGGTCCTATTCTGTTATCTGTACCAAATACATATCAGCAGTAAAGGCTAAAGACAATAAAGGTTCCAAGACATCACCGCAAAGAACGGCATACAAGATAGCCTATGCTTACTAAAAGCAACATAAAAACATAAAATAAAACTGCATTCCGTTGTCGATCATCGATCGGTTACAAAAGACTTATATATATGGTTTATGAGTCCAGGCTGGAAAAAGTTGATTTTAGTGGTCCTTAGAATTCCAAAAGCGTATTTTTTGTGATATGAGTTTTGTAACTTACTTGTGATACCTGAAGCGTTCAAGACTCAATAGCAGCGCAAATATCCCAATCAATTTATCAAAGCATAATTGGATGGTGAGCGCCTTAACTTGCTCCATGTGGTGTAATACCAAAGAGGCCTGTTAAATGAATGCGAGAATCTCACGATAAAAATACTCCCTTAGCCCTCAGCCAGGATTTACCTCGTATCATCGAAAGGATGAAACATAATCCGTCGATGTATTTTCCCCATCCAGGCTTTGAGACAATAATTTCCGTCTTTGGGAAGACTGATTTAATCATGGATATCCATGAATAACAAAAAAATAAATATTTGATTCCTTAACGTACGGATAAATGATGATGCCAAGACTTCGCCAGAAGTGAGGGCAATGAAGCAAACAATGTGATGTCCTTATTTGAATGTCGAAGAGATGAAGCAATGTCCCCCACTCTCCCTCTAAATGGAGAGAATGATAACTCATTCATTCACTTTATCCCTTTCACTCTTCCCCACTCTAGCTGTCTACATGTGTGGGTGCATAGATATAAAGAGGAGAGACTGGACAGCGAATAGTAGCCAAACCAGTTTGTGAGGTGCACTGCTTGGCGCCATCACCATGCGATGATTCTTATGTAAACAATGGCGCAACAATCAAATGGAAAACCTTGTACTCTTTAATTAAAACGGGTTTTCTCAGGTCCGTCAAGACTCTCAAATTACTGTATGCAGAAATAAAAATATTTAATTTTGCTGGTATATTTATTCTACAATTAAGCAATAAAGTTTTTGTAGATATGGCAACTACTTATGGTTATTTTCTAAGCAGTCTTTAAAGATTGGTAAATTATCTTTTCAGTATTTACCAAGCACAATGTGTACTGTGTGTAAAAATAAACATTTTAGTTCTGTCTGCTGTATATAGTGGACCGATCTGTCGACGTTATGTGCCTTTCTTTCTACCATAAATTTACAGTACTGTTTTACTCTGTAGAGGCGGAACTAATTATTATCGTTCTTCATTCATGGGTCAAACTGACAATAAAATTTGGCAAAAGTATTGTTTTGGTTAAATAAATTCATCTCCAACGCTTTCATCCCATATAAGCTTCGTTCATAAGCATAATATCAATACTAATAATAATAGCCTAGGTTCAATAGCTTTATAAGTTTCTCGTTCGAAGAATTTATTTCTGGTGATAGAAATTCATTTCTAGGTATGATATGGTTCGGATCCCACAATAAACTGTACGTCCCGTTTCTAGGTGACCAATTGGTTCTTAGCCACGTAGAAATATCTAATCCTTTGGGGCATCCTTAGGAGAGCTGTTAATCAGCTCATTGGTCTGGTAAAACTAAGATGTACTTAACTTAATAGCCTTATACCTAACAGCCAATGTTCACTAGTCGGTACTGTAGGTAGAGATGAGAAGTGAAACAGGTTCATCTTAGCAAGGTCACAATTAGAGTTTTCAGTTTGAGCCCGATTTTGGATCCCGGGATTTCGGGACAATTCGAAAATAATCCATGGATTTCCCTGGAAATACAAATATTTTTTAGATATATTTTCACTGTTAACCATTCAAAGTAAATGTTTTAAATGGATTAATAGATAAAGTCTTAATTATAATGAAAACACAAACAGCATTAATTTTTACTGATATTTGATGGTAAGAATATCAAGGACTATAACGTTCAATGAGTTACATTGCCAAATTTGGTGTCATCTTGCAAAATATAAACAACTGATTTGGATTTTTTTAGTAGGTATGTATCTCATGAAATACTAAATAGCTTTGCCCAACAACTAATGATAATTAATGACATCATACAGACAATACTCAGTCTCCATTCGTGACATTAATTAGGATTAAGATCTATTCCAGATGTTATAAAAATGAAATATATATCTCTATATATATATTAATATAGATATGTATGTATGTATATAATATATAGATATATAATATATAATAATAAACGTATATTATATATATATAAATATAGATAAGGTATGTATCTATCTAACACATATATATATATATATATATATACATATATATATACGTATATATATATATATATATATATATATATATATATATATATATATATATATATATATATATATATAACATATATATATATATATATACAGGGTGTAACACGAGATTATACAATTTTGGGGGGAAATGAAAGAAAAGGTCTTTCTGAGCAGAAAATGTTCTACAAACATGCATTTTAAGGCGTCGTTTGTCGGTGAGGTGAATTTTCAAAATAACCATTATCATTGTATGGCCAAGTAAGATGGTGCATACGGGATGTCGGAGTAGTCATGGATAGGGGATGGCAAGGGAGCTGATCAGTTCACTTGTTACTCTAAGCGGCTTTACTTTTCCACCAAGAGCGTGTCTGGGTTACAAGTCCCAGATTCTTTATTCATATTGTGAGCAAGAAACTGGAGACAGTGCCTGACCATTCCAGTAATGTGGAATATGCGGTTTATGGGTTTTGCAAGAATGAACTTCACTGTTATAAAAAAAAAAAGGAAATCAGAGATTAGTACGATGTGAATAAAAAACTTCTAAATTAAATGTATTCTTTACATACTGAACAAAGGGGAAATGTGCATGTATCACAGAGACCTTCTCCCTCTCCATCAATGGTATCTCCATCCAATAAAAAAGAGAAACGCAAACTGAATGGAATCTCCCCTCCATCAAAGCTAGGCCTAATCATTTCACACTTATGAAAGATTTTAAATATATTATCAAAAACCTCTCCTTCTCCATCAAAAGTAATCATCACACACCAATTGAAGGAAAAAACACACCTAAGAAAATGCGTTCG
Source organism: Macrobrachium nipponense (assembly GCF_015104395.2). Classification (NCBI taxonomy): domain Eukaryota; kingdom Metazoa; phylum Arthropoda; class Malacostraca; order Decapoda; family Palaemonidae; genus Macrobrachium; species Macrobrachium nipponense. The sequence goes on along the minus strand of NC_061100.1, from coordinate 95,803,361 downwards.
TCTTTGTCAGATAAAAACTCTTTCTTGATAGATAAAGCCAATCATTAAAATTAGACTACGGTGAAGTTTGTTCACAGGTGATTTACTAATTGAAGGCACTGTAATGTTACATTTTTCAAAAACCCAAGAGACAAAAAAATCTTGATTAAAAGACTATCAATCCAGTTGCCTATTACACTTCATCAACCCTTCCCGCCTACGTATATCCGTGACTACTCAGACATCGCGTACACGATCTGGCCGAGAGCATTGTTTTTAAGGAAAAACGGTTATTTTAAAATAATTACATTTCTCATTATCATGAAGAATAAACTTGAATTTTTAATAATTCTGGATTGTTAATACTTAATTAATCGTAATTCTTAAACAATAATGTGCATAAAAGTATTTGTTCCAACAAAGAAAAATAAAAATCAAATAATTCTGAAAAAAGCTTCTATTATGAATAGAGGGGCTCCATTAAAAGATTTATTGAAAAATAAAACACAAGTTAATACGGAATCTAATAGAAAGGCTCATGAATGCTGTTAGAGAAATAACATGGCAAAATATTCATTTACTAATAATTACTATGTACAGCAGTCTGCAGTTGTAATAGTAACCATATATAAAGCTATGTAACATGTCACAATCATACTGACCTGTAATTCAACATATTTATTTACACTGTACAGTCTAAGTTAGGCAGCCTGTAAGAATAACTTAGACTTTCATAGCTAGCCAAGCCTTGGGCTGTATTTCATAGTCTGTGGAGGGGAACAGATGGAAAATCAGCATTCCTGAAGGTTATGCCAAGTTAGGCTACCTTTGCTCAGATATGGTTAGCTATGGTAGGCTGCCCTTGATTTTTTTATGATCAACCCTGGTAGACTGGCTAGTTGGTCAAGTTTACTTGTAGGCTAGTTGTAACATTACTTATAAGCTATAATGTAGTATAAATTTGAAGTACCAACAGGGTAAAAATAATAATGGTAAAATGGAAGAATAGCCTGCTACTTTCAAGTGATCTGGCATATCTAATTCAGCCAACTCTTCTGTGTACAAGGAGGTTTGAGAACTTATTGATGACATTGTAAATAAAATTATGATACTACATTACCACTTACAACTACCACATGCCTTGGGCTAGGTTTCATGATACAATGTACATTGTAGCACTATTAGTAGGGAAAAATGGCAGACTTAACCCTGGTTATATGGAACACAGTAACCCTATATGCTAATTTATTAGGCTAGCTGAATTTAATGTAAAATAGTCTTTAACAAAAGGCTTATTACAACATTCATTATTTCATCAGCTCAAAAAACAGGCATGTAGTTGACTGTGATTTAACACTCATTTACCTGAATTTGTTCCAACACAGTTATAAAGATTTTCATGAATTAAAAATGTCATTATCATGTGAAATATGATCCTCTGATCTTGTGATCCTGTTTCTGTATGGAATACAGTTAAAGCACTGGGTGCCAGAAGTGGCTTTGTTGCTGCTTGTCTTTGCAGTCGCTGCCACTGCCATTTCTCAGAATCATCGCATAACAATGGCGCCTTACATCCACTCGATCGTCACTTGTCAGACCAATCTCTCCCCTCCATATCTATGTGAGGGTGTGTTATGTGGGAGTGCGTGTTGGTGTGTGTATGTGCACCGAAAGTAAGGACATAATGCATAACTGGCTATTTGCCAACGTTTGTACCTACTTAACTACTGAAGCCTTGTATTTGTGCGTGCATGCAGCTGCATGCGCTAGCAGTTTGTTTTTCTCTGTTAGTCCTGCCTTTATCGCCGTGCAATGAACTTTGAAAGTAAAAATGTAACTCATTATACCGTATTTTGCAGCACAATGCATGCTCATGGTTACAGGTTGTATTAGGTTCAATACCGTATTATATTATAACATTCATAACTTTTTTTAACAACCATTTGCAATATCACCATCCACTGGTCAATGTTCGATTTCAGCTTGAAACAAAGTACTTGTACAGCTCTTTGACAGCATGTATAATTAGAAATTCATTACAGAAATCGGGAACAATATTAGCTGGGAACAATTTACTGGCGTAGAATAGATATAACTGAGGGAAAAAGATAACTAACCCTCAGTATTTGAGGGAAACACTTTACTGAACAAATGCTTGGATGACTCTACATATAGATTCGATTATGATAATAATAATTAGAGAAAGTATAATTCTTGAGGCTTGTGGATGTTAAGGAAATTTGTAATAAAAGAGTAAAGGGATAAATTTGTAGTATTAAATGATGTGTCATTTTGAATGTTTTGCATGAAATGTACGTATGATGACCATATTGAAGTTGTTACGTTCATTCTAGGTATGATGATTATGGACGAAAGTATGATTCATTTTCCTTTCCTTTTTCTCTCTTTCTTTTGTATGCTTCATCATCTGGAGTGAGATCGGTATCTCCTCTTAGATTTGTTTACAGTGAAAAATATCGGGCCGTTGTAAGGGAACGTGAAAATTAGCCGATTATTTTGATTTTATGAAATTTAGGTTGTCCAGCTAAGCGCAAGAGAGCGAAAAGAGCCAGCTGGACTATCTGAATACAGGAACAGTATGTATCTGATAACAATATATTTAATCAATCATTAACTCTTGTGTGTTTGATGAATTTTTTGTCTGGTTATTTATGGTGTAAACGAAGTTAATTTTGAAACGATACTACTCACTGAGTTTTTTAGCATTTTTCATAACAGATATTCCAGTTAGAATCCTGGAAAAAGGATTCGTCAACTGTTTTCCTGATCTTGAAAAATATTATTTACTCCCTGATGACCGAAACAGTTTAACGGCAGTAGGAATTTCTTTTCTTTGTGTACAGTCTACATAATTACTAAATGGTAGTGGCGTTGATCTTCACGGAATGAAAACGAAAGAAGGATAGATTTAATATTATTAAAGAATTCCCATGCCTCGTATGAGAGAGAAAACAATCCCTTTAAGCCTAAACATCTCTATCCCTTGAATGTAAAAAAATTGATGTATTTTGTTGGGCGTATCCACCATAGAAAATGAAATCCAGAGGTTATTGTTAGAATTAGATATATAGAAAAGAAAACATTTCTATGCAAATCTTTAAAAGAAAACCCATACTTTAAGGCTTTCGAAGGAGGCTCTGCATTACGTTTAAACTTACTCTCCCTTCCAGCCTTAACCTAAAGTTGTCCTCATCCTTATTCCATCCCTCTTTCTCCCAGCGTTATTCCTTTATTACTTGCACTCTAAGAGTCCTCCTGTGTGATACATACTGAGAAATTGTTTACGAATATTTCATGCTGTTTGACTGTCAGCCCCTGTAACTGTGTCGCTCTCTCCATACATGGGTTTCAGATTTTCAAAAGGATGAATGTCCATTGCGCTGTCCTATCTGAGTTCTGGCTCCATCACCATAAAGTCGAAATTTGATTTCGTCCCATATTCATTTGATGTCTGATTTTAAGATGAATTTACGAGAAGTGTTGTAACGAAGTCAGTTATATTTCACTGTAGTATTTCAAAATGATTAACTAATCACTACCTGCATAATTTTCAATGAGAAGTAAGTTAAATAAGTAAATATCTGAGTCCTTCCATGTATTTCTCCAACCCAGGACTAAATAAGGAGTGGGTTAAGTGGTGAAATGGGATATATCCTACAAACATCAGCTTTCCAAATAAAGAAAGGGGGAATATTTGCATTGTAAAGCATGGTATGACACATGTCCAGGAATAGCAAACCTAAAATGCTTTGTCCATCGTGATTCTGATGTAACTGAAAAGCCGGGATTTCAAAGCGGACGCTCGGTTCCAAAAAGGGGAATGAATAAAAGCGATACAGATGCAACGGTTTCAGGTGACAGACAGTTTAAGGTTACAGTGTCTTGAACTATTCTGATACTTTCTCTTCCACAGATATCATTCCAACTACGGGCAGCCAGGAGCAAAGGCCCTTGCTGGCATAAGGCCAGCTAAAAGTAAAACAACAACACATTTTAAGAAACGTCATTTATTCTAACTGCTTCATTTTAAAACCATATGAGTCAGTGACCATGAAGGAATAAATGAAGTTTCTCAGAATATTGTTGCTATAATTTTAATTCAAGCTGACCTCATGCCAGGCCGAGTTTCCTCTTGGGCAATCTTTTAATGCGATTCTCGCTGACACAAGAAAAATGCCATCTCTTTTCATAACAGTTATTCCAAGTAGAATCCTGGGAAAAGAACACCTTAACTATTGCCATATTTTTGAAGACTGTTTTTCGCCGGACAAATGATGGAAACATTTTAAGGACAATCTTTGCAGGAATATTCCCTTTTATTTAGGCACTCCTCTGTACAGTCTATATAATTATTAAACTGAAGTGCCTCGTACGTTAGGGAATCAAACCAAAAAAGAAACAGGCTATACAAAGAAGTTACATTTAAGCCTATAGATCTCTATTCCTTGCGAGTAAAACATTGGATGTATGATGTAGGTCGTATATACACCACAGTAAATGAAATCCAGAGTCTGTTCTTCAGATCACACACATAGAAAAGACCACATTTATTTGTTAGTCTTACAAAAGCAAAGGCATCCTTTAAGGTGGCATGAATTCTTCGTTAGGATTAAACTTATTCTCCTTTCCAGCCTTATCCAAGTGGCATCCTCATCCTTATTCCATCCCTCGTTTTCCCATCGTTACTTCTTATTGCTTGCACTCTCAGATTATTCGTATTTAATACATACTGGGAAATTGTCTATATTTCAGTCTGTTTAACTGTCACTCTTTACATTGGTCAATATTCCACAAGGGATGGATGTCAAATGCATCGTCAGATAATCTCCAGATTCCGCTTGTGGTAACTATGAATTTCTTCATCACAATGAGGTCGAAAGTTTATTTTGTCCCATTTTCATTGCATATGTGGATTTAAGACTAATATTCAGGAATAAATATTGAGATAAAGATCATTATATTTCACTAAAGTATTTTACAATTATTCCATATTTTTTGCAATAACTTCAACAAAAAGCATATTTTCGTTTTGAGTAATAATAACAATAAACTAAGCATTTTATACCCTTCTGAGAAATGATCACGAAGGAATAAGTGAAGTTTATCAGAACACTCCAGGATGTTATAACTTTAAACTGTTGCATTCGTATCGTAATTATTTATTCCAACATCTTCAAAAGAGTGTTCCTTTATTAATCACGGCTTCTCAAATGACATCAGAATCACGACGGACAATGCATCCATGTACTTGTAGAATTACATGTGCATGTGTCCATGCTTATTTAAAACTATATCTTCGAAGAAACACAAATGCTTAGATTTTATCCCTTCCTAGATCTGTCGAGAGGTCAGCATGGTTTGCTCGCGTTAGTCATTATGGAGAAAGTTGATTTCGAAAGTAGGCCTATCATGTGGGACCTACCACGTTGGCGTTACAACATATTGATCTCAACTCTAGTTATAATTTTTATGTCTTCTAGCCTTTGATCAACTCACATATAGACTGATCATATATTGTCTCTTGATATTATTTCCGCATGCAATAAAACCTTTAGTTATATTTTCACATATGACCTCACAATCCGAATATTTGAAAATAAATTTCGCACAATTTTTTTTTTTTTTTTTTTGAAGAAGGTTTTTCACTATGGTGACCGACATTTGTATCGAAAGCCAGAGTTCCTCTGATATGTCAAAAGCCGAATGGAAAAAACCAGTGTTTGGATTGTAAAATTAAATTTCATGAGGATATCTCGAAGTACAATTGGTATCCATTTCACACAGCATTACAAATGGACATTTTTGCTCATTTTTTCTTTTAATTTAATCTCGTGCTACATATAAAGCTAATAATCTGACACTTATGAATCAGACAAATGGATAAACGGCTTGAATGTTGATCAATATTTCAAAGGCGTGTTAGCTTCTGAAGTATAACCTACGATGAAATCTTAAGAAGAGGAAATGAAGGTAGCAAAGGCTTAGAAACACAACTAACTTGGAAGTAACAGATAAATCTGAACCGAAACCCTTATTAAAGTAAGAAAAGTAACTTGGGGCTTGCATGCCACGTGGTACACCCACTGAGAATACATATCGTGGGAGGAACCGATTAAGTTTGGGACCTTTGTAGAAAGCCGAGCTTATGGTCGACACCAACTCCGCATCAAGATTAAGCCTTTTCTCCTTTTTGCTTCTTGCCTCAAGTCACGTGGCTGCAGCTCATATGAATGAGTTGATGTATCACATCTTATTTTCCACCAATCCCAGACTTTTCCTTCCTAATTCTCTCAACATTTGCTATGTTTTGCTTATTCAGTTAAGATCTCACAATGTTTTCTTTTTTTAGTAGCCTTTTAGAATGAGAAATTCTTCTCTCTCTCTCTCTCTCTCTCTCTCTCTCTCTCTCTCTCCTCTCTCTCTCTCTCTCTTATTTCCATCCTTTCCCTGATTATCTCATCTTACTGAAACAATTCTAGTGAGGAAGATAATGAGACTCACTTGAATACGGTTAATGGTTGAGGTATACTCGTGATTGTTTCATGTAAGATAACTGTATGAAAATGGCTTGTGTTCTGACCTATGCATATTAATGTTTGTTTTTTTTTATTGTAAATGTTATTACCTCATAATATACAGTAAATCAATGCATGATTTAATTTTTTGCGGAGTTTGAAATGCATATCTTGGTTTTTGTCTGTATTTTCATCATTCTTCCTCCTGAAAATAGCCAGTTGAAATAATGTTTTATTCGTATTCTGTTCCAACCAGTGGATACTTATTCTCTATTTCTCCTAGTTTATCAGAAGAAAATAAATCGAAGTTCTATGGGGAACTCCAATGAATGATTATCGATTCGTAACAAATGAAAATTAGACAAACATTACTCGCCAAACGATGTCTCGGGTAGAAATGGCGTCGCAGTAAGAATTTCAAGACATGAGACTTTATCTCGGAAGATAAAATACCTATCGTTCCCGATGGAATTCTAGGCCAACGAACATAAGCAGAGAAAAAAACTCTTCCCTGAAAGAGTTTTACAACGCAGTAACTGAAGAGCCGATAGAATGCGCCTTGCATGAGGGAAATCACCGCGTAACTCCCTCATACCGAATGACATTACACCACGCAATTACAGGGGTTGTTATCCTCAGATGGGCTGTTATGGACCCATTCGGGAAATCAGTTTTCCTCTGTAATTCCATTGCCTTTATGTATACTTATTAAAAGGGACGTCAAGACAGTAACAGCTGGGAAGAAGAGGCGCTGCATTTTGCGGATAATTGATGGCGTTTCTTTCTAAACTATTTTTTCCTTTAATGAATGGTGAAAGGGTTTTGATGTTTTTGAAGGATAACTTAGGTTTCATCAAGGGGAGCTTAAATGTTTTCCTCTCGCGGCTGCGAGAGGAAAGCACTCATCAAAATGAACAAAAGTTAAGTTTGGGCTATGACGAATAACCACTGATACGAAAAACCATCATCAGTTAATCTCCTGTACTCATTCTGGCTCAACCCAAAAGACCCTAAACAGCGCTTGATAATATGTCCGTTAGCTAAACACTTTACGATGACAGATTTCGCTCGCAATAGCAGGCGATGAAGCTGTTCTTTTTTTGACGCTTTAGGGTCAACAAAGTAAATCTCATCCGTGTGATTTTTTTGACAAAAGTAAAGCTGATTGGGATTTTTACAAGAAATCTGTGACGTGCTTAAAACAAGGGAGGAACGAATCGACTTTAGAGGCTTCAAAGTCAGCGGAGCTTCATCCGACATGAAATCCACATCAAGATTGAATATTTTCTTCCTTGCGTCTTGCTCTCAAATCGCCCCCACCATCACAAGTTCTCCACATATTCGGGGGAAATTCTCGTTATGCCCTTAAATATACGAATGCCACAAATATTTCTGTAGGGCATTCAACTTAAAATAATAGTATGATTAGTTAGTTGTAAGAATCCTTATTGCAAACGCCTTCTCTTTATAATCGGGTTTATTAATGCATGTTGTCCTTTAAACTAGAATTATAAAGAAATAAAGGAAGTATTTCAATTAGGTCGATTATTGTATCACTATTGATGATATTTATTATCCATGATAATTTTTTAATTTGCATGAAACGCGGCAAACAAATATGTTAGCTAGTTCTTATATATATATATATATATATATATATATATATATATATATATATATATATATATATATAATATGTAGTATATATATATATATATATATATATATATATATATATATATATAATATATATATATATATATATGGTGTTTCGAAATTAGAGGGCCCCCCTCTCTACAACATAAACTAAAATTGATATAGAGAAAAACAAAGGTAATTCAGAACAGGTATTTATTTAAGTTTCTCTGAGTATTTAATATTTTGTGTGGGCTCCATCTTCCTGTACCACAGCCTGCATTCTTGAGGGGTATGATTTCAGCAAATTGCAAAAAAGTTGAGACTCAAACTCCATTTCCCTGAGCACTTCAAGTCACCTCTCTTCGAAGGTCTTCGAGGCTTGGTATACCATCATAATTCACTGTGCATGCCTCAACACGATCCTTTAAGATACAACCAATGTTTTCACACACATAAGGCCAGGGGAGCTATCTGGAAATTCACTTGACAACAAGAAATCGATACCACTGTTCCGAAGCAGCTCCTGAGTCTGAAGAGCATTGAAACATGGTGCCTTATCATGCAAAATGTGACTTCTTCAACAGATAACACATTTTCAGGATCTTTAAGGAAAGGAAATACTCCACCAGTAAGCACAATTTCTCTGAAGTATTCGCCATTCTATGAC
>NC_061100.1:95782041-95787041 GCF_015104395.2 Macrobrachium nipponense | reverse complement strand
GATAACCAGCGATAACGAAGGATTCAGGTCCCTAAATGAATTCAAGAATTATTCTGGTAAAGTTCCAAGTGACTTCATGACGCTTGTCAGATTTACGCCATGGGGCAGGCTTCACCTTCTACCTAGTAGCTGCAGTGTTTGTTTAGGTCAGTGGTTCTCAGCCTTTTTATCTTCACACCCCCTCTAAGAGGTGGTAATTTCCTCCACGGCCACCTTGTGCCTATATGTAAAATTCCCTCTCAGAGTTAAAGGAAAATAAAATAAAAAGAGAGAGAAGAGGGGTTTTTACTCTCTTGGGAATGAATTGGTGAGATAATTGGCACTGCTTCTTAGCTACTAGATCTTAAATGCTGGGCTGAATGCCAGAGAGTGTACATTCTGTCTGTTTCTGTATTTGGACTTGAGAGCAACGAGCAGAGAAAATGCACCTTCACAAAGATCCATAGATCCGAACGTACCTATAATCCAAACGAGTCCAACTAGAGTAGTAGACTATGGGAAAGTAACGTTATAAGGCGACAATTTTGCATTTTTTTCATAAATTTCTGAATATTAGTTCCTCACTCTTGTTAAGAGAATAACGAGTATAATTAGAGAATTTTTCTGTTTTTCCCTAGGGCTCTGGCACCCCTTGAATTTGCTGACGAGCTCCCTAGGTGGGGTGTAGTCCCAAGGTTAAAAACCACTGATTTAGGCATTTTTGAGAGTGTATATCAAGTCGCGCTCTCCTTACCCAAGTGAGACAAGGAGCCCTAAACTGCACTTACGGCTATATATATATATATATATATATATATATATATATATATATATATATATAATATATATATATATATATATATATATATATATATTAGTGATACAAAGACAGAAGGTGACAACTGGTTACTGTGCAGCTAGTGAAAGAACTGTATACAAACTTTGGCATGACATATATGGGGACACTTCGTACAACTCAACCACATGTCCCTCAAAGATGCTAGAAAAGAATGTCATTGGACCTGCCCAGTCTGCATCTGCCTTTGATGCCACCACATCACTGCTACACATACAATTGGTAATGCGACTAAAAGCCCATAATTTTTTGGTATATTTTAACAGCACAACAATGGGTGTCAACAAGTTCGACCAAATATTTGTTGTTGTCAACAACAACAACAAAATATTCGGTTAACCAACAGTAAATAAACGTGCATTCTTGATGACTTTGGCAGAGGAGTTGGTACTGCCTTGGGCTGAAGAACGTATGGTCTTACCCACAATCATGAGGTCAACAGCCATGTTGATGACGTACATCTTCAGAATCAATACTCACTCCCATAGTTTAGATGCTGCCACTATCCCTTAGAAACCCAGCAGATGCCTATTGTGTACTAGGAAGGAAAACAAGAAGACCAAGAAGAGGTGCTCAGACTGCAACAACCGCTACACACTCACATGCCAGTAAGTTAAGATAAGAGCAGTTTATTATTTTCGGCTTTTCAATTTATTGTAGATATCGAAAGGTATACTTCATCCATATACGACAGTTTCATGGGGTATAAAGGCTTATATATATAAAGGTATATATATATATATATATATATATATATATATATATATATATATATATATATATATATATATATATATATGTACATTTCAGAAAAAGTCAAAATTTCATCAAGTAATTTTTTTTTTTTTTTTTTTTTTTTTTTTGCGGGGAGGGGTTGGCCTTAGCGGGACTTCCTTTCCAGAAATTAGTGTGCATCCCTGAAGAATTGTGGTTTGGGTAGAGAGGTTCTTAACTTCCCCTATCTGTGCCATTTCAAAAATAGAATGTCATAATTTGAAAAAAAAAAAAAAAAAAACAGGCTTCATCAATAGGTTTCATAATGGTTGTTGCATCAAAATAAAGTACTAAGTTCAAGGTTTACAATGTTATTTTTTTTCAGTAATAAATGTAAAATTACTATTTTTCTTTTTCTTCTTCTTCTTCTTCGTGTTCTTCATGGGGCTGATTGCAGCCCAGGTTACGTGAATAAGGACTGTATCAGAAGGAGGTCGATGTCCTCAGATGAGCCGTTGTAACCTTATTAAGAAGATCAGGGGTTTTCTTCACATCTCATTCGCCTCTGTTTATGATTAAATCGGTTTTCCGAGAAAGTACCGGCGAGGGAGGAAGGGTTCATATATCAAAAGGCAATGGTGAGCTAATCGAAGCCTCGTTTCTCATTCTCTTGTGTAGAGATATGGTTTTAATCTTTTGTAGCCAAACCTGTCAAACTCAGGCTAGTTGTTTCATTTATTGCTATTTCAGCAACTGCATGAGAACTATTTTTTACAATGAAGGTGTTTGTGCCTTTATACTACTATATATATATATATATAATATAATATATATATATATATATATATATATATATATATATATATATACGCATCTGTAATAGCCAGAATACCCTCTTAACTTCTTGAATTCTTTGCTCTTTTTTGGATACGCTTGTCACTACAAAGCCGGAAGATCCAAGTTCAAAGAGACTTTTTTTTTTTTTTTTTTAAGAAATTGTGATGACCTGGGTTTGTTTCCCGGTACCGGACATCATAATTTCTTTTTTAATAAATCACTTTGAACTTGGATCTTCAAGCTCTGTAGTGACAAGCGTATAAAAAAAAGGAGACCAAAGAATTAACGAAGTTAAAAGGGCATGTGGCTATTACAGTTGCATATGTATCTGGTAAAAAAAGTGACCAGTAGATTCTGCTTATACTTATAATTACAATAATATATATATATATATATATATATATATATATATATATATATATATATAAATATGTATATATATATATATGATATATATATATATATATATATATATATATATATATATATATATATATATATATAATATACATATATATATATAAAATCTTTCTAGCGATTAGATGGTCTCTGCAGGAATATGCATTGAAAACCTAATCCCAGTTCATTTAATACATTGCACCATTAGTGAAGTGATACATATTAATTCTGATATTCTCTAGATGACGCACAAAAAATTTCCTTTTAAATGACTGAGAACTTCGAAGAGTAAAATAGTGAGAGACTCATTTTCCGCTGTATAAGGGTTAGTGTTGCACATTTATGCACTGTATATTTTGCTAAAATCCTTTTGCATATATTTATCTCAAATGGATCAGCATCCTGGGAAAGTCTCCCTCCTAATCCGAACGAGTTGCTCCATTTTTTCAGAGATAATCATCTTTAATTACGCTGCGTCCCTTATATCCATCTGTGCTTTTGCTTGTGTTGGTCAACGAGATTTATGCTATATATATTTCTCATGGCCATTTTGTAATTGTCTACATAGATCAAGTTTTTCAGTGCATATTCCAGCAGAGACCATCATATCGTTACAAGGAATAAAACTCAGAATAGCAATCAGAGTCTGAAATACAATTTTATATGACTTATATTGTTAAATCATTAACTTTAAGCCTCAGTAACCTTTGTTTTTAAACATTTAGTAAAAAGGCCACTACGATAGTGCTTCCAAGCGTTGAGATTTGGTCTATTATCTATATAACATAAAACTAAAATATAGATGCCTTTCCTCATCAAAAGTGGTTAAGAGTAGAGATATGTGTTCCCCTCTATTAGGTTTTAATTTCTAATAGACAGCTCCTGAAGTACAGGGTATCCATAAAGTCATTCCCTGATTAATAAAATTAATGACTGAAATTATTGTGGATATGACCGTACAACTTTCAAATTCTGTTGAGCAATTACTAAAGTTTCTTTTGTTTGCCTACAGATGCCGCTGTGATCGCTCTATCCTCTAGATGAGTCAAGAATAGCAGAAATGGTATCATTGCATGAGAAAGCCCAGTGTACGTTATGGTACCACGAAACAAAATCACCTGTTGCAGTTGAACGTAAATTCAGAAATGAGTATCGACGAGATCCACCAGATGTTAAAAGCATTAAAGACTGGTATAAAAAGTTCACAGAGCCTGGAAGTGTCGAAGACCTTAAGAGGAGCGGTAGACCCAGTGTAAGTGATGCATCCGTTGGTGCTATGCGCAATGCCTTCCAGTGCAATCCTAGAAAATCGGTTCATTACCCTTCTTGATTTTTTTCTTATGGAGTTATATCAAGGATAAAGCGTACAGTACGCCAGTATAAAATGTTGAGACCTTAAAAGCAAGGATAACAGTAGTTCAGTCATTGCTGATCAAATTGAAGCAAACCTTACACCTCTACCTATCAAGGTTGTGTGTAATAAAGGTCTGGAACACGGGAAAGACTTTATGAACACCCTACTTGGAATAGCCTGAGAATATTTCTCTCCTTAATGTACCATACACTGCACACAAAGACATCAGGCATCGGTCGTATTTCTTTTACTTGGAGAAGCAGTTTCATTGACAGTTAAAATTTTACTTTAAGACTTAGGCTGAAATCTTCCAACACTAGACCGACATTTCTTCAGACCCTTTTCCTTAAGTGCATCTCTTCTCTTTTATATTCTACAGCCATCGCTAAAATGTCTTCATATGCAAGGATTTTTTCTTCCTTTAACATTCTTCATTAATTTCAGGTGGTTATCTATCTTGAGGCTCGTCGTAATGAGTGTCCATACATGACATACTGTAACTTGAATCTTGCCTAGTTGTCTGACACGTGAAGAAAAACTTTCATCACAAATTCAGATATTTCCCGAATCAATCTGGTCTGATCACTTCTTTCCCAAAACATGAACTTTTCCATCTCCCATTCTGTTTTCATTTTAAAATTGTATTTTTCTTGGCGCTAAACGGAATGAATTTCATCTTCTAAGTGCATAGCATTTAATAACATAAGTTTTTTTTAAGTACCATTTTGTTTCTGAATATCATGCGTAAAACTTACCATACTTTTTAAAGGTTGTATTATTTCTTATACGACTGGTATAGATATGGCAATAAGACAATTAATGTCTCTCAGGTCGGTGTATCATTTTCACAGTTTTATTTAA
>NC_061100.1:95762041-95774541 GCF_015104395.2 Macrobrachium nipponense | reverse complement strand
TATATTGTTAACCCTTAAGCGGCAAGAAAGGAACATCAGCGTGATCGCGCGCCATTCGGGGTAAGAGCTGTCATCGTAAATTGTTTTTCTGGTGGACGCTTCATCAAAAGCTGTTTCCCATCTTTTCGGTTGAGCCAGAATTAGAACAGTAAATTGACTGTTGATAGTTTCTCGTATAAACGATTACTCTTCTTATCCAATCAAAGGCCCCATTCTTCTTGATTTTGATGTTATGTTTTGTTTCGAGGATTATAAAATTTCTATCTTTTCATGTAAGTTGTTTTACTGCAAAAAAAATTATGTAATGAAATTTCATGGCGACCAAAAAAAAGCAAAAAGTAATTTCTTATTTCATTTGGTATTTGAATGGTGCAAATATAAAATCAAATATATATTCAAAGGACTCATGGGAAAAAATTAAAATCAACTGTAGTAACAATTCAGTTTTGTGTTAAATTCCATTTTGCTTAGAATGGAACGAGATTGAAATTTGAAATAATTAACTATGATAAAAGAAGTGCATTCAGGGCTTTAAAATTAAGGATTGCTATTATATATTTTTCTATAACCCGGGCGCAAAGTCACTCATTCTTATACACTGATATACAACAATGTTGTATATATATAATATAGATATATATATATATATATATATATATATATATATATATTATATATATATATATATATATATATATATATATATATACATATATATATATATATATATGTATAATATATATATATATATATATATATATATATATATATATATATATATATATATATATATATATATATATGTCTGTGTGTGTGTGTGTGTGTATTTGTTTTACGTGTGGGGGTCGTTTTGGATGAAGAAACGTATTAGAAAAATCATGTGATTTGCTATAAGGGCCACCACGACTCACACACGTAAGGTTAAGGGCAAGAATGGAGCACTTTAAACTTACCTTGAGTTAGAAAATCACTGAATTAAATAAGGTCGCCAGGAAACCAGCCGTTTATATTTAAGTTAAGTTTATTTACAAAAATGTACAGCCTTGAAACAAACTGAACGGCAGATAAAACCCGTGGAGAGGGCACAAAATACTGTGATAAGTTACTCTATTATATCACAATAGCAATTCGTTAACGGGTGCCTCTTAACATGAGAGATGGGCCGAATTCACGATCTATGCAAGACTGGTTGCTAATTATTGAGGATAATATCTTGTACGGTAAGTGGGCACTTGGCAAGGAGACAGGAACATTCCAGGTTACAATTAAACACAAAACAAAGACTTCTCTCACAAAATTTATGATTAAATTGCTATGGAGGGAATTCATCATTAAATCAAACACAATGCTGATAATATGGGAAGAAACAAATGCTTATGTTGAATAGCTCAGTTAATAGCTTTGAACAAGTCACAAGGGAAACACGTGATGCTAGGAATGGTACAAACGTGTTCGTAGAGAGAAAAGGGAAATTTAAATTTGGAAAAATTAGTGAGTTTTTCGTCTCAGAGAGATAGGGGCTGGTTGAATTTGCAACTTCTAGACGTACCTTAGATTGTGTGCGCATGTAGCTTGAGATAGGGTGCAGACACCAACCAGCGAAGATGAAACAAAGGGGCTGGCAATGCAGCGGCGGTCACGTCTGACCCCTATAAGGACTAGTAAAGGACTGAGGCCAATCCAGGGCATTCACGTTTTCATCTCAATTCAAGCACAGGGAGCGGCATCTGTCTGGAAGGTGCAAAATAACAAGCACAAGATTATGGGAGAATAGACCTTAAAGCTAAGACTACCTAAATGCCCAACCAGCAGCCCATGTAACCCCCGTGACCTACCCTTTTACTCTACGATAGGTCTCTAGTGTTTAACAAATTTATACCCCCTACCTTTGGGGAAGAACGGAAATGCCAATCCCCCATGACGGGCATCTCTACTGCTTTCCTTAAATTCCCCCCCAAGTCATACGATGTGGTTGGGGGGGGGGGGGGTTAAAAATGACTGCTGCATCTAGCTTAATTTAAATTCCAATTACTGGTGAGGTGAAGTGGGATGAAAAAACATGAAAATATATATAAGTTTGGAATGTGATGAATATATAAATGAAACTAGGAGCCACGAAGGAAAGTGAAACAATGGAGTAGCTGCAAGATCGTTCGACTCGACGTCCTTTATTTAGCAGACTGACATACATTAGAAACTGAGTGGACAAGGAAGGGTCACATAAGTGGCAGATTGGGATTATAAAGGAAATAAGTAGCTAGAATCCAACACACCTGGCGAATCAATAACCTTCCCAAACAAAACATGGGTACAATTTAAGAGGTTTACAAAAAGATTAAGTCCAACTGCTCAGACACAGGGACAAGACAATTAGAGGAATATACAGGTCGGCAACTGACCACATTCAAACTTTTGGTAAACAACAACTTTTTTTTTTTCACAAGATAAACTTATTCATAAAATATATATTAACCATACATATAGTCAAAGAAAATACCTATTAGGCAACTAATTTGCAATTAAGTCCGTGACTGTATTTGAGGTCATTCTTAAACATGTTACATATTCAAGGATCTAAATGAAACAGGCCAAGACTGACATTGAAATTACAACGTGAAGTAAGTTGTATAATGGCAGATTCTAAAAGATTTCGTAGTAAACATCTTTTGATCCTCCAATTACTGAACTACCAATCCACTTTATCCAGTGATTGTTTTCACTTAAATGAATGAAGATTTTATTGGATGTTTGCCCAGTTTTGACAGAATATTTATGCTGTTTGATTCTAACTTCTAAGTCCTTGCTAGATTGACGGACATAAAAAGAATGCAGTCCATATATGGAACTTTATACGTTATGTTGTTGCTTTCCCATGGGCCACTTTTTATTATCATTCCTTTTAGTGTGTTATTATAGTAAAAAAATCTTTTAGTGTTATTGAAGGAAAAACGAGGTTAACCTTAAAAGAGTTTAACAATGATTTTATGGTTTCAAAACCGATACAATAAGGCAAGCTGAGAATGTTCTAGAAGTTTCTTTCTCTGTGTTACTTACACTATAAAACTTTTAGTGGGCTTTTTATAGTAAATATCTAATATTTGTGAAGGATAACGTAAATCTGCCCCTATTTTTCTTGTGTTCAATTTCTTGATCCAAATATTGGGGACTGACAATATGCAATACTCGTAAAAACATAAAATAGAAAATTGATATTTTGATGTTAAGATGGTGGCCTGAATAAAAATGGACATAAGTTAAGTTGTTGGTTGGTTTCCTATATATACTGACTTTACATTGAAATAGTTTTCTATGTATCAAATCATCTAAGAAAGGAAGGCAATTGTCTTTTTCCAATTCTAAAGTAAACTTAATCGAAGTACCTGGCTATTTGATATAGAGAATAAATCATTTACATCAATACCAGCAGGCAAAACAGCTAAAATATCTTTAACATATCTATACTACTTTATTGGAATATAAAATTTAATAATATTAGGTAAATACCATTTTTCAAAGAATTCCATGTACAAGTTTGAGAGGAGTGATGATAAAGGGTCGCCCATTGCCATACCAAATATGTGTTGATAAAATTCACCATGTAATATAACCTTACAATCACAAATGCACAACCTAATGAGTGAAATAATGTGACTTACAGGTAGAGGTAATCGATGCTGGGTTAGTTCGTTACTATAATACTCTAAAATAGAATCTATAGGGACTTTGGTAAAAAGAGAACAATGTAATAGAATTACATACAAAAATGGAAATGCATCTTATTTCCATTATAAAGATATCGTTATGCTCTGTATAATAGGTCAAGGAGGAAAAAACTCCAAAATTATCATGTCTACTCAGGATATGTGCAAATACTGAATTATCATGTTTCTTATAAACAAGTGTCTCATCAGTTCCCTTGGTCTACGTGACCAACCAGACTCTCATGAGAATCTAAATCAACCCTTGAATCCTTATTCTTTCTCATGACCCCAAAACTCATGTGTGCATGTTAGTTTGTACGTATGTCACTTTTTCCTTAGATCAAATTGAGAACTTTACATTCACTCTCTTCCTATCTCCCATCTACTCAAGAATCCTTAAAAGAGCTCCTATCTCTAAGATGAGTCTTAACTTGTTGTAAATAGTTAAGACAATATATGTATCTTTTATACTTTGATGTGTTTTAAGAGAACCTTGAAGAATACCAACTATGAGAGAGAGAGAGAGAGAGAGAGAGAGAGAGAGAGAGAGAGAGAGAGAGAGAGATTAATTATGCGCCTCGAATACCAAACGCTATTCATGACTGTGAATCAGAAGTGCCTCTGGCGGACCGCTTGCCTGTATATCGTGGAAAGCTGGTCAAAGCTACAATAAATGGTGGCAGCTGGCTACGAACTTTGTCTTCACATCACTTTCACCACATCTTAAGAATGAATCACACGTCTGTCAGCGCAGTGCAGTGGTCATGAAAACATCCCGAGGCGGCCTTCACCGACATTCAACTGAGCAAATCTGGGATTGAATCTTGACTTCTACTTAACAACACAATATATTAGTGTATCATCAATGCGCCAACGGCAGCATTTTGATGTCATCGGAGTCTTCAACTTCATATCATCGGCATCAAAACACCTCGTTAACATATGCTTCCTGGAAGATCATCAACAGGACGACGGAAAGAAACAACCCACGTTGCTGCAACAAGCAAACACATCCGCCTCTAGGATGTGAAGGACATATGGATGACTGGCATAGGGCGTTTTTATACACAAGCAGAAGACACGCCATATATACGAGCTAAGTAAACCTAGCTTATTCATTGCTGTGTAGCCATTCAATTCATACACTCGTTCGATTTCAAGGCATTGCTGTTCCTGGGTGAGTTAAAATGACATTTACTAAAAAAAAAAAAAAAAAACTCTTGCAGGAATAATATTCTGTAATTTTTACCAACTCTCTATTTCCAGGGATATCACTTTAATATTTTTACTGTGTTTTACGAGCGTATGTTATTCTCATCTTTTACTGTGTGACTTATATATAATTTTCCGTGTGTGCATTTATTTGAGGTAGGCAAAAAGCGTCTTATGCGTTTGTGCAGGGTTAGGGTATATTCATACTGATATTTTGATAGGATTACTAACACACGTACTGTTCATAAAACACGTATAGTAAAGATGGCTACCACCACACCTGCTGCGGCGTCCGCTTCTAGCCCACCCAGCAATCCCGTAGTAACGTTGGTTAATGCAATTGTACCCTTCCTAGGGCAAGTTAATGGATTTTTGACACAAGGGGTTGAATCATGGATTTCATCCGTAGACGCTCACTTAAAAGCAAAAAGTATCACAATTCCATCCTTACAGCTTCAGGAAGCTAAAAGCTTCATTGATTTTGCAAAGGGTGACGCTGGATCATACCTTAGAGGGATTTCCTTTCAAGAGGCAAACACTTGGGAAGATTTCAAAGTAAAATTACGTTCAATCTACAGTAGTGAAGAAGCACTGGATGAAGTGTTAGCTTTGAGGAATAAACATAAGCTTATTTCCATGACTCAAAGTAAAATTACGTTCAATCTAAGGTAGTGAAGAAGTGCTGGATGAAGTGTTAGCTTTGAGGAATATACATAAGCTTATTTCCACGACTAATCTCAGTTTGGTAGATAGGGCAGTGTTAATTGCAGACCATCTGAGCGAATACATGGATCAATTTAATCAGTCAAATTGGGTTAACGGTACCAATATTACCACCAAGAACTTCGTCAGGCTAATTTACCTAACCTTCATATAAGCAATGTTGCCAGAAGCCTTAATTCGGTGTTTTGATGATAAACTAACTCCCGACAGTACAGAACTGGACATGTACAAGAAAGTTAGGCCTTTTCAAAACAAGAAAATAAACCACCAAGTAAATGTAGTTAGTAATAATCCGGTCGAGACAACTTGTTTCAATGAGAGAATGGCCATATGATGAATGACTGCTGCACACGTTTTTGTTCGATTCATTATAGCACAAACCATTCATATGCTTAGCATAATACTCTTGACCGCTCACAGAGTAATGTTAAAATTACACAGAATGTTGGTAGTGATAGTAAGAAGAAACACCCCGACCACAATAAGAAAATACCTTCTCATGGTAATGCTGCGCAGAAACAAACACAGGTAAAACGACCGTCCAGGAACTTACTTCCTAATCCTTCTGCCCAAAATAACCAAAGTATTGTGTGGGAAAGCGTACGCTCACAGATACTTTTGTCATAGTCCAACACATTAATATGTATCCAGTTGTAATTGTAGGATATCCATCTATGTGTTCTAACTCCTGTAAATGAATAGCGTATTTATCAAGGGAAAATTCTACAAGTCTTCGCACACATTAAAATCCGTTTTGGACCAAAGGAAGACAGATACTCAAACAGTAACGTACATAGAAGAACCTATCACCTGTTTCATGAACAAAGATATCATTCAAACCACTCAACACAATTCTCGGAAACCGGCTCTGGCAACCTACACGCAGTCGCTCGAACCCAATACACAATCGTATCTCTCTATACATGTTAGGAAAATTTTGCCAGGGCCAGAAATTTTAATCCTTCCGGACTTTGTGAAAATTAATGAACTTTCCGTAACACAAGCTTTGTACATTGTTGACTCCCATTACCAGGTCAATATTGAAGTCTGTAACCACCTGAATACCGATTTAGTAATTAAAGAGAACCAACACGTCATAGACGTTGAAGTACATAAATATCGAATTCTTACCGTCACTGAAATTAACCCAGTCCAACCGACTGTAGACGATTCTCTTTTACACTCAATCAGAAATAAAATAAATGCAGATATCCAGGATCAGAGGATTAGACAGAAATTTTTCGAGCTTCTGTCCAAATATCACGATGTCTTTTCCACGAGCAAGGGATTTCTAGGAAAAACAGATGTAATTGAACATCATATCAGATTAAGGGATGAAAATAAGGTTATCTACGTACTTGTATTGCCTTCCTATGAAATTTCAGAACGAAATCAATGAAGATGTAGATAAAATGTTAGCCGAGGGAGTTATAAAAAAAATCCAACAGCCCTTATAACTTTCCTTTAATTGTTGTGCCAAAAAAGGATCGGACTTGGCGGATATGTGT
This sequence comes from Macrobrachium nipponense, assembly GCF_015104395.2. Classification (NCBI taxonomy): domain Eukaryota; kingdom Metazoa; phylum Arthropoda; class Malacostraca; order Decapoda; family Palaemonidae; genus Macrobrachium; species Macrobrachium nipponense. The sequence continues at coordinate 95,767,397 of NC_061100.1, read as the reverse complement.
AGACTTCCGTCGCCTAAACGAAGAAACGATTCCCCATCGATTCCCCAACTTTCCGTAACACAAGCTTTGTACATTGTTGACTCCCATTACCAGGTCAATATTGAAGTCTGTAACCACCTGAATACCGATTTAGTAATTAAAGAGAACCAACACGTCATAGACGTTGAAGTACATAAATATCGAATTCTTACCGTCACTGAAATTAACCCAGTCCAACCGACTGTAGACGATTCTCTTTTACACTCAATCAGAAATAAAATAAATGCAGATATCCAGGATCAGAGGATTAGACAGAAATTTTTCGAGCTTCTGTCCAAATATCACGATGTCTTTTCCACGAGCAAGGGATTTCTAGGAAAAACAGATGTAATTGAACATCATATCAGATTAAGGGATGAAAATAAGGTTATCTACGTACTTGTATTGCCTTCCTATGAAATTTCAGAACGAAATCAATGAAGATGTAGATAAAATGTTAGCCGAGGGAGTTATTAAAAAAAATCCAACAGCCCTTATAACTTTCCTTTAATTGTTGTGCCAAAAAAGGATCGGACTTGGCGGATATGTGTAGACTTCCGTCGCCTAAACGAAGAAACGATTCCCCATCGATTCCCAGTGCCATGTACCGATGACGTCTTATCCCTGTAAGGTCAGAATAAATATTTCACTTCACTGGACTTAGGTAAAGGCTTTCACCAGATACCCTTAGATAAAGAAAGCACACCTTACGCCGTTTTTAGCACGACAAGGGGACATTATGAATTTTTACGTATGCCTTCACGAGAATGACTAATATAGTGTTTGGTGACCTGCTAGGTGTAACCCTCCACGCCTATATGGACGATCTTGTAATTTTTTCCAATACCATAGAAGAGCACTTGCGTAAACTTGAGTTAGTTCTTCAGAGATTAAGACAGCATAATTTAAGAGTAAAAATTTCTAAATGTGAGTTTTTTTTTTTTTAAAGAACTAGTCTATTTGGGCTTTACAGTATCCTGTCAAGGTCTTAAAGTAGTCCATGATAAAGTTTCAGTCATCAGCAACTTCCCTGCACCCACTAACATTAAGGGCGTACAACAGTTTCTGGCCATGTCCGGTTACTACCACAGGTCCGTGCATAACTACTCACTAATTAACGCTCCTTTAACTGACCTCACTAAGAAAGGTGCAGATTTCATAAGGGAAGAAAGACATCAATTGGCATTCGATACATTAAGCGAGAAATTGAGCACCTCCCCTATTTTAAAATTTCCCAATTTCAGTAAGGAATTCTTTGTTGCAACTGATGCCTCAGATCAGGGGGTAGGAGGGGTACTACTTCAACAATATGATGACAAGCTTTTCCCAATACTTTTCACTCACGCAAATTGAAGCCCTCTTAAAGTAAATACGCATTAATAGACAAGGAAGGGTTAGCTATTGTTAATTCGTTAACGCATTTCAAGTTCATAATTTACGGTTATCCTGTTAACGTCCTTACTGACCATAAGCCTCTCACCGACTTCTTCAAAGGCTTTAACCACAGCCCTAAAAGAACGAGATGGGCTATGACCATTCAGGACTTCAGCACAAAAATAGGATATCTACCTGGGAAAGCAAATATCATCGCTGATGCGTCATCACAGAACCCAGCACCAACGTATTCAAAACCATTAGCTGAATTAGAAGATATTGCCACACCCATACAAGTCATTAACCCAAACGATCGAGAACATTGAAGACATGGGGTGGAGCCCGGAACTGGTACAGACTGAACAACAGAAAGACCCTCAGTTAAGTTAAATATTAAACGCTTTGAACGGAAATCGTAAAGAAAAGGAATACGTAAAATATTCGCAACGAAATTTCATAATCAAGGATAATATTCTGTGTAGATCCGTGACTAGGAAAACCCGAAGTACGCCGCAGTCGATTAACGACCAGGTAGTTTTACCAATCTCTCTCATACTGACCATCGTAAACTGGTTCCATTCCAATCCCTTACACGGTCATCCTGGGTTTTCTATCATGTCACAAAAGGCCAAGTCACTATGCTACTGGTCTACGATGACTACAGATATCAGGAAACATAAACAATTGCAATATTTGTCACAAACACAAAGGACACACTAAGACAACCGTCATTCTCAGAACCTACCCCGTTCCAAACAAACCTTTTGAACGGGTACACCTAGATTGGTTAACAGGTTTTCATGAGTCTGACAGGGGAAATCTGCATCTCTTAGTGTTAATTGACGCCTTAACCAGATACACAGAATGAATACCTTTATGGAATAAAACAGCTATTGAATGTGCAAGGAGTTTTTACGAATGTTATATTTGTAGACATGGAATTCCTCACACAATTATCTCCAACTTCGGCGGAGAATTCAACAATCTCTTTCTTAATTCCTTGTGTATATTGTTAGGCATAAAGAAAATCAATACTATGATTTATCATCCTGAATCCAATGGTTTGGTAGAACGTGAGAATCGTAAGATGCTAGACATCCTACGGGTTACCCTAGGGGGTATGGATCTAAATTGGGACATAGCCATCATCCCTGCTGTATCAAGCACACTCAATCACAGTTATCACCACTCTACCGAAATGTCGCCTCACGAAGCAATCTACTGCGTGCCCGCTAGGACACCTTTTCATATCTTCACACCTACAACCGATTTGTCAGATCCTCTCAAGGACATAGTGTATACCAGTGTAAACAGGTTTAATACACTTCGTAGGTATCTTCAAGAAGCTCAAATCATCATGAAGAATACACACGACAAAAACACAAAACAAACAAAGCCCTGTGCAGTAGGTGATAATACATATATATATATATATGTATATATATATATATATATTATATAATATATATATATATATATTATATATATATTATATATATATATATACAAGTTTACGTACGGAAAGGATTGAAGTACAAACTAACTTCGAAATTTGAAGGACCTTTCGTAATTCTTGAAATTTTGGTAGCGAATAGACTGAAAGTTCAGAACCTAACCAAACCTACCGACATTCGCACAGTATCCATGGCTCACGTACGGGCTTAACCCTCTATGGGTTTGTATGAAAAAATCTCCTTTCTTTGTTATAAATTTTTTTCTCTGTATCATATTTTATTTGATGTGTTGGTTATTTTTAAAATGTGTTATTACAAATATTTTTGTTATTGCAGGCTCCAACATGAAGCTTGTCTTGTTATACCTAGTACTAATTATTCAAGTATCTTTCTCGGATGGCATTAATCCTAAGAGTTCCTTATTACGATGTAATCATGGCTCAGTCATTAAGAGAAATAAAGACCTTTTCGTTACATACAACAACATCATACTAGAAATAGGCATGAAGGCTATTTTCTTTCAAGAGAATGACGTAATTAAATCGGAACTGACTCTTTTCGCTGAATCCTTAATTCAATTGCACAGAACCTACCCACTTCCCTCCAAGCGACGAACGGTCACTCGCTCACACCTTGAGTATCGCGTATTGCTGAGTTAATGCCCTTTGAATTGCAGAATAAGACGGCTGACACGGAATGTTTAGCTCGTGACCTACTTATGGGGTAAATGCCGCATAACACTGTTGATAGACGTAACCCGATCATCTTTGCTGCACTTAATTTATTTGGTTTTGTTGCAAGGTTAGGTTTGTGTATCTCTAATCGTCTTAAAATTAACGATCAGAATAAGAGAATAGAAGGATTACAGCACGAACAAGATATAATCCTTTCTGAACTCAATAAACAAATTAAATCAATTTCCGACTCATAACAGTAGTGAAGGAACATTCAAGTAACTTAAATCATGTTCTGGACGTTCAATCTTTGCTCGCAACATTATCATACTATAATACAAAGATGGATCATATATACAATAAAGTTTCTCATTTCATTGAAAAAACCAAAGATTACGTTGAAGCTATCACAATTGCTACTAAAGGTGTTCTGTCACCGCACTTATTAATAGCCCATCAAAGATTTAACAAGGATTATAGACAACGCTCGTGATAGAGTCGGTTACACTCCGTTGATCGAATCACATAAGCTTGAATTTTACTATAGTTCAATCTCAGTGAGTGTAGAGCAAAGTAAAATCATAATCAATATCCCTTTTGATCCTTCCGACGCATGGGAATCCTATAAAATTTCTCCTTTTCCTACGTACATGTCGAATAGCTCATTACCAGTTATATCCAATCTGTCCGCCTACGTATTAATTTCCCCTAACAAGGAAACTTTTCCGGTCGTCAGAGACCCGGAATCGTTCGTTAATTGTTACGCAGCCATGGAGAAAAAGGTTTGAATGGCCGACTCCTTTGAATTCGGGAATATTTCTGAGAGTTCATGTGAGTTGGACCTAGCACTCAATGGAACTTCGTCCCATACGTGAGAACACTACTTGAACTATTTGTACACATATAAGAAGTCTAAGTTCGCTCACAGGCTGAACAACGGAACCTGGCTAAGATTTTCTTCAGAGAAATTCGACGTCGTTTGCACAGACGGTTCAGCAGTGGTATCCATCTTTTCATCGAGGCTGACGGATGTGTGGGGACGACAACCGACTACACCATCCATGGATAAACGCCATCATCCAAGGAAAAACGTATTTCGCAAACTATACCTGGAAGACCACCAATATAACAGCACGTCCCCTCCCATACAACCCTTCTGTCGTTAAAACAATAAAAAATTTGGATACTATGGATTCCATCCATCCTGTTTTCACGTTTGAAGAAGCCACATTCTACTATTCACTTCTAGCCTTGTGTATGTGCATGTTACTGATAATAATCGTCACGAATGTATTCGTTTGGCGCTGGACCAAGAAAATTAGGAAGGACCAACCAAGGAATGTCAGTAAAGACATTTGAAATCCTGGGACATAAGAGTCACGTAAAACTGATCACTTTACATGGTCTGTCGACTTGTTTTGTACTATTGCATTTAAAAATACTTTCTGTGAATCCAAACTCTAGCTGTGCGTCAGTACACCACGAAAACATATATATGAGTGTGAATCTCATATTTAACTATGCATTTGCAACATATATCTCTCATTTCTCATAAGGGTACCATTAATTTATGTTCTTCTATATATATATATATATATATATATAACCTATATGCATACCTACACATGTGTTGAGAGTCATGTACAACTACTACAAATCCATTATTATTTCCAAATTACCAATCTATTCTGTAAGTTGCTTTATGTATCTTCTTTTATTGCTGAAGTACAAGTATTATCTTTGTATGCCTTTCAGCACAAGTATTTTCTTTTTTATGCCTTTCAGCACAAGCATTATTTTTAGTATACATTTCAGCACGTGTATTAGCCCTCAATA
>NC_061100.1:95749541-95759541 GCF_015104395.2 Macrobrachium nipponense | reverse complement strand
TTTCGTTTGCTATGAATACACATGCAGACATGCCCCGTGAGGCACCCAGCAACCACGGGTGCCACTTGCCCAAAGCATGTGATTTCCAAGGCGTCACTGACCTCAAATTGCATTGGTCATCTTTCCTGGCTGTTTTTCATTTCAGCATTCTTTGAGGAATCTAGCGCTTGTCTCTAAGCGACCTGTCTCTAACCGGAAAGAGCTGAGATTAACAATTCACTACCGCCCCTTTTTAATATATATATATATATATATATATATATATATATATATATATATATATATAGATATATATATATATATATATATATATATATATATAGTAGTCCTATGCGGCCAATTATCAGTAATGTTGGCTTAATATCATATAAACTTTCAAATATATTACCAAGCTCTTGTCCCTGTTACTTGGAACTATCTCTTATTCTCACTTAAATAATTCTCTAGAATTAGCTTATATATTAGACAAGATCACTTTTTGCCTCACTCGTAAGTTTTGATGCTTGCTCTCTTTTTACTATAGTCACTATGGATTTTATTTTAGAAGATCTTAGTAATGAAATAACCCATCATGAATTACCTCTACCTGTAAGTCATATTATTCACTCACTGGGTTGTCATTTGTGATTGTAAGTTTATATTCAATGGTGAAATGTACCAACAAATATTTGGTATGGGCAGCCTTTTTTCACCACTCCTCTCAAACTTGTTTATGGAAGTCTTTGAAAAACGCTATTTACCTAATGCCATTTATATTCCTTTAAAGTGGTATAGATATGTTGATGATATTTTAGCTGTTTTGCCTGCTGGTATTGATGTAAATGATTTACTCTCTAAATTAAATAAGCATGTACCTTCGCTTAAGTTTACTTTAGAATTGGAAAAAGACAATTGCCTCCCTTTCTTGGATGTTTTAATACACAGAGAATCATTTCAATGCAAATTCAGTATTTATAGGAAACCAACCATCAACTTATGTTCATTTCTATTCAACCCACCATCTTAATAGCAAAATATAAATTTTTTCCTCTATGATTTTACGAGCTTTGCGCATTGTCAGTCCCCAATATTTGGATCAAGAAGTTGAATACATAAAAAATTTACAAGTTTATGCTATCCTTTACATATATTAGATATATATTTGGTATAATAACGCCCACAAAAAGTTTTACAGTGAAAGTAACACGGAGAAAGAAACCTCTAAGAACATACTTAGCTTGCCTTATTTTGGCTGTGTTGAAACCATAAAATCATTGTTTAAATCTTTTAAAGTCAACCTTGTTTTATCCTATAATAATACACTAAATGGAATACTAATTAAAAAATGGCCCTAAGGAAAGCAACAACAAATACATAAAATTCCATGTTTGGACTGCCCTTCTTTTTATATCGGCCAACCCAGCAAGAATTTAGAAATAGAAATTAAACAGCATAAGTATTCTGTCAAAAACTGGGCAAACATCCAGTGCAATATTTATTCATTTAAGTGAAAACTCTCACAGGATAAATTGAACCAGCAGTTCAGTAACTGAAACATCAAAAGATGTATTTTCATGATATCTTTCAGAATCCGCCATTATACAACTTATTTCTTCTTATAATTTTAACCTTTAGCTGTGGCTTGTATTATTTGGACCCCTGTATAAGTAAAATCTTTAAAAATCGCCTTAAAGATAAAATCACGACTTAATTATAAATTAGTACTTATAGATGTATATATATATATATATATATATATATATATATATATATATATATATATATATATATATATACATCTATAAGTACAATTCAATCAATCACTTTTGTAAAAAAAAAAATTGTGTACTTATAGATGTATATATTCTATATATATCTATATATATATATATATATATTATATAGATATTATATATATATATATATATATATGTATAGTAGATACATCTATAAGTCCACTTCAGTAAATCACATTTTGTAAACAAAAAATTTTTCGCATAGTGAACATTTTCACAAAATATATATAGTATATATATATATATATAGATATATATATATACATAATATATACACATATATATATACATATATATATATATATATATATATATATATATATATATATATGTTATGATCCACTCACTACCCTATGTAATTTTTTTATTGTCTTGGCCCTGCTTCCATGCAGTTGAACTTAATCTTTTGTAAACCTCTTAAAACATAACCCTGTTTTGGAAGGTACTACATATTTTTCCCTTATAATCCATATCTGTCATTTATAGGGGCCTTCTTTGTAAACTTACTTTTATATTTATATCAGTCTGCTTAGTAAAGGATGAGAATCGAAAGGCTTTGCAGTGGTACTTCATTATTCCACTTTCCTTCGTGAGTTTTGGATTTATTGAGATACATCCATATGTGTTTGTGTGTGTGTGTGTGTTTAAGTGTGGGTGTATGTGAAATATTTAATGTTTTTCTGGCGTGTGACGTCACATACAACATTCTGATCGATTTGTACCACTAAATCTACCTTTTGCAGAATTAACCAAAATTTTCGTTAAAATAAGCGCATGGAATCATAACGGTTGAGTACTCACAATACATTCTCAAGAAACTATATTTACTGTTTAAACGTTCAAAACCACAAATACCTCCGATTGGTGGGGAAATAAAGTATAACGAAATATTGGCATAAGATATAGAACAACTTCCGTAATGATCAATGCATATACTCAGCCGCAGTGGCAAGATGGAAGACTTTTGGAATTTACGATCAAAATTCAGCCTTCTAAAATACCAATATCCTTCCACCATCGAATAAATATCAGGTGCCTCTTTTTCCCAGATATAACTTTCTTGAATCCCCTTTTCATGAATGTACATAAAGGCAAAAGACTTTTAAAGGGCGACTGATTTCCCGAATGGGTTCACAACAATCCATTTCACACAGCGACCTCTGTAATTGTGCGGCGTAATGTCACTCGGGACGAGGGAGTTACGCGGCGATTTCCCTTATGAAGGTGCTTTCTATTGGCTCCTCAGTTACTGCGTCGTAAAACTCCTTCGTTCAGGAACGTAAGGTTTTTCTTTTCTTCTTCGATCGTGCTTTAATATTGTTATTGGGCGCCCTTTTTTTTTGTCACAAAACTTTTTAAAGAACTATTTGCCTAGTGGGCATTTATTGTTTCGAAAACCATTCATTCAAGTACTCAATAGATTTGATATTTTATTGTATTGTTGTTCACTATGATCAGTAAAGACAACTAGAGCATTAATTCAAACTGTTGAAAATTAAATCCTGATATGATGTAGTGTAAATATTTAGGCAGTAAAATTGATCCTGTATGTATAAAAAAAAAAAAAAAACAAGAATGTACACTGGTCAGATAAGCCATTTTCGTACAGATATTTTACATGATGCAGTTACGAGAAGATCTCACCCATTAGCCGGATCCAAGTGAGTCTCATTATCTTCCTCCCTGGAATTATTCCAGCGAGATGAGATAATCAAGGAAGGAAATAAGTGAAGAAATGGAGAGACAGATAATATCGAGGCAGTGCCGATGTGCATGGAGATGAGAGAGAGAGAGAGAGAGAGAGAGAGAGAGAGAAACATTTTACATTAAAAAAAGTTACTGAAAATAGAAAGCCTTTTGAGCTCTGAATGGCGCAAGCAAAAACTAGCAAATAAAAAGAATTAAAGAGATAAGAACTAATCGATCAATGGGTACAAGCAATGTTGAGATAACTGGGAAGAGAAAGTCTGGGATGGGTGAGAAACGGGAAGATGTAATAAATCCACTCCAGCCACGTGAATTGAGGTAAGCAAATAGGAGAAAAGGTTTAATTTTCCTGCGGTATTGGTGTCGGCTTCCTACGAAGGTCCCAAATTTAATCGGTTCCTCCCACGATATGTATTCTCAGAGGTTGTTCCACGTTTCAAGCAGGACTTAATTTTGATTCCTTACTTTAATCCCGGTTTGGATTCAGATTAATCTGCCTGATGCAATGCGGTTTGGTTTTCATCACCTCTAAAACCCTTATTAGGTGCATTTCCATTCTTGCGATTCCATTGCTGGGTGACACTTTCAGGTTAACTCTTTTATTCTAAATATCTCATGACCTCGTGTAGTTTATATTTTTTTTCTGACACACATGAAACATGTGTACTTTGAATGCCGTACAATATCATTTCCAGTACCAGATTAATTATTTTAAATAGTATAAATGTCTGTTGACGATGCTTTGTATATTGGAGACCCACTTTTCTTTGAGATGTCCTCAATAAATTTAGTTTTTGGTTCACAAACTGCTCATGTTTATTCAGATTTACTCACCTAAGTGATCAACTCCAAGGATAAGCTGATATTTCGGATAAAGGAAGGATACCAATATTCTTGAGAAATAACGACGACTAAAACGATGTGTGCAAAACAAAGAAAAACAAGAATTGTCTCTGTTGATACAAATACCGGTCATTATGATAGAAAACATTCCTCAAAACCAAAGGAATTTGGGAGGAATTCCTTTCCAAGGATTCAGATTGCAAGGTCGGATAAGAAAATGCAACTAGAAATTTCATTGCATGCGGAAATCCCATCAAAAGACAAGTCATGACCGGTCTCATATGTGAGTTGATTAGAGACTACAAGACAAAAACATTCTACTTTAAGCCCAATTAATGTTTGACCGACGGTCGCCCGTTACTCAAAATTGAATATTATGATGGGCTTACTCTTTCAAGTTCCTTGCACGCGTAAGCAAAATACACACACACACACATTTATATATATATATTATATATATATATATATATATATTATATATAATTTATATATATATATGTTATGTATATGTGTGTGGTGTGTGTGTGTGTATTTTACCTACGCGTGCAAGGGACTTGAAAAGGTAAGCCCATCATAATATTCAATTTTGAGTAAATGGCGACCGTTACTTTTAAGTATTACTTTAATGCACGCGCAGCGCACACACACATACACACTATATATATATATATATATTATATATATATATATATATATATATATATATATATATATGATAGATAGATATATATATATATATATATATATATATATATATATATATATATATATATATATAGTCTATCTATCTATATATATATATTATATATATATATATATACTATATATATATATATATATATATATATATATATATAGTGTGTATGTGTGTTACCCTGCATATGCATTAAAGTAATATTTAAAAGTAGTTCATGCTAAAGTCGGAAAAGTAAGTATTTAAATAAATAACTATAAAAATGATTAACCTGCCTGAAATCATTCATTCATTCCATTACAAATCTAGATAAATGCATTAAAAAGAGAACGGCCAGTGTAAAAAGTAGTCTGATGACTAATTAATCATAAAGTGAATATAACCCCCTTTCAATATCCTGATCATTGCATCGATAAGGAGAGACAGAAAAAGGCGCAGGAAAAATGTTGATCAGGGTAGAATGAATGGAGAACGCGAGGTGGTGGGGCTGATTTTAGAGCAAGACGCTGAGAAAAAAATATTTAATCTTGATGCGGAATTCATGTCAGATTGAAGCTCCGTTGCCCTTGAAGCCTCCAAGGTTGATTCGTTTCGTTAACTGCACCTTGTTTTAGGCAAGTCAAAAATTTCCTTGAATTTGTCGTATACGCTTTTGATTGATTTCGTTGTGTTGTATAGAATCGAATCGAATTATATATCTGCTTCACCGAGAGATTCAGGTCTGAAAAATTAACCTGGGTTAGTAAACTCATATTTGATTTCATGTATTTAAAATGCTGTCCTTGATCTATAATTCAGACGTCTTCAATTTATTTCAATGTTAATTATTTGTTTTGCGTTTTCAGTACATTTTATGAAACAATGAAAATCTGATTATTTTTCTGTAAAAGAAAACTATTGAGGTGGTTATTTGTCTGTCGACCCGCAATTTTTCTGTCCGCCCTTATTCTTGAAAACTACTGATGCTAGAAAGCTGCAAATTCATATGTTGATCATCCACCCTTCAATCACAATACATACAAAATTGCAGCCCTCAAGCCTCAGTAGTGTTTATGTTATTTAAAGTTAAATTTAGCCATGGTCGCGCCTTTAGCACCGCTATAATGAAAGTGGTTCCAAAAGGTGTTATGACAGAAATGTTTTGTGAGGGGTTGTATGATTATGGTATTATATAATTTGTTCATGACGCCTTTATATGATTTATTTGGCAGTTATTCATTTTATATTCACATTTTTGCACTCAAATTTGAGCTTTCAATTCATCGAACATTCCCATTTTTATTCCTCTCTCTCTCTCTCTCTCTCTCTCTCTCTCTCTCTCTCTCTCTCTCTCTCTCTCTTTGCAATTGTTTAAGAATTCAAGAGATGACCATATAGCAATCATGACCATAATTACTCTTGTATGTTCCGCAACTCACTATGATTAATATGTGAAGGGTTAATAAAAAACGCAATAACAATCTGTAGATACAAAAAAACGGGCAGAACCTGACAACAAAATGTTTAAATATGAAGATAAAAGGCCCAAAAAAACACTATTTGAACGTTGCAACCATATATTTCATACACTTCCTTCTGTGCTCCTGATCACTGGTAAAATATGGACATAGAATATCTTACAAGAGTTTATATACAAGCATAAGTAGGTGTGGCAGTAAGTCTCTACTGGTGACCCAGGAGGGTGGGATTAGAATATTCCCTGGTGATATTTGGCCTCTCGTCTGGCGACTCGTCCGGTGGTCGGATGTTCTTAGACACCTGCTTGAGAAGCGGCCTAAGGATTAGTTCGTCGATGTCATCCGATTGCCAATGTCCTCCTGACAGGTTCATATTGGTTTGAATGATGATAGCAGCTTCCAGCATCTCCCTTGTGTACAGACAGCTAGATTTGAAAACCAGCTCTGCCTCACTGCAGTTAATAGTATAGCCTTTGTCCCTAATATGTAAGAGAATCCCCAAGTTCGCTGATGCATATCGGACTGATCTTCTGTGCTCTGCTAATCTCTGTGAGAGGGATCTACCAGTTTCCCCAACTTAAATCTCATTACAATTGCTACACGGTATCTTGTAAACCCCGGCTTCTTCTCTTAATTTATTTAAGTATACGGTAATGAGCGAACTCCCGATGGATTTGGGATAATGGAAAATGAAAAGAATATTAGACCTGAGGTATTCTGTGGCTTTTTGGATGTTTTAATCGTATAAAGTTTTATTTTATTGTTGAAATCTATTTGTTTATCCTGAGTGGGGCCTCTATAGTATATTGTATTCGCTTTATTTATAGCCTTCTCGATAATGTATGGTGGATAGAGCAGTTGTGTTAGGTGCTGGGGGATCGTGTTGAATTCTTTACCAATGTACCCACTTGAACATATTCTAGGCCCCCTGAGGAATAGGTTGCACTCAACCATGATCTTTATGGATACGTCGTGGTAACTTTTCCCATTCTGTTTTAAATATTATGGTCGGAACTAGCGAATTTAGTTAATTAATTAAAGAAGTGACTGAAATCTGCCCAGCTATCACCCCGTTAAGTATAATTATTATCTAAGTATCGAAGCCAGATCATATTGCGGGGTTTGATAGAATACAAAATTTCTCTTTCGAAATATTCTATTCTTGCTAGAAGGGGTGACAGGGGACTGCCCATGCATGCTACAACTAAATTTTATACAAAAAGTTATCAGTTTAAATATCCCGCAAGTAACATCAAATTGCTCATTCTTGATGTTGAATCATAATTTACCAAAGTCCCGATCGCCGATGTGTTGTCCTTCTTAAAGAAGAAGTTACAACCATATGTAGAACATTTCGCTGTTTCATAGATTCCTTTTTTAAGTTACCACGATGTATCAGTAGAGATCATGGTAGGCTGCAACCTATTTCTCAGGGGTCTTAGAATATGTTCAAGTAGGTACATAGATACAGAATTCAACACGATCGGCCAACACCTAATGAGATCAGAAATCACCAGGGAATATTCTAATCTCATCCTTCCTGGGTCGTCGGTAGAGACTTACTTCCACACCTATTTATGCTTGAATATAAACTTTTGTAAGATATCCTATGTCCATATTTTACCAGTGAAAAGGAGCACAGAAGGAAGTGCTTGAAATATATACTGTTGTATTACAGTAAAAAAGACATTCATGTTTAAATATATACATATATATATATATATATATATATATATATATATATATATATATATATATATATATATATATATATGTGTGTGTATGCGTGTGAGTGGGTGTGTGTATGTATGTATGTATAATATATATATTTATGTTGTGTTTGTCTCTGTATATATTTACTCTTATCTATCCGCGAAGTAGATCAAGTAAGAAGGAGATATGAAAAACTACAAATAATCTTAGTTATGTCACGCTTCTAACCACCGATTTAGACATATCCCTTCGTGGCAGGCATTATAAAGCTGAGAAGTTGATGTTTGAAATCAAATATAATATATATTGACTCTTGAATACGCATTTAGATTAAATTAGGTATTTTCCAAGCTTTATTTTAATCTTTGTAAATGAAAGTTGTCTTTATATTGCTTGCTTGTCTATTTCCTGAATAAAAAAATCCGGATGAAAATGTTATAGGAAAACATAAGTTTTAAAAAATTTTCCCATACATCAAATCAAATGTTTTAGCATTAAAAAATCCCATTAAGCTTTCTTCTAATTTAAGAAGGATTAAATGTAAACAGAAAATAGGCAGCATCGTTATTTCGTAGATGGGATTTATTTTGTTAACCCTTAAGCGGCAAGAAAGGAACATCAGCGTGATCGCCCGCCATTTGGGGCAAGAGCTGTCATCGTAAATTGTTTTACTGGCGGACGCTTCATCAAAAGCTGTTTTCCATCTTTTCGGTTGAGCCAGAATTAGCACAGTAGAATGATTGTTGATGGTTTCTCGTATAAATATTACTCTTCTTACCACAGGCATCACTGTTCTTTACGTTGATGGTTAGGCCTTTTTTCGGGAATTTAACGATAAGAATGATTTTTTATAACATTTTTTATTTATCGTTTTCAAATATGAAACATATCTGTATATAATATGGCGATACAGAATAATGCTCATGGGTAAATTCTTGTTTCGTCAGGTTATCCCAAAAAGTAAGATAAGTCGTTTCATAAAATTATTTATATTTCCAAACATTCTTCTGTCATGATATCTATTCTGATCACCTTGGCGAGACTCTTAACTCAAGAATAGAGCGAAATAATATGAAATAAGTCACCTGGATATTACGTGTACAAAAAAGGCTTTGGAATTGTGGTTTCTTTTATATGTTTTTATGCACGTATAACCATGTTGCTCATATTCATATATATAGATTTATATATTATATAATAAATATATATACTTATCTATATATAATAATATATATAAGATATTATATATAATAATATATATTATATATATATGTATATATTAATATATATATATATTAGTATTATATATATAATGTAATATATATAATTATATTATCTATCTCTATTATATATAATATATTATTATATATATCTGTATAATATATTAATGTATTATATATTATATATATATATATATATATTATATAATATATATATATATTTATATATAATGCATTATATATACGCATATTATATTATATAATAATATATATATATTATATTATCTAATATATAAATTATTATATATATATGTATATCTATATATATATATATATATATATATAATTAAATAATGTATATATATCTATTGATATATATATATATTATATATGTATAATATATATATTAGATATACATATATGATAATATATCTATATATATAGATAAATATATAGTATAATATATATTTACTATATATCTATATATATAATAGTAATTATAATTTATATATATATATATATACAATATATTGTTATATATATTATATACGATATATATCTAATAATATCTATATTATATATATGTATCTG
>NC_061100.1:95729541-95747041 GCF_015104395.2 Macrobrachium nipponense | reverse complement strand
TGCTTGTAACCAGAACCAAATAGATCTTGACCAGAATCAGCTTAGAATCGGCTATCGAGTAGGTGCCTTACTATCTATTTCACCTATTTTAGCCGTGGCCACAATAGACGATACAGATCAAAACATAGATGTATGAACTTCAAACAGCAGGCAAAGACATGCTGCTGCACTGTAACTAAGCCTTGAAAAATAATTGCATGTACGAAATGATATACCAAAGTGTTCAAACCATCTCATATAAGCTGATCTGGTAGTTTTTTCAACGTAAGTGGCATCACAACCACTATACTGCCATTCATAGATCACATTGGACCGAAGGTTTGTTGGTACAGTCTTTAATTTTAAAGAAATTACGTCATTCATCTTGCAAAACGAAATATTTTGATAATCAGCTGAGGGTAACCAAAGGACAAAATCGAAATTAATTGCTTTTTTAAAATCGTAACTTTGAGACTCGGTAAAGGTGAAAGATAAATAAAGAAGAGATTTCTTTATGTCGGCGGTAGTTTCGGGTTGTTTGTTTATATATAGCTTTGAAAGTTGTTTACCAATATATGTACTCACGTAATTCAACGGACAGCCATTGTTTTTTAAAAGTTACCTTAGAAATTCCAATTCTTCATGCAAATTGAAAAAGCTAGCGTAAATATCAAAATCATCTTATATTTCAAAGGTATAGCCGATTGAAATTTAGACATAAAACCCGTGAAAGTTGGCTATCTAAAAACTGAAGTGTGAAATTTATTATTAAGACGTTTTAGCTGAATATCTAGAAAAAAGTGAGCGTATGATTATCTTCGATTTCTATAATAATATGCTTCTTATTAAGGTACTCTAAAAAAAAAAAAAAAAGGAATCTGGTCACGACTCTTAAAGATTCAGAAATTATCATCGACAAACCTCATGTACAGTTAGAGCTTCAAATCTAAAGGACAATCGACTAACCATTTTCTTTTTTTTCTCTCTCCATAAAACACATAACAGCATTAGTCAAAAATGGAGCTACACAGGTTCCCATCCTTACACCATCTGTTTGCTTATGGCCTGTCCACACTAGGAAACATTCTTTGCAAACAAAGTTTACAAACTTTCTTTGCAAACAGTTTCCAAACTGTCTCCAAACAATGTTTCCTGTCCGGACCTGTTGTCATCAGAATGCTTGTCGGTGCAGTAGCCTCTCTATTCTACTTGGATATTTTAATGCACTCGAGGAGAGATAAGAGAGAGAAAAAGAGATGGGTAACGAAGTTTTTAGAAAAAGGAGCGTGTCGTACTGACTTGCTTCTGGCGGAATTGAAAATAAGTACAAATTTACACATACACGTATACAAATACATGCATATATATATATATATATATATATATATATATATATATATATATATATATATATGTGTGTGTGTGTGTGTGTGTGTGTGTGTGTGTGTGTGTGTATGTGTGTTTGGTGTTGTATGAATAAACAAACACATTGTACACGTGTATACTTACATATAGGCATGCATACATAATATATATACACACACATATATATGCATTATACATGTGTAAATATAAATATACACACAGAAACACTAAATGTTTTCCATTCTGGATGGGAAACAAATATACGGTAAAAGTGTTTGTTTCCAGACAATGTTTCCTAGTGTGGCGAGGTCTTTACACAACAAACCGTTAAAAAGAAAACATTCTTTGGTAGCTAAGATTGAAAGTTCCTTTAACTGCGACCTTTTAAACCCACTGACAGTATCATTATTTTCAAACAGCTCATTTAGGCAAATCCAGTTGAGTTTGAGTAAACAGAGACTTCACATCAAACCAGTCTATAAAACATTACAATTTTTTAGACAGTTAGTAAAGTGAATGCGGCCATTTAAGGTGTACTCATTTGTAGTTAACGGCGCAAGGACGGGAACAAGAAACTCAGCAGTATGATAGTTGGCAGTTCCAATAGCTGATAAAATCTGTCTTAATGGGTGATCTTCCTTATGAACCTCTGGGAGTCCGTATAGTCTTTCCAGGACGCTTAAGGTCATGAAAAACCTCTTTAAAAAACAATCATATTTATATAGCGTGTCTAATATTCTATTGGTTTTATTTTATAAATTCCCAATGCATTTCAAAGAGTTTTTTCAGTTACCAGGAACTTGGTCTGAGCATTAAGGATGTCCATCATTTTCTCAAATTACTGTCTTATTCAGCAAGACAACACCATTGCCCTTATCGGGTTTTGTAACCACAGTGACTGAGTCTTCAGATAGAATGTATGATATTAAACTCGTCATTACTAAGTAAATTGTAAAAGAAGGAAAACGCAAGGCTTTCAAGTGTTGAACTAAAATGATCATAAGAGTAGCCTTTGGGAATGTTGGCATAAAAATCATGTTTGTAAAGCTCTAAACAATCTTTCCCAAATCAAACAGTGTGAGTCAAAACGAAACTTTTTAGACGTAAAACCAAATTAAGACGGAGTGACAAAGCCGTTTTATATATATATATATATATATATATATATATATATATATATATATATATATATATATATATATATATATATATATATATATATATATATATATATATGTATATATATATATATATATATATATATATATTATATATATTTATATATATACATAATATATATATATATATATATATATATATATATATATATATATATATATATAACGGCTTTGTCACTCCATCTTAATTTTGCTTTTGCGTCTAAAAAGTTTCGTTTTGAATTACACACACACACCCATATACTGTATATGGGTGTTTATGGGTGTATTAAATGTTTTTAATGTGTATATGTACTTCTGTTCTTTGTAAATCGACAGTTTTTAGATATTTTTAATCTTGAGTAAAAGCATAAAAATAGTTCGGGTATTTAGCACAAATAACAAAACAAAAAATGAAGTATGCGCAGGAATACTAATGATCGTCATACATTCTCAGGAATCTATCCGTAGGTTTAACGTTTATAGCCACTTAACCTCCCGTCGTTGGAAAAATGAAACTTAAATGAATTTGGGCTGAAGAGAAAGAACGGGTTCCATTAATATCAAATGTAAAGACCATCAGGCAGCGGCTGAAAGAAAAACCTTTGAAATCTGCTGGATAAAAAACGAAAACTCTTTTACCTCACCATCATATAAAGAAAATGAATCCTGAAGGAAGCCTCATCCATTACACATCACCCTTAAATGTCAGGGCCTCTTCTTTCCTGATGTCCCATTCTTGACGGCCCTTTTAATGAATAATATTCATAAAGGCACAGGCGATATCAAAGGAGACATTTCCCGAATAGGTTTACAACTACCCGTTGCGTCAAACGACCTGTAATTGTGCGACGTGATGTCACTCTGGATGAGGGGAGTTGCGCGGTGATTTTCCTCATGAAGGCGGTTCTTTCTATCGGCTCCTCAGTTACTGCGTCGTAAATCTCCTTTGGATTTTCTTTTCTTCCTCGATCATGTTTTAAAATTCTCATTGGAGCGCCATTTTATTTATGTTTCTACATTGTGCCTTGCAATGTCTCTTTAGCAAAATATTTGTCAACCTTGCATTGACATGCTGCGAAAACTATTCATTGAAGTTCTCAATGGATATGAAATTTTATTGTTGCTCTTTATGATAAATAAAAAGAACTAGAGAATGAATGTAAATCTTAACAAAATAAACCATGTTTTGATTTGAATATATAATTAGCCAATAACATTTATCCTGAAAATAAGAAGAAAAGTAAGAACGTATAAAGGTCATAACATGAGCCATTTTCATACATCTATCTTACATGATGCAATCAAGGGAATACTCTCACCCATCGGCCGGATCCAAGTGAGCCTCATTATCTTCCTCGCTACAATTATTCCCGCGAGGTGAGATAATCAAGAAAAGGAAATAAGAGTGGAAATGAAAAGACAGGAGGTGACGAGATAATGCCGATGTGCATGGATATAAGAGAGAGAAAGAGAGAAACACTTTCCGTCCCTCCCAAAAAGAAAAAAAAAATATTATGAATACTGAATGCATAAGTCAAGGATAATAAAGGAATATCATTAAAGAGATAAGAAGTAATGGATCCAAGGGTACAAGCTATGTTGAGAGATCTAGGAAGAGAAAGTCTGGAATGAGGTGAAGAGCTAATATGTGATAAATTTCCTTTGTCAAATGAGCTCCAGCCACGTGACTCCAGGTTAGCAAAGAGGAGAAAAGGTAGTTTAATCTTGATGCGGAATTGGTGTCGGCCTCAAGCGCGGTTTCCTACGAAGGTCACAAACGTAATCGGTTTTCCCCACGAAATGTATTCTCAGAGGTGCTCCACGTGGCTTGTAAGGCTTAAGTCTGCTTCCTTACTTTAATCACGGCTCGGATTCAGATTAATCTGTAACTTCTACAACCCATATTGCCTGTTTTTCTTTTTCTTGTGATTTCATTGTTGGTTTAGACTTTTTCTAGATCAACACTTTTTTTTTTTTTTTTTTTAATATTCCTTGACTCAGGAGTAGTTGATCCCTTTTTCTGATTCTGTTAGTTTGTTTGGTTTGTTTGTTTGTTTGTTGGCACCCTGGGGCATAGGATCAAGTGTTAATTTAGCTCTTCCCCCCCATCCCCACCCCTCACCTCTCCTCCCTCCTCCTTCCCCTTCCCTCCACCCTCCACTTCCCCATCCCTCCTACCCTAACATCCCCTCCCCTTTCTCTCTCCCTCTCCTTCCCCCTCCCTCCACCCTCCACTTCCCCCGTCCCTACCCCTTCCTCCTCCCCTCTCCCTCCCCGTCGCTCTTCGTCTCCTCCCACCTCCCCCTCCCCTTCCATTTTCCATCCCCCTTCCTTTCCTCCTCCTTTTCCTCTTCCCTCTTCCCTCCCTTTCTTCTCCCCCTCCCCATTCACTCTTATGCAGCACCAGATTCAATTTTCTTTGAAAAATAGCATAAATATGCACACCCGAGACCCATTTAACTTTGAGTTTTACTCAACAAATTTATTTTTCTGGTTCACAAACTGCTTTTGTTTATTTAGATTCATTCATTTAAGTGATCAACCATAAGGATAAGCTCGTATGTCGGGTACAGCATCACAATTTTCTTGAGAAATGACGATGAATAAAGAGATTCATTTAGACCGAAGAAACATAGGAATTCCGTCTGACGATACAATTGCCAGCCATCGTTGTAGAAAACATTCTTCAAAACCAAAGGAATTTGGGAGGCATAAATTTTCAAGGATTTGGATTGCAAAGTCTGATAAGAAAATGTAACTAATAGTTTCATTACATGCTAAAATCACACCAAAATATCAGTCATGATCCATCTCATATTGTGATTCGATTAAAGACTAGAAGACATAAGCAATCTACTTTGAACCGAGATGAATGTTTAACCAACGGTCACCCGTTACTCAGAACTGAATATTATGATGGACCTAGCTCTCTGTTTCTGTGTACGGTCACCTTAGAATTTTAGTGTGGTTCTTGCACACACACGCACACACACAAACATACAGACACACACATATATATATTATATATGTATATTGTTTATGTATGCGAGTGTATGGCGTTAATATATAATTATTCATTTCTTTTTTATATGTGAGTGAGTTTTATTTCTAAGGCATTATTTTATAACCATGTGAGTGATGAGCCATGAAAAAATACTTGAAGTGTGTGAGAATAATTCTTGACGCTCGAATTTTATGCTGTTGTGTTCGCAACACAATCATCTGTCCCGTCTTCTACCACTGAATGAACATTATGGAAACGCAGCTTTTCAAATTACTTCAGAATCGCGACGGACAAACCATTTTGGGTTTGTTATCTCTGCATCTCTCAATCACATTCATGATTTCCCCTTTATCCTGCGGAAATGGGACGTGGATATAACTTGCTTAAATCAGAACTTAAACTCTTTCTTATTTCGCACTGGAATGAAGAAGGAGGAAAGAGCTGAACGACTAAAAAGGGTAAGGTCTGCACAAAACATAAATCTCACACCGGAGAGAGAGGAGATGACGAGGTGTTGGAGTTTAAACTGGGGGATAGGTGCTTGTTAACAACGACTCAAGGGTAGTTAGGTGGGTAGTTTGCTTTGCTGTGACATTTATAAAAAAAAATATTTCTTTTCAATGGTGATTTTACAGCTCGTTGCATGTGTTCCAGTATTAGAGAACTCGGGATTAGAGATTCTGGACCCAGTTCTATAACTCAGTCCTAAATGGCTATAATACCGTATTTGCAACAGTCTCCGCGAAGCACCAATATGAATACCAAGATATCTTGGGCATTGAAATTTATATATAATTGTCCTTGTAATTAAAAAACCTTCCAATATTGGGGGATTCATGGGAATGAGTTAAGTTTCAAAAAACCAAATTCCTTTTCAATAATATTTTCAACTTTAGAGCGCAACCTCTCCGAATCAGCAAATGGAATAGGCGCATACATGGTCAGCCTGGGTACATTGAAATTAAGAGCGGGTGTCGACAGATACTTCGTTAACAATTCGTTAATAACCTTAAACACCAATTTCTTGGGGACTGAGTTCTTGACAAAATAATCTATAGGAGACTCAACTTCAAGGTGGAAGGAGGCCCAATCGGATGTGTACCGAAGGGCTCTAAAGACCAAGGTAGAAATGACATTATTTTTAAATGCAAGCAAACACGAGCTAAAAAAAATGGTTTTTACCAAGTCCAGTGAAAGTACTCTTTCTAAAGACACCTGTGTTAGATTGATGGTCAAGCCTAGTTACATTTTATCCAAAAAGGGAAATGGTGTCATCCTTCTCACACTCCACCGTAAATTTAATGTTAAGTTGGGCCTGATTCACGTAATCTAAAAACAGTTGATGACAACATGAAACGTTTCGTATTATATCAATAAAGCACGTGTAACTGACTGTCGTCTGACTGGACCCCTCTTCACTGATATATATATATATATATATATATATATATATATATATATATATATACATATATATATATATATATGATTAGCCTATATATATATATATATATATATATATATATAAATATATATAATTATAATAGAATACTTTTAACAAGAATTACCTCTGTAAGCATTTTATCGTAATAAAAAAATATTAAGGAAAAATATACATATCTCTACGGGATCTACTCACAGATTTCATTTACCAGTATGTATTATGAGGAGAATTACTCACCTGCCTTACCAGTAACAAGAAAGCCGCTATAAAAAGATCGAGAAAAACCTCTACAAGATTAATGCCGCTGAAGCAGGAATAACATTCAACAAAACCTATTATTATTATTATTATTATTATTATTATTATTATTATTATTATTATTATTATTATTATTATTATTATTATTATTATTATTATATTTCATGAACGAATGACCATGAAGGATAAATGAAGTTTCTCAGAATATTGTTGCTTGTTGTTTTCCTTTAAGCTTCATTATGCCAGCTGACGATTGTGATCTTTGTCTATCCTTTTATGGAATTCTCACTCATTCTATACAAAGTTCATCTCATTTCGTAACAGTTATTCTACTTAACATCTGCTTTGGAAGGATGTTTTTCACCTGCCTAATGATGCAACATTTTAACAACAATCGGATCTCTTTCCTTTCTGTATACGAATATCGTGAATTTTATCAACAAATATTTGGCATGGCAAAGGGCAACCCTTTATCGCCTCTCCTCTCAAACTTGTACATGGAATTCTTTGAAAAACGCTACTTACCTAATATCATTTATATTCCTGTAAAGTGGTATAGATATGTTGATGATATTTTAGCTGTTCGGCCTGTCGGTATTGATGCAAATGATTTACTCTCTAAATTAAATAACCAGGTACCATCGATTAAGTTTACTCTAGAATTAGAAAAAGACAATTGCCTCCCTTTCTTAGATGTTTTGATACATAGAGAACCATTTGAATGTAAATTTAGTATTTATAGGAAACCGACTAACAACTTAACTTATGCTCATTTCTATTTCAGGCCACCAACTTCACATAAAAATATCAATCTTTTCTTCTATCTTTTTCGAGCATTGCGCATTGTCAGTCCCTAATATTTGGATCAAGAAATTGAATACATAAGAAAAATAGGTAAAGATTTATGTTATTCTTCACATATATTAGATATTTGTTATATTAAAGCCCACAAAAAGTTTTATAGTGTAAGTAACACGGAGAAAGAAAATTCTAAGAACATTCTCAGTTTGCCTTATTTTAACGGATTTGGAACCATTAAATCATTGCTAAAAGCCTTTAAGGACAACCTTGTTTTTTCCTATAATAACGCACTAAAAGGAATGTTAATAGAAAATGGCTCCAGAGAAAGCAACAACATAATATATAAAATTCCGTGTTTGGATTGTCCCTCATTTTATCTCGGACAGTCGAGCAAGGGCTTAGAAGTAAGGTTAAGCCAGCATAAACATTCTGTAAAAACTGGGCAAACATCTAATGCAATATTCATTCATTTAAGTGAAAATAACCACGGAATAATTTGGATTGGAAGTTCAGTAATGCAAGGTCAAAAGATGTCTTATCACGAAATCTTTTAGAATCTGCTTTAATACAACTTACTTCTCATTGTAATTTCAATATTAGCCGTGGCCTGTTTCATTTAGACCCTTGTATTTGAAACATGTTTAAGAATGACCTCAAAGATATAATTACAGACTTAAATAAAAATTAGTTGCCTTAGAGATATCTTCGTTGTATATATATGTTTAATATGTATTGTGAGTATGTATTGTGAATATTGTTTTGTTTACCAAAGTTCTGAATAGCTGTCACCTTTAATAATCCTTTAATTGTCTTGTCCTTATGTGTGAGCAGATTGTCTTAAACTTTTAATTGTACCCATGTATTTGCTTGTTTGGGAAGGTTACTCATCTTCTAGGTGTGTCGGATTCTAGGTACTAATCTCTTTATAATACCTATCTGTCAGTTATACGACCTTTCGTGTATTGTCATTTCCTCTTGTAAATCAGTTCTTCTGCTAAGTAAAGGACGGGTGAACGTCGAAAGATCTCGCAGATACTCCGTTGTTTATTTTCCCTCGTGGCATATACCTTTATTTATGGATTTATCACGTTCCTAACTTTCGTGATTCAGTTATACATATAGTATATACGTATATATAGTATAATGTAAGGAAATATGCATAACTCTACGGAATGTACTCACAGATTTCATTTACCATTATCGTATTGCGTATGTCTAATATCGGAGAATTGCTCACCTGCCTTTACAGTAACGAGAAAGCCGCTATAAGAAAGATCGAGAAAAACCTCTACAAGATTAATGCCGCTGAAGCAGCAATAACATTCATAATAACGGTCAGCATACAGTCGACCCCTCTCTCTTGCTGACCATCTCGTATATAAAGAGCAGGACTCAGTACAAACCATAGTTTACTCCCGTCATTTTGCGTCAACATGCTCAGTCGAGCGAGCGTGAGAGAAAAATTGCCTAAAAACAGCTTTAGCAAATATAGTGACAGAAGATTGAAATGTCTACGGACAATTACCACCAGATTTCAGTTACCAGACGATCACGCCCACTTTTTTGGTCGATCGCCTTTCACCCACAATCCTATTTAAACAAACAAAAAGTAAGCACACACCACACACACACACACACATATATATATATATATAATATATATATATATATATATATATATATATATATGTGTGTGTGTGTGTGTGTGTGTGTGTGTGTTTGTGTGTGTGTGTGTGTGTGTGTATACACGTACATATATACATACATACATAAATATATATATATATATATATATATATATATATATATATGATATATATATATAAGAGAGGCAATTGTACTCATGTTTTATCGTACTATGGTGCTATTTAAATTTTTTCCCCACGAAGTAATATGTGATTATGTAATACGGTAGATCGTAAAAGAGATTCAGTTTTTTACAGAATATCTCGGAGTCCAAAAGTCTGGCCAACCCTGCTGTAGTTGATAGGATTTATTCGGCAGAAAGAAAATTACACTCGGATTTGCGACTGTTTTCCTCTCCGGAAATGACGAACATCGGTGAGTTACTGGCAAGTGCAGTAACCCTGAAAAATCAGTTATTAGGAAAATAAAGAAAAGCTATGTATACTCGATGCAGCTGATGCAGCAGTAATATTCAACACCTCATGTTTGAAAGAGGGTCTAGTCTATTAGCTGCCCATTTGATAATAATAATAATAATAATAATAATAATAAAATAATAATAATAATAATAATAATAATAATAATAATAATAATAATAACCTCTTCATTTCATAGCCATATAAGTGAATGACCATAAAGGAATAAATGAAGTTTTTTTGAATGCCGTTTCTGTTGTTTTACTTTAAGCTGGCCTTATGTCAGCACTCTTTTTTTATCTTTGGCTGCCCGTGGTTGACATGACACCCCTGGAAGATAATGTAGCAGAATAGTTCACACCGCTGAAACCTTACACTGTTGCATTTGTATAGCAGTTTTTATTTCCTCTTTTTCCGCTGAGTACTATCTGTTTTGAAATCCCAGATTCTCAAACTACGTCGGAATCACGATGGGCTAAATTTGTGTGGTTTACTATTCTTGATCATGCTTCATAGCTTGTTTCATTTATGAGATTTTTTATTTTTTTTATTTGAGTAGTTAATGAACATGGCTTACTACATTTACTCTAACATTTTTCGTTTTTAGTTTTGGGATGAAGAAATACATAAAAGATTTGGATTTTTATGCCTGGCCTTACTTCGAGCTGAAGATAGTACGAGGAATGATGTAACAATTTTGAAATACTAACGTGAAATGTGAAAGACTTCATTTTATATATATATATATATATATATATATATATATATATATATATATATATAAATATATATAGATATATATATATATATATATATATATTTATATATATATATATATATATATATATATATATATATATACAATATTCGCAATTCCAGATATACGACAAATAAGGAACGAAATCATTTTTTTTATGATGAAGGCTAGTCAGAAACAAACGATGAAGCATTGGCCATTCATCCCTTTAAAGATATTGACCACTGCATGGCGAAAACAATACAGGTACATTATGTATTAAACGCGAGAAACCTTAGAGTCCAAGTAATAAGGAGTAACGCTTGGAGAAAGAGTATTGGAATAAGGATGAGGATGACCAGTATACGGCTGAAAAGGAGAACAGATTTGATGCTGATGCAGAATTTCTGTTTTTTTCCTATAGAAGATTAACAAACAAATGTGCTCTTTTCTATGTATATGATCCCAACTATAGGCTCTGGATTTGATTTGCTATTGTGTATACGAACTACATTACAGATCAAATTTTCCTCATATGTAAAGGTGTAAGTGTTAGAGATGTTTAAGCCTAAAGTGTTCCATGTTTTTCTCACGAGTTAAATACATTTTCTTAAAAGGTTAAGTTCTATATTTATCTTTTACAGATTTCATTCATAAAAGGAAATGTTCCCTCCAGAAAGGAACGGAATTCCGATTGTCGTTAAAATTTTCCGGTCATCAGGGAGGTAAAGACGTCCACAAAGGCTTGGAAACACTTGAGGAATTCCTTTTCCAGGATTCTACCTGGAATATCTGTTATAAAAACAGTTGCTAAAAACATCATGTCATTTGTCCTGCGTTAGCGAGGATCGTTTTAAAGGTTATCAAAAGATCCAGACCCGTTTGCGTTCAATGATTATAGGAAATATCACTGTTTCTGTATTTGAGTAGTCTTTAATTAGTTTCCTTTGGGTAATCCTTTATGTCATAACTATTGACACAGTAATCTAATATTCTGACCGATGATCTATGAAAGCTATTTAAAGAATAAGAAGCTAAAACGGTGATAGACATATTTTTGAGTTTCAGTAACTTTTCTGCTGATTGAATGGAAACTGAATTCCTGCATAGCTCTCTAAACCCTCCACCATTTTCCAGCCAACGCATATTCTGGATATCCGAGACAACATTGCCTAGCATTGGGTATAATGGCATCACTATGCAAATGTCAAATCACTCTAGGTCTTCATCATTTGCTCTCAGCGGTATTCTGGGTCAGGACCCAGTAGTCATTCTGAACTCTTGGTCACTTCCAAGTTAGGTTAAAGGGAGTTTTAGTTGCGATGGAAATATTCATGACTTTGATGCAGGGTCATTGATGCAAAATATACACCGTGGAAAAGCTGAAAATCTTTTCTTATCATGTGTCAGAACGATACAAATTTCTGGTTAGACTTACAGTCATTTCAAGAGAATAAAATTAAATTCAAGTAACAACATTCTAAATGGGGTCATTTATTTTCGTTTTCCTTATCTGGAAGTGAAAACAACCTAGCGCAATTTATTTCGAATGAAGTGATTCATGTATACATCAGTAGATAAATTTTCATGCAATTTTAATGTTTAGCGAAAAATCTTGTGGTTAAAGCAAGCTGATGTTTATGTTCTTTACATGTATAGCCTATACATACAGACGCTTCTTCATTTCATTGCTATATCTCTATCATTTCCACTTTATACTTTTTATATATCAGTGTCGGGTGATTTCATTTCAGAATTTTATTGAATCAAGAAAACGAGATGTAATGTTATCATAAATTCTCAGAAAAAACATGTTCTCATCATCCTTTGGTCTAAGACAAAAAATTTATCTTATCTTCGATATCTTTGTCCACATAACTGCAGTACGCACGCAAACACACGCGCGCGCTCGCACACACACACACACACACGCTCAACAACAACACGGCCTTTCTCTCTCTCTCTCTCTCTCTCCCCAAGACAAGAGTGCATACGGAATGAACAAACACGCTCCATTATGCAGATTTGGCACAGGGGAAAATGGAACACTTGGAAGTGTTTTATGTGGGACAGAGAAGTGCCTTGAGGTGCTACTTATGCGTTCGTTTTTAATGGCGTCATGATAAAAACTGTGTAATTTTAAGCAAGATATAAGGTTATGGTGTTTTGGAAGAGGAACTTAATTTTATGAATGGAATGATTTTTAAACATTCGTCAAAGGTTTTTTTTTGGAAGTTTTTTACCTCACCTACACTCCTATCCCTTACCTACCCCACCCCCGCCCGGCTGGACAAGCAGGTTTGCAGGAGGAGGGTGGATGTATCATGTCTCCCCTATACTCCCGACTCCCTACCTAACCCCCGCACCCACTTAGGGCTGACACATAAGTTTGCGGGAAGAAGGTGGATGCGTCATATCTCCCCTACACTCCCGACCTTCTACCTACCCATGCCCCCACCTGGGGCGGGCAAACAAGATCCACTCGGACTTTATAATTATAACAGATATTTTGCACCGCCCCTTCGGCCCCTAACTACGCTTAGTCTTTAGCCTTCTACTTGATGACCCTTATTCCGCTTCGTCTTGTCAGTCCTTCAGCCCAGCCGGTTAGTTCTGAATGTTTACTCGTGTGACAAACTTGCCCCTTCTACGCTCCAGATTTTTATTGCTAAAAAGAACTGTAAGAGTTTACCCCCACTCATTTCAGATGGAAAATGATTACATGAAAATATGGTCACGACGCGTTTACTCCATAGAAAAGTTTTGATTACATTCTTTAATTGAAGATTTATTTTCTATGGCATCTAATATTTAAAATTTACCAATTTATTCTTTTATTATACATTTTCGTCTACCCTTCTGTTTCCATAATAATGTTGGAAATATTGTGATTTTTCCATTTCCTTTCATCTAATTTTCTTTTATTGTTTCTATTCAAATCGAATTCATATTTACAGTCATCCTAGCCTTTGTTCTACTAAGCATTTCCTTTCAACACAGATGGCAGTTATGATTTTTTTCCAGTTTACACTGGCAAATTAGTCGAAGCTAATATCATTCCTGATCGCTGTAATTATGTTCTGCTTGTTTACGTTGTCAAATAGCTTTACAAGGACTGTCTTCGATTGTGAAATCATGCCTTGGCCAGTGAAAGGTGAAGATTGAAAGAGCCGCTCAAAAAATGATTATGAACTCTAATATATAACACAGGGGAACCTAATCCATCGTGTGACCATGAGCGTATATTGCGTAACATAATACAGTATAATGCGTTTCATTTTTACTTCAAGAGTCCACTGAAGGGCGGTAGAAGCAATATTAGCAGAAACAACAAACTGCGCGAAGAGCTGCACGCAAACACAAATACGAGGCTTCAATAAACAATTGCGCATCTACATGCGAGCGTTGGCAAATTGCCAGTTAAGCATTATGTCCATACGCTCAGTGAAGGACTGAATCATCATTTCCACCATCTCAGAAAGGGGAGGGGGATTTGGTGAATTTTTTATCATTCAAATACGGGCTTGACGTCAGTTGTATTTACGTGAAAGAAGTAGAAGAATACGGTCTTTGTATCTTCAATGTCGTTTGGAGTCACGAATATCCAAAGATCAGCTCTTGCGTCAATGTTAGTGACAATAGCATGAATAAAGAGAGGAAAAAGACAGACAGATAGACAGAGCGTTTGGTGCAAAGGGGAATTATTAGATAAAGGTCAAATGTACACGATCAAGATCACTTCCGAAAGATGGCAATAATTGGGGACTTTGCATAAATGGATGATGTATAATCCTTATTCTTTCGATGACGCGAGTTGAATCCTTGCCGAAAGCTAAGAAAACTTCTTTATCACATTCCTATAAAAGGCACGAGAATCTTCAATGTTACACCATATGATTTACTTGGAGTTTTTTGGAGGCGCTCACCATACGTCCTTCCAATCACGTTTTGCCGAGCTCATTGGCGTATTCGAGTCTTCGACGTTTCAGGTAACACAAACCAAGCTAAAACATTCAAATCGAAAAACTATGTTTATGGAACTTTAAAACACCAATAGACTTAATTCTGGACGACCAGACTTCAATACGGTCTCATTCTTCCTTTGTAAGTGGCCGGCAACAATTTGTTGTCCTTAACGGTAGTTTTCCTTGCCTGCTGCTCTCTGGAGTAGTCTCTAAGGACCTTTGCTGTCTTTAGTCATTACTGTGAAATGATCATTGGTACGGATACTGAGGCAGCACACCCTGCACTTGCCGCTTCTCTCTACGTAGTTTTCGTTCCCCGCGCAAGGGAATGACGTTATTGCTGGTCTGACCTGAGGTCCGAAGAGGATCCAGCTCAGCAGACTCGCGAAAGATATATGTCTACATTTTAATGTTTCTTAGACAACAAATAGTAATGATATTAGTAGTAGGACGAAGAGTCCAGACTCTTGGGACATTACATATTGTCTTGAATGGCAGACCGAGGTACCTTCATTTTTGCAAAGTGGTGAGAAGTTGGCGCTGAGTTTGAAAATGGCAAGTCTAAAAACCGAGTTTGTTACCCGTAGGCTCTTATTGCTAAACAGAGAAAAAAATGTGCGGAAGTACTACTATTCTTAGATGGCCACAAAAGCTCATACTGAACAAGTACTAGTAATGTCAAATCATTTAACAATGTCCAGTGCATCGTATCGCAGAATAGGAAGAAGTAGGAAAACGTAACGGAAGAGGAGTGATATGCCATAAAGGTGAAATGGTGGCGTTTGATACTTTCATTTTATCTGTTGATAAAATATCCTGAGAATCTGTGAACATTCTTAGTTCTACATACAAGAACACCTAAAAGACTCATCAGCGTGGAAAATTTGGGAAAACCAGAATAATGAGTTCATGCTCGCTTTGTATCGGTGAAATCTTAAAAGCATACTCAAAGCAAATTACATTCCGACATCAAGTATTCATTAAATGTCCACAACAGATTAAAGCGCACTTCAGATAGGGAATTAACATGAAACATATACAAAATCTCTCTCCTTTTTTTTTACATATTTGCAAAGACTGCTTTCCCTCCCGTTCAAGTGACGAGCTAATCTTCCATTAACAATATTGATAAAGCCTCGAGTTAAATGGGTGAATTTTAATATTCATCAGGAAAACGGAAACTTCAAGCTAGATGTTGCGCTTGGCATTTAATGTTGTGATTATATGCAGTGTCAGTGTGTGGGCTTGAAGAATTTATAAAAAGAAAGCATGATTTGTCCTCAATATTGTAAAATGTAGTTTACCAAAGAGATATATGAAATTTTATTTATTAAATGTTTAAAATTTCTTAAGACAACTCCAATGTGTTATTACAACGTAAGCTTTTTTTTTTATTATTTATGAGGTAGTATTCAATAATATATCATGTTCTTTTAAGTAAGAACCTGTACTATTACTTATTCCGAGAAATATTTTTTAGTCATGATTATTTAATAAACAACGGCAACATTTAAGCATTCTGATATCATATTCAGTGATGCCACAAGAAACTCGCATTACACAGATGAGAGAAAGTAGTCAACTAACTTATAATCATTTTGGAATAAGTAAAAGAAGTCATGAATGAGTCAGCATCGTCGTTCTCGGGGAAAAAAATCATATTCGGAGCCACGGAACGAGCAATAATCTGAAGGACTTCGTTTACATCCGTTAAGTAACCTACATTAGAAGCTATTCAGTCAAAGTCACCCGGATGCATTCTCGAGCATTCGCTTAATGAATTACTGAGAAGAATGGTACAATGGTACAATAAAACGTTACTGTCCATTATATCAGATCATGCTTGACAGATTTCTTTTTATCGGGTTAAAGATCATTATTATTCTGAATTCACCAAATATTATTGCAAATGATGAGTGTATATCATTTTTTTTTTCTTTTTTTTGCTTTATCACAGTCCTCCAGTTCGACTGGGTGGCATTTATAGTGTGGGGTTCCGGGTTGCATCCTGCCTCCTTAGGAGTCCATCACTTTTCTTACTATGTGCGCCGTTTCTAGGATCACACTCTTTTGCATGAGTCCTGGAGCTACTTCAGCCTCTAGTTTTTCCAGATTCTTTTTCAGGGATCTTGGGATCGTGCCTAGTGTTCCATTGATTATGGGTAAAATTTCCACTGGCATATCCCATATCCTTCTTATTTCTATTTTCAGGTCTTGATACTTATCCATTTTTTCCCTTTCTTTCTCTTCAACTCTGGTGTCCCATGGTATTGCGACATCAATGAGTGATACTTTCTTCTTGATTTTGTCAATCAACGTATCACCCTATCTGTTCTGATACCATAGTCCCAGAGGATCTTTGCCTGATCGTTTTCTATCACTCCTTCAGGTTGGTGCTCGTACCACTTATTACTGCAAGGTAGCTGGTGTTTCTTGCACAGGCTCCAGTGGAGGGCTTTTGCTACTGAATCATGCCTCTTTTTGTACTGGTTCTGTGCAAGTGCCGGACATTCGCTTGCTATGTGGTTTATGGTCTCATTTTTCGTATTGCCCTTCCTACATATGGGAGAGATGTTATTTCCATCTATCGTTCTTTGGATATATCTGGTTCTTAGGGTCTGATCTTGTGCCGCTGTTATCATTCCTTCAGTTTCCTTCTTGAGCTCTCCCCTCTGTAACCATTGCC
>NC_061100.1:95687041-95717041 GCF_015104395.2 Macrobrachium nipponense | reverse complement strand
GCACATGCTGAGATTATATCCTTACTCTCGTTTTCCACTCATATATTCTCCGCTTCCAAACCTGGTTTTCTCATTTCGGTGGAAGTTTCTCCGTGAGGGTTTAATGAGATTAATTTCAAATCGACGAATGAGCGACTGATTTCATGATATCATCAGTCACACATCTAAATAAAACTGACTTGTATTTCTTTTAATGATTGTTTGTTTTTGTGATGTGATTTCAAAATTAAGGTGATATTTTGGATGTCTCTGATTAAAAATATATTTGCAATAAGATTATGTTATTAGATACTTTTCGTATTCCCTTCAGCATATCCGGAAGTATAATATTCTTTGTAAATTTTCTCTTGAAAACAAAAATCTGAATAATGAAGTATTTAAAAAAACCTGTTGAATATATATATATAATATATATATATATATATATATATATATATATATATATATATATATATATATATATATATATATATATATATATATATATATATATATATATATATATATATGTATGTTATGTCTGTATGTATAGCTGCCAGTCAAGTTTATTAGGATTCTGGCAGTATTTTCTCCAAACCGAAAGGACAGGGAAAAAAGATCAAGGGATAATCCAGGGTGAAGGTTCAAATTCCTGGTACACGTGGCTTCAATGAACACAGTTTCCAGAAGATTTCATTTCTGATAACCGTTAGCCTTGCAGATTACAGAATACCTATCGCAGCTAATGACAAGGCCCTTTTTTAAGCCAATGATCTGAAGTGCCATTGTTTGTTAGACCTCTTGAAAGAGCATATTTGTGTTGGAAACATCTCTTTTTTTTTTTTTTTTTTTAGTCCTTTTGATGTTTGGCCAACATAAATCTTATTACAATCTTTACAAGGGATGCTATATGCAATATTGTTTGAATTGGACGGACTATTCTTAATCAACATATTTCTTAAAATATTATTATTTAAATACTAAATTAATTTCAATAGTTTTTAGAATCGGTATGGCAGAAATGACATTGGGGTGAAAAGGTAAACAGAGAATATTCCTAAGTTCTGTACTAACACTTTGCAATATTCTTACACAACTCCAAAAAGTATGAAGAATAACATAATGAATCCCCTATTTTGTCATTAATTTTAAACTCATCGTCCAAGAATTCAAAGGTGCAAATTCTAAGGGCTATAAGATAAATTCTGGTAAATGTTGATATCTTAATTTGTTTAGCATGGTTTAAATAAAAAGGAATATATGACAAATTATTCGGGGGTTTCTTGTATACTTAAAAGAATAGTATTATTTCTGATAGCTAAGGCATCTAGAAATGCGATATAATTATTTTCCTCATATTCTATTGTGAATTTTATGGAAGGCAAAAAATTATTAATTGTAATTCAAGAAATCAGGTATGTTTACATTGCCTTTTACAACACATAAAAAATCATCTGCATATCTTACCCAAAACACTTAGAGGATAGATTCCTTGAAATAAGTCTAGTCTCAAAAAATTCCATGTAGGTATTAGAAAGTAGGGGTGAAAAGGGGTTTCCCAAAGCCATGCCAAATATTTGTTCATAAAAGTTACCGTTGAAGGTGAATTTACAATCTTTTATACAATGCCATTGGTAGGTAATTTTAAATTATACAAAATCTAAATGTTGTGATAGATAGAGGAGTAAGTCATCAATAGGTACTTTAGTGAATAAAGATGTCCCATCAAAACTTGTTAGTTTTTCTGTATAGGATAATTAATACTGGACAGTCTAGAACGGAATTCAACAGAATTTTGTAAATGAGACTTTGAAATAGCACCTAAGATGGGTAATAGTAATTTAAATAAATATTTAGACAATTTATAACTAATAGAACCGGTTGACCTGATAACGGGGCACATAAGAAAATCTCTCTTATGGCTTTTGATTAATCCATACATGTAAGGTAGGGATGGACCAATCGTTGTCGCTTTCTCTCTTATAGACCCAGTTCTTTTGGTATAACTTACAAAACTACTGGATTTATCAGCTTTAGTAATGTGTAAACTTTTATATTTCTTTGTTATATGAATTACATCTATGAAGCTTTTTGGAAAATTCACTGTTTTTTTTTTTTTTGGGGGGGGGGGGGGGGGGGGGGGGGGGGGGGGGGGGGGGGGTGGGGGGGGGGGCGGGGGGGAATTTTTGAAGAGAATCCAAGAAAAAGGGCCTTTAAGAAATTTCATGGAAGATGATACAGTTGTGTTTTTCTTTTCAAGTTTAGTTATTTCTGACACGGTGTTCGTGCATGAGATGTCGTCCACAATCGAGTATGATAATCCGTAGCCTAAAGCGTCTTCTTTGTTTGAAATATTTATTACACAATCCTCTTTATATTTGTTATTCCAGTCACTTATTTCAATGAATCTTTTCAATTTTTTTATCAAGGTGGTGAACTAATTTGTTTATCTTGAATGTAAAATTATTCTAAATTCAGTCCAAGAGTACTGGTATCCAATGCAGGGAATCCTATTCCTAAAGTTAAATCTTTCAGTTCGTAATTTCTTGAAACTTTTTGAATTTTAATCTATCTGTGTGTGTGTTTTTTTTTTTTTTTTTTTTTTTTGTACTCATTGCGAATTTGAAAATGCCGAATAAACTACGAAAGCACTTGTTCAAAGTCCCTGGTTTCATTCGTCTTGTTACGTGGATTTTATGATTATATATATGTGTGTTTAATATATATTAAATAATATATATATATAGTATATATATATATATTTTTGTATATATATATATATGTGTGTGTGCGTGTATATAATATTATAATATATAATAATATATATATAATATAATGATGATATATATATATTTATATAATTTATTATTATATATATATATATATATATATATATATTTATATATATATATTATATAATATATATATTTCCCAGACATTATTTAGTACATTTATCCCAATGCATGATCATGGATAATGGTTGCAGTGCAACAGCAGATGATTATCTCGAGAACTGTTCCAGAAAGATGGTTTGCAAGATATGCCTAACAGTATTTATTCATTATTAGTTAAGCAATTGCAAATACATGTGGCCATATAGCATAAAAATATATAAATGTGTAAAGTTTTGTTTATGAGATGAGAGTTTTTTACTCCCTGGAAGTTTAAATTGCAGCGACATGTTTATCTGTGTTCTTTGAAGGTATCAGAGGACCAAAGCTCAAGTATCTCAAAAGAGGAAAATACAATAAAGAATATTTTGAGTGTTAAAGACTGGAATGTGATATGCACAATCATTTTCATGAATACTTGTTTTTATATTAGATTAGCGGAGAATAATCACCAAATAGCTGGACCGTAAATTCAGAAATATGATCTATCCCTAAATAAGTTATGTTATGGATAGTAAGTTTATGGAAAAATAATAACTTAAATCATAGGTATTTGCTATTACCCTGAAAATACAGTATTCTTGATTACTTCCCACACAGTAGGCAAGCTTACATCAGAGGAATGACTCGATAGCATTAATAAGCGTAGCACTCGTCATCAATGTACAACTTCTAGCTTTAATTGATAAGTGAGAACCTCTTTGAATAATTGTCATACGGAAATATATACACCTTTCAACCATTATGGAACTATATCTCTCTGATATCCATTTCTTGATGCAACACGGAAAGGGTATCAATCTTATTTCCTCTAATTCCTTTATCGAAATTTTGAACAAGGGTGAAAATTGAATTCCTAATGTTAAGTGAATTTTGGGGGGATTTTTGGTTTTATCTCATATCATATCATTCTCTTTGGGTGAGAAAATGGGAAACATTCTCATTTTCTCATCTAACTGTCATCTACAAACTATAACCCAAGGAGGCGAAATATAAAAGTGCGCCTCATAATAAGGGTCGTGAGTTTTACACCAAACTTCTTAAACGACGTGATATCGAATTCTTGTCCTTAAGGCATTCATCCGTGAGTAGAGAAGTCTTCCAAGAACTCCCACCATCTTTCTTTTTCTCCCTGCAAGTTCTCAAACTGCCTTCTCGAACAAATCTGAAATTCATCGACCTAATGATAGAGATTTTAAGTGCCTGGATTACTCATCTGGGATATGACATAATATCATCATTGTCTGTGGTTGTAAGACATTCTGAATGACATGAATGCTGTTATTAACGGGTGCATTTCATTCCCTTACCAAGGATATGAGTTCAGAGGTCAATCTCAGCCTGTTTATTTTTTTTCAGTTTACTTTCCGTTCCCTTGGGGCACGGCCCGTAATATGATAAAACTCGGCTGGATCTGAACCAGGCAGCCAACTGACTTGGTCATTCAGTCACAGATTGCCACTGAAAAGAACTTAATTTTTGCAACAGATACTTGTCACATGAAGACAGCCGTAAGTCTACTTAATCCATATTGAACAGATAATGCTAAAATCGTATATGATTCAGCTTGAGTCCTTTCATTTGATTTTGATAGACTACTGGAAAAGAAAAATGTTTTCATCCATTTTCATTTCATTATACACTCCGGCCCGAACCCTGGGTGAAGAAT
Organism: Macrobrachium nipponense; assembly: GCF_015104395.2. Lineage (NCBI taxonomy): Eukaryota > Metazoa > Arthropoda > Malacostraca > Decapoda > Palaemonidae > Macrobrachium > Macrobrachium nipponense. Next base: position 95,712,502 of record NC_061100.1, on the reverse strand, counting down.
TCCTAATATATTCCGTTTCCTTTCGGTGCTTCAACTTTCTGTTTCGTTTAGAGGTATCGAGAGGAGCATCCTAATGAAAGTACAGAAAGTCTAAGCCAGTTTGAATGGAAGATTATTAATGTAAATAAGTAGGAATAGCATCAAGAAAATCTTGATCGTAATAACATAGTCCGATTATAGCCTGGAAAATAATTGTGCAATACAAAGAGAAAACATAACACTTATTTACCACCACTATTGAATCCATATAGCAACCTAGATTAGAAAAAAAGTATGGTTTTGATTATTTGACACCAAAACATGTGTAGGACGAATATGAAAGAGGAAACCAAAGTAGTCATACCATGTGTAAACATAGAATGAAATTGTATAGAGTTCAGTGACTTATGAAAACAAAGGAAGTATAAATCTGAGGTCTGAATTCAGGACGACAAACAAACCTCTGGCTGTGCCACTCATTCCATCATTCCTTTCCATGACAATAACAAAGCGCAGGTGGAACACTTTACATTGCGAGTCTTCAGGAGCAACGGATCTTCTAGTGTTCAATACAGCATAAAGTTTGCATTAAAATTCAACCTTTTCTCATCTCTGCATCCTGGTGAGGTCACGTGGCTTGAACTCATACGGCATGGTTATACAACGCGTTCGCCCTTTCCCGACAAATGTAGTACCCATCCCCTCCCCTCCCTCATCCCTTGTACTTACACTGCCATTCACTGCCAATCTGACAACAGGTTTCTCACGGCAACCTAGAATGACACAAGACATTTGGCGGATGAGGAAGAATGATAAGAGAAGGGAAAATGAGAGAATTATGTCATTTGGGCAGCAATTTGCACTTCATTTGCAGTGGGGTGGCCATTTTATGAGTGAGGGTTAACCCTACACATGAAAGTGCCAGAGATCTTCGTACCTAAGTCCTTTGAAACAACATTGGGATAGGTATGGGCTAACATATATATATAATATATATATATATATATATATAATTATATATATATATATATATATATATATAATACATACATATGTAATAATTACATTATTGAATTACATAATCTGTAAATAAAAACCCATGACCTGAGGTCATGGCATTAGGAGGGTCCTACGTGACCAATGCAGATCTAGATTACGCTATGCGCTGTCTGCAGTAGCCTGGATTAAATCTGTTACATTGTCATCGTTTTGTATTACTGATAACTTTGCACAACAACTTCCATGGGAAGCGGTTGACCTGTTAACCTACGCCGGAAACTTGTAACTTCCGAGCCGGCGGACTACGTATGTTTTTTATATGAATCGCTGAGATAGCTAATGTTCCGCTATCGACGTGATGCTTTAGAATGGCAGTTCCGTGCCAGCATTCAAACATATCGGTCTCCCGACCGAACTGCATCTCTTAGTATGGAGTTACAGAATAAAGTTGTATACCTTTTTTCAACTTATCTGTTTGAATCCTCTCCTTTAGTTTAAGAAGAACCACTCTACTAAGATATCACATAGGAGATGGAAGGAACCAGAAATACTTACGAATGACAGTCGTAAGGAGAAACAAAAAGTCTTTCGCAAAAGCGAAGAGACTAAGACTGGTGGCAGCTTTAGACAAAGAATAAGATTAACACCCATATCAGCCGACCGAAGAACTACAATAACCACTTCCACTTCAAAAATCAACGACTAAAACAGAGGAAACGGGATCTTCAATCAACGCAACATTTTATGAAGACGAAGATATGTCCTTCATCGAGAAGAATACAAGCATCAACATCGACGTTTGAGTGACTGTTGTCACTTATCTTCGAGAATCAACACCCGGACGAGAGCAGCATCGAAACATCAACAGAAAGAAGAAAACACATAAGGAAACACAAAGGAAACAACGCGCGATCACTAGCAAGGACGCAAAGAGTAGAGCAAGAGGAAGTAATGCGAGGAAGGAGGCTGTGACGTCATCAATCTTAAACTTCTTCATGCATCGTGAGCCTGAGAGAAGACCGTGACGTCATCACGACTTCCGACGCGACGACGACAGGAACTGAGACGTCATCCCATGTTCAAACAATCCTTCACCATATAATCTTGAGCTAAGTACCACCATTTTATCTATTCAGGTTTTTTCTCAGTGAAGTGTTGTCATCAGGAGTTGATCGTCAGTATTCTGGGGGTGAGTTGTTCTCCATCTTAATCTTCCTTCATTACAGAATCAATCTTCAACTACGAGTTCTCGCCCGCAGATTATTTTGTTTTCTTCTCGTTGTTGCTAATCGTTTCTTGCAGGAATTCTCCGTATAATATTTTTATCAAATTATCTGTATTTTTGTATCTTTTGGGGGATTTTCCTATAACTATAACACATTTATACAGTATATTGCATATGCGTTTACGTAGTGGTCGAGTGTACTCTTATAGATATTTTGATAGGACCGCAAGGAATAGAAGTGACAAGAAAAAAGTAAAAGTGAAAACATGGCAACTACTCTGGCTGGCAACCCCATTTGGTACTCTCGTGAGCGCGAGGTCAGCAATTGTCCCTTTTCAAGGTCGGGTCAATGGGTTCCTGCCTCAAATTGTTGAGGCATGGATCTCATCTGTAGGGACGCTCATTTAAATGCAAAAAGCATCACAGACCCAGCAGTACAATTACAGGAGGCCAAAAGCTTCATAGACTTTGCTAAAGGAGACGCAAGTGCTTATCTAAGGGGTGTTTTCTTTCCAAGAGGCGACTACATGGATGAGTTCAAAATCAGATTACGTGCCGTGTATGGGGGTGAAGAGGCTTTAGATGTAGTATTGGCATTGAGAAATATCCTTAACCAAGCCTCAATGACTCAACTTAATGTTGTCGAGCGGGCGCGCTAATTGCCGACCGGCTAAATGAATATCAAGTTAGTTTAAGTAACTCCGGGTGGGTTACGAGTGCCAAATCGCCGTGAAAGATTTTATCCGTTTAATTTTACCTTACGAGTATTACTGCAATGTTGCTGAAGCGGTTAGTGCGGTGTTTTGACAAAAAATTGCAGCCCAACAGTACGGAATTAGATGTGTATAAACAAATCAAAAAACACCATGTCTAAAGTACCGACCTAGATCCTTTTTCGCTCATTCAAGTTTTTGCAAAAAATGAGAACAAGCCACAACAAGTAAACGTGGTACATAATAATAATCAAGTTGCAGGGATGGTTTTTTATAACTGTAAACGACCAGGTCACATGATTTCAGACTGTCGGACGCGTTTTTGTTCAATACTTAATAGTTCCACTCATTCATATAATCGTTGCTACTCGAGGAATCAACAGCAGAATCCTACAAACACGCAACCAGTTGCCAGTGCAAATAAAAAGAAGGGTCCTCAGTACTATAAAGGAGAAACAAGAAAACGGAAATGCTGCACAACAGCAGAAACAAACAAATCGTGCTTCAGGTACCTCTGTTCCTGGGCCGTCTAGCCAGAACTTGCAAGGTCAAGCGAATTTTCAAGGTGTGATAAACAAAGCAAATACCACGTAGTTCGCTCCAAGGGGGGAGAGGGCGATGTTGGGTCATCAATATCAACATCTTTTGTATCAAATAATCAGTTTAATCATTTATCAGATCATTGTGAGACAATTGATTTTCCTATGAAACACACGGCCGAATCCAAAAAATCTGTGCAGGTTCCCGTAGATTTGCAACAACTTCATGCATTATTAGTCAAGACGAGTTGCGACCACCTTACATGCAGTAAATTTGGACCATAAGTCATTCACTTTGTTCTTTGATTTCTGGTAGTCCATGTAATATCATGGATTTAAGGACTCATCATTTACTCTTTTCAAACTTCCCTATAGAGAAAGTCCGGAATAAGGCTCTCAGGCATAGGATATAATGAATTAAATGTGGTAGGAGTAACTCATGTACAGTACAAGGTCGGTAAACGCACGTTTTCCGATACCTTTATCGTTGTACAAAACATCAATATGTATCCCGCAGTAATTATCGGATACCCGTCTATGGGCACTCAAAATCAAAATATTATCTTAGCACCTGCAAAACACGGCGTGTATATCAAAGGGAAATTCTATAGGTCTTCTAATACCCTAAAATCAGTTTTAGATAATAAAGAGACAGACAGAGTAGTCACTTACATTGAAGAACCAATCACCGTCTCATGAATCAAGAAATAATCATGCAACCCAACAGAACTCTCGCTCGCCCGTAATATCAGCTTGCACGCAAACTCTCGAGCCGAACGTAACTTCGAACATATTAGTGCGTGTAAAGAGAACCTTGCCAGGATCTGAAACGTTAATCCTTTCCGAAACTCTGAAAAAACACACGGATTATCCGTCACACAAGCCATTTATACAGTCGGCTCACAACAACAATGTCACATCGAAGTCTAAATAATATTTGAATACCACTTTAGTAATCCACAAAAATCAACATATCTTGGATGCGGAAGTTTATAAACATCGCATTCTTACCGTAGCTGAGATAAATCACGCTCAATCAGTTGTGGATGAATCCCTTTTGCAATCTATAAAGAACAAAATCAACAAGGACATTCAAGAAGAAGAAATTCAGCAGAAATTTTTGAATCTTTTAACTGAATATCATAATGTCTTTTCCACTACGGATGGAACCTTAGGAAAAACGGATGTCATCGAGCATCAAATAAGGCTCAAGGACAAACAGAAAGTAATCTATGTACCTCCGTACCGACTTCCTATGAAATTTCAGATGAGATAACAGAGGAAGTAGGAAAAATGCTAAAAGAAGGATCATTAGGAAATTCAAACAGCCCTTATAATTTTCCGTTAATAGTAGTACCGAAAAAAGATCGAACTTGGCGGATATGCGTCGATTTTCGTCGTTTAAATGAAGAAACAATCCCTGACCGATTCCCAGTACCATGTACTGATGATATCCTATCTCTACTAGGTCAGAACAAATATTTCACCAGCTTGGACCTACTAAAAGGATTTCATCAGATTCCGTTGGAACAAGAGAGTATCCCATACACTGCCTTCAGCACAGCCAGGGGACATTATGAATTTTTGTGTATGCATTTTGGTTTACGTTGTGCTCCCATAACTTTTACTCGTATGATAAACATTGTGTTTGGAGACTTGTTAGGAGATATCCTACATGCCTACATGGACGACTAGTAATCTTTTCCCATACAATTTAGAAGAACATCTACGTAAATAGAGTTAGTGCTACAAAGACCTAAGGCAGCATAGAATTTAAGGGTAAAGATAAGTAAAGTGTGAATTTTTTAAACAGAACTCGTCTATTTAGGTTTCACAGTTTCTAGTGAAGGTCTTAAAGTAGTCCATGATAAGATATCGGCTATCCGTAACTTTCCGATACCTACTAACGTCAAGGGAATACAGCAATTTTTAGGGTGTAGCGGATACTATAGGAGGTTTATTAGGAACTACTCCATCATAGCCGCTCCCCTAACCGATCTTATAAAAAAGGGCGTAGATTTCATATGGTCTGAAATTCATCAACAGGCGTTCGATAAATTGAAAGATGAACTGTGTAGTTCTCCTATCTTGAAATTTCCTGACTTCGGTAAGGAATTCTTCATAGCAACAGACGCCTCAGACCTAGGAGTAGGTGGGGTATTGCTTCAACAATATGATAAACAGTTTTTTCCCTATAGCTTTTTATTCACGTAAACTGAGACCTTCTGAAAGTAAATATGCAGTAATAGGCAAGGAAGGGCTCGCTATTGTTAATTCACTCGTGCATTTTAAATTTATAATATACGGTTATCCCGTCAAGGTTCTCACTGATCATACAAGCCCCTAACCGACTTCCCTTTAAAGGCTTTAGTCAAGCAGCCCCTATAAGCCGAACTCGGTGGCACATGATCATCCAGGACTTTGGCTCGCGAGGATCGGGTATTTACCTGGGAAAGCAAATATCATTGCTGACGCATTATCACGCAAACCCCTCTTCATCTTGTACCGAGCCATTAGCTGAATTAATAGATATCTCAACCTCCACGCCCATTGTTAAAACTATATCTGACAAGGAAGATCTGGGCTGGAGTGCTGAACTATTACAGACAGAACAAAGAAAAGATCAGCAAATAGAAAAAATCATCATTGCGTTAAACGGAAATCCGAAGGAAAAGGAATACATAAAGTATAAGCATCAGAATTATATCATCAAAGATAATATCCTGTGTAGATCCGTGACGAGGAAAACCCGCACACCACAGTTGAATAACAACCAGGTGGTGGTACCTATCTCACTCATACCCACTGTCTTAAAATGGTTGCATGAAAATCCACTGCATGGACACCCGGGTATTCCTTAATGTCACAGAAAGCCAAATCCTTATTTTATTGGCATACGATGCTTACAGATATAAAAAGCACATAGCAAATTGTCGCACTTGTCAAGATACAAAGGGCACACGAAGACACCTGTCAGCTAGGGGCTTACCCCGTGCCAAATCAACCCTTTGAAAGAGTACATTTAGAATTAATTAACAGGATTTTTACGAGTCAGACAGAGGAAATAAGCACTCCTAGTAATCATAGATGCTTTGACTCGATATACAGAACTGATAGCGCTTAAAACAAAAAACCGCAGTCGAGTGCGCTAGAAAGTTTTACGAGTGCTACATTTGTAAACATGGAATTCCACACACCATTATATCAGACTCGGGCGGGGTAGGGAGTTCAATAATCATTTCCTTAAACTCCTTAGTGCGACGAATTCCTTTGTATAAAGAAAATCAATACCATGATCTATCACCCAGAGTCTAATGGGCTAGTGGAAAGGGCAAATCGTAAGGTTTTAAACATTTTAAGGGTTACCTTAGGGGGGCAGACCCCAACTGGGGACATTGCCATACCTGCGGTACTAAGCACACTTAATCACTCGTATCATGTGTCTATTAAAATGACACCGCACGAGGCACTGTACGGTATCCCAGCTAGAACACCTTTCCATGTACTAACGCCTACAACTAATTTATCAAATCCTCTAAAGGATGTTATGGATGCAAGCATAAGTCGATATAATATACTTCGTAAGAATCTAGAAGAAGCACAAATAATAATGAAAAAAAATCATGATAAAATAGCTAAGCCAACTAGAACATATGCCGTATATGTTCTAGTATACGTACGTAAAGGTTTAAATTATAAACTGACACCTAAGTTTGAAGGCCCGTTTAACATTTTAGAAATATTAACGGCCAATAGATTTAGGGTTCAAAATGTATCCAAACCCACTGATGTGAGAATAGTTCTATTGGCACATATCAGAATCTAAAGAAAGGTAGATGGAGTGAGGGAAAAAATGGTTGTATTTATGAAACTTGTATAATAATTTATATATATATATATTAATCATATTCTTTTACACGAGTTATTACATATATTTTACTCATTGCAGGTTTCAAAAATGAATCTGTTATTGTTAGGAGTGATATTGTGTGTTCAGACATCTTTGTTGTATGGAAAGAGCGCTAGGACGAAAGAAATAGAATTTAATCATGGCTCGATTATCGAGAGAACAGACGATGTTTTCATAGTGTCAAGTAATATAGTCATAGAAGTGGATATGCAAGCCATATTTTTGCCTGAAGATGACGTCCTTAACTTAAAGAATGACCTGATGAGGTTTGCCATTTCGCTTAAGGAAATGCACCAACGTAATTTTCATGCTAACTCAGAGATTTCGCTAGCTCAAACCCTAAGCGTCTCGGAAATGTTGTCTTATGACATACAAAAATAAAACCGCCGAGGCAGAGGAACTTGCTCGTGACCTGCTGATGTGGTCTGTGCGCACAATAATCTTGAACGCCGCAACCCGCTTATTCTGGCTGGACTAAACATCTTAGGATCTGTTGCGAATCTAGGCTTAGGAATTTCAAATCGCCTTAAGATAAATAATCAAAATAAAAGAATTGAGTTTTTGCAACACAAAACCGAATTAGCTTTGTCCGAACTTATTCGCAGTCAGTTATCTTCAATCAATCAAATAATGAGTATAGTAAACGAACATTCAAATAATATCGATCAGGTCATGGAAGTTCAACATTTGCTGGCTACATTAGCTTACTATAGTTCGAAAATAGATCATATCCGTGTGAAAATATCACATTTTATTTTTTGAGAAAATCAAAAGATTATGTAGAACGCTATTACGTTTAGCGACAAAGGGTGTGTTATCTCCCACACCTCATGCCTATTAAAGATCTGACGTTAACTTTGGAAAAACGGACGGGAGAAACTAGGTTATATTCCTTTATTAGACGCCCATAAAGTAGAGTTTCTATTATAGCCTAATATCAGTCAGCGTTGAAAATTATAGGATTATGATCACCATACCTTTTGATTCTTCCGATGCTTGGCAATCATACAAAATAGCACCGTTTCCTACTTTCATGACGAATAACTTTCAAGTCCAGTAATATCCAATTTGACGGGGCATGTACTATTTCTTCTGATAGGAAATCATTTACAGTCATTAAAAGACTTTTAGAAAACTAAATCAACTCACTGTTCAGAAGCCATGAATAATAAAAATTTGTACAGCTGACTCTCTTTGAATTCTATCCTATATCAACGGATTCATGTGAGTTAGGCATCGTGCTAAACGGCTCTCTCTCTCATACAAGCGAAGGTTGTCTGGGGAAACTTTATCCCTTTTACAGTAATAAATTCAATTACAGAATGAATAATGGTTCCTGGATCCGTTACGACAAAGCCGGATTCCACGTCGTATGTCCAGATGGGACCACCGCCCATTCCTCAATCTTTGTAGCAGCTGATGGTGTACGGGGACATCTACAAACTACACCGTCAGAGGGGTCAACACGATAATACGTGAGAAGGTGTATTTTGCGAACTATACTTGGGCGTCTACAATTATCCCATCACTACCTCTCTCATACAATGCGCGGGTGGCTCATCGTTGACGCAACTGGCTGAGATGAACCCACGCATCACCGACTTATGTAGGTGGAGAAAATCTTCGTTACTACATTCTGCTGGCCGTGTTCAGCGTGACGGCCATATTGGTTATCGCCGTCTACATCTTTGCTTGACGTAGGCTGAGGCGTAAACAGAAGGATCTCCAAGGAAACGTATTGTCCCGTCTAGATGACGTACCCGTTAAACTCAAGTCGTTTGAGTTTAGGGCCGCCTGAAAACTGGCCATTTCATGTTGTGCCTAGGGAAATTGTCTGGAATTGTGTTGTGTGTGAAAAGCGGCAAAAATGTAGGACAAGAAAGACTCCCGCCTTTGCATTTGAACAGTTAAAGTATCTCCCGGGCACCTAATAAAATATACCAGCCCTATATATTGCATTTGTGCACAATTACACAATTATACTATTATACAATTGTACAATTATATTTACCTATTACAAAGAGTGACAAGAACTCTTTAACAATTATCCATGATCATGCCATAATCTATGCAGTAACCACTATTCTTAATCAGGTTACCTATTACCATAATATATCAGTAACCACGATTCTTAATCAGGTTACTATTATCATATTAATCATGTATACATGTTAATCTTTTGATTTTTACTTTTTATATTTTGGGTACCTAATCATATTACTTACCAAAACATGGATCTAGATTTTCCATGCATTTATCTTTGTTTATGAATATGTCAAAAAGGGTATGTAACAGAACCTTTTTTATTTTTTATGCATTTAATCACTTATTATGTTTTGATACCTAAACATATGTTACGAGCACGCTCCTAAGAAACAATGTTTAAAGTAACTTTTGTTATTCAAGGCTTGAATGGTAGCAGACCGAGCCTAATGTAATAATTACATTATTGAATTACATAATCTGTAAATAAAAACCCATGACCTGAGGTCATGGCATTAGGAGGGTCCTACGTGACCAATGCAGATCTAGATTACGCTATGCGCTGTCTGCAGTAGCCTGGTTTAAATCTGTTACATTGTCATCGTTTTGTATTACTGATAACTTTGCACAACAACTTCCATGAGAAGCGGTTGACCTGTTAACTACGCCGGAAACTTGTAACTTCCGAGCCGGCGGACTACGTATGTTTTTATATGAATCGCTGAGATAGCTAATGTTCCGCTATCGACGTGATGCTTTAGAATGGCAGTTCCGTGCCAGCATTCAAACATATCGGTCTCCCGACCCAACTGCATCTCTTAGTATGGAGTTACAGAATAAAGTTGTTATACCTTTTTTCAACTTATCTGTTTGAATCCTCTCCTTTAGTTTAAGAAGAACCACTATACTAAGATATCACAGGAGATGGAAGGAACCAGAAATACTTACGAATGACAGTCGTAAGGAGAAACAAAAAGTCTTTCGCAAAAGCGAAGAGACTAAGACATATAATATATATATATATATATATAATATATATATATATATATATATATATATATATATATATATATATAATACACACACATATATATATATGATATACACATATATATACCTAAGGGAGGCACAAAACTAGATATGGTAACCTGGCATCTGAAAATCTTTAATCATCTTACAAGACAATGCAAAAATTAATTTGGACACTGAAGTAAGCTCTGAAATACAAAAACCACTTTATTTCTCTAAAAAAAAAAGCAAAATTCTAATTATAGCCAAACAGCTAGAAAGATTATCAAATAGGAAAATGAAATAGTTAATTAACGCTCGACACAGAAAACGGACTGTCTAGAACAAGATCCCGGGAAACTGAACCATTCCCACAAGTGAAACTAAAAATAAATGGGACACTTCTCGCCATACTCTGATATAAATTCCACAGAATTGAATAGTCACGCAGTAAATCAATTAGTCTCTTCAACACGTTATACACCGTAAGTGTTATTAATACTAGGTAATAATCTGGCTCACAGGGCCGACGAAGCGACAATTCAAAAGACTTCCTGTCAGAAAGAAATATAATTCTTATTAACACACTTATCAAAATAATAACAAAATAATAACAAATCTCATAAAGAGGGCAGTGATACATTTTACGAACAAGTGCACAAAAACGGAATGATAATAATTTCTCACGAATCTCTCATGAGAAAGAAAGGTTTTCTGCCACTTCACACGTCATATCAAATAGTTCGAGGTGCTGAAAAGGAATTCATTAATGTAAGATACAGCGGAGGTAAAACGTGACGTACAAACGAACGAGCATTCTCGTAAAACCATCCCCGATCTCCTACGTCATGGAGTGAACGAGTTTGTTGTGCAAAACCGATTGTGTAATAACACATCATATATTTCACAATTCCTGATCTACACATAATAGAGTTTTCTACATTTTATATTCGCCTTGTTAGGAAGGTATTCTATTTTAGATGACACGTACAACACTTATCTCTCACTGATTCCGCCCACAGACACGCACACACATACAGACACAGTCCACCACACACACACACACACAAACACATTATATATAAATATATTAATATTATATATATATATATTATATATATATATATATATACATATATATATATATATATATATATATATATATATATATGTGTGTGTGTGTGTGTGTGTATCTAGTATTTGTATCCATACATACAAACGTATAATAGCTTCCAGAATGCACAGCAAACTTATAAAAGGAAAACAATACCCTTACGGAGCTCCCATACATTATAAATCATTTTCACTCTCACATATTACCTTTAGCTTGACTCAAAAGGTGAATAACTAAGGCGTTGAATAAAATATCTCCATGAATGATTTATGAGACAGTCTTCACCCATTATATTGCTCCATTTGGCAGAGATCTGAGAGTATTTAGAGTAAGCCTTAGTATGAATCACATTTATCCCACCTTCTTTACTGGAAGAGCGAATATGGAATTATAACGATGCCAAATAAGATATAGTGGATATGCTTGTCTTCAGTTTAGGAATGCTGTAGTTATTTTTTAAAATATTTCATTCCGTGGTTTCCTTTTACATTCAAAGTAACAGTCTAAGCTTTGAAATATCATTATTTGCTTGACTGATTCATGTGTAGATTGTATTCATTCTGGATAAATTCATTACATTTTATCAGAGGAATGTTACATTATTTTGCAACTCTTCAAATTTGGGAATACTGTTGTGGGCAATGATTTTTTTTTTTTCTGAATCGACTTCAGTTTTAAGAAAAAGTAGTCCTTATCCAAGAAAATTAATTCCATTATTAATTGTATGATTTCTGTAAGATCTACGGTATATCAAATGGCAATTTTTAGACTTTCATTTGGATATTATCCCAGTATATTAGGAATAAGTAGCCCACAAATTCTTATTTGTTTTTTCGCCTTTTCCCTTCAACATCGGACTGATCATGTCGGCCTCATTATAAATTTCCTTTCTTAAGTCATGAAGATCGTGTTTCTATCAGCTCCTTTTCATTTCTCTCTATCATATAGAGATATTATCCCAGTATATTAGGAATAAGTAGCCCACAAATTCTTATTTGTTTTTTCGCCTTTTCCCTTCAACATCAGACTGATCATGTCGGCCTCATTATAAATTTCCTTTCTAAAGTCATCAAGATCGTGTTTCTATCAGCTCCTTTTCATTTCTCTCTATCATATAAATTCTTAATTCCCCCCTCTCGTCCTGTTCTTACGAACGGAAGCAGGTTAGGAATTATGCGGAAATACCGACCATATTCAGTCTCACTTTCTAATGCTCTCGACAGCAAATTAAGAGAAGAATTTAGCGATGATTCGTCCACATCAACGATTTCATCTGGAATAGAAAAAATAGAGGGACCTACTGATCGGGTTCGCCTCTTTGTGATTGCAGAGAAGTGGAAATCCAGAAGACTCGACGAATGGCAGACAGGTGATGAAGCCTTTGGAATTTAATTCCCTAATAAAACGTGGTTTCATTATAGATGCTCTAGTTTGGTCTCATTTAGATGAGCAGTTGCTGCATTTATTCCACGAAATCAATTTTTCCGGACGCACTTCTAGGATGACAAAAAGTTATTAATTAAATGAAACAAATAGCAGTGCCTAGGATAATCCTTCGCAAAATATTTAACTAAAACCTTTTTGAATTCTAATCTTTTATCATATCGTAATACTAAATGCTTCAAATTCTTTTAAATGAGATTTTCACATGCAACGCAAACCCTTCTGGAATTTGCCGATAACCTTTTCCAGATCGTGTGATACAATTCGAATTTGCAGAAAAAGAATTCCTCACATATTACGATGCTTTTTTAAGAATATTTTTCCACACTAATGTTCGGTATTTATAACGATGCTCACAATTTCAGTTAATAAACAAAGTTTAATATATCCTTAAGTGCTCTGATTTGAATAAATCAAAACAGATGAGAAATTAGATTTCCTTAAGAAGAGATATATAATATATATATATATATATATATATATATATATATATATATATATCTTTTTTCTTATATATATACATATATATATATATATATATATATATATTATATAATATATATATATATGTGTGTGTGTGTGTGTGTGTGTATGTATGTATGTATGTATAAAAAATAGCCACGTACGATGCAGAAAAAAAATAATTCAGTAAAACAAACGACGCCATGTGAGGCATTAAAAAGGTAGTCTGTTAACAAAAAAGAAGTAACTAAGTGTAGGGCTCGCGTGACAGGGGTGATACGAAATCTATGGAGTAAATACCGCGTACATACATTCGATGGTAATCCATACCGTGGAATGGACCAGTTTTTCAAGTCTTACTATGCTACCGAGGTTCAAATCCACGAACATACCGCATTTAGGGCCTGTTTTTGTCCCTTTTTCTCTTCTAGCTATTATAATAAACAGAGATTCACCCTCATCCATCGATGGCCTATGCCTTACACTAAGCTGTGTTTTTATGCAATTAAAATATCTCGGTTGAAACCTCTCTCTCTCTCTCTCTCTCTCTCTCTCTCTCTCTCTCTCTCTCTCTAGGTCTTTAGGTATGATATATATAATATATATATATATATTATATTATATATATATATATATATATATATATATATATATATATATCATCATATCAGATACCTCATAGGAAAGCGGTTGTTATTCATATTTATAATAGTCATTAATACAGTTACTCAATAAACCTCTTATTATTATTATTATTATTATTTTATTATTATTATTATTATTATTTATTATTATGATTATTATTATTATTATTATTATTTTATTATTATTATTATTATTATATGGATCTATGAATGCAGCACAAATAATATGCTCCTCTGGTGAAAATCATGATATTCAGAAAACGATAAAAATCGGAGGAATACAATGGAATATAACAATAAAGATAATCCCCAAACAGAAGGACACACCTGAAAATCCGAGGTGATGGTTCATTGCTCTCAAAAGTACTATTATGACCTGCCTAATCGGCAACTGTCCGCGTCAGTAATGGTCCTTAAATAAAGATTTCCCTCATATAACGGCGGAATGTTTGAGGCCTCTTGCCATTAGTCAGGTCTCGTATAAGTCCGATTATACTTCTGATATGATGATCACATGCGACGAAACGTCAACGGAATCTTATAGCGTCATTTCATAACAGATACCACGACCTAAGTCCTGGAATAAGAGTTCTTCTTATATTGCGTAACTTCTGAACACGATTTTTTTAAGTACTTTGTTTAATTAGGGCCTTTGATGTTTACTAAAACAGTCCTAATTCCCCTATTTTTTTAATATGTACACAATTTTATTCAGGCCTCAAGGCACATTACTATATAGAAAAATAATATCAATTATAAAAGGCTCTTAAACAGAAAGATTAGTCTAATCCGGATAAAGCAAGAAACTTGAACTCTGTTTATTCAACACATTTCGCGTCTTGTCTTCCGAGACTGAGACATTGACATGGTAGGAGCCAATATGGTAAAAGAATATAAAAATGAACAACATATGGAAAGAAAGAAACAAAAAACTTATGGTAAGTCTCACGAGAAATGGGTCAAAAAGCCAATAAATAACGACGTCTTTACCACATATTTGTATCACATGTTGTGAGTCATTAAAATAATTTAAGCTCTACAGTTCATAAGAGTTCTGAAGTACATAGGATAAAGATAAGATTAATTTTACGCATAATAAACAGATGATGAAAAAATCTACGGTGCTCATAATACTAATGCGCATTGCAGGAGAACCGATTGACACGGTAGGGTTTGTAAGAATTGATGCACTATTCCGTCCATTCCGCATTCGCCATTTGCCTGCGTTTTTTGTGTCTTGACATAAATTTACCTGACCAACACTGGCATAAAAGTAAATTATCTTCACGCATCTTTCTATTGCCCGCCCCCCCACCCACCCTCCCACAAGAAATATCCCCCATACCGTACTATCTCGGCAGCTTTGACACACATGGATTCGTTCACCGGAAATCAACGTGGTTCTCTTCAAGATAGATTTCTGCATTTTTATGGCTTTCATTGCTTTGATCATTTTTTTACGCTTGCTCGTTTTCTCTCTCATGGGGCGAGATTTCAGTCTATATTCCTGTTTCTCATTTATTCATTTTACACTTCCAAACTGATTTTCTTATTTCAGTTGATGGGTTAATGTGATTCATTTCAGCTCGATAAATAAGTGGAACAGTTTTCTTGATTTCATCCTATCACATATGTAGGTACATGGAAAGGCTCAGTATTAAACTTGTTTCCTGATATTGTTTATTAGTGTTTGCGTTGATTTATGTTTCTTCAAAAATAAGGTGACGGTTCATGGATGAGGCTGATCAAAATTGTATTTGGAATAAGATTATGCCATTAGATAATTCTTCACTATTTTCGGAGAATATTATTCATTAATTCGTTTTTTCCTGAGACGGAATTAAGAAACAAATGAAGAAAAGTTCACATAAAAACAGCTGTGTATTATTGGGAAGAGGCGGTATGCTCTGAGCGATTCATAGACTCAGCAACCGAGAGTCGAGAATATATATATATATATATATATATATATATATATATATATATATATATATATATATATATATATATATATATATATATATATATACATATATATATATATATAATATATATATATATATAATTCAATCTAGTTCTTTCGATTTCCCTCCTATTCGAATTCTTACTTATTCTTAATAATTCTTTTACGTTACTCCCTCAGTTATTCTTCTAAGCTTTATGTCGGGGTGGTGAAAAGAAAATAAGTAAAAAAGGACGCTCGTAGGAATCTATATATATATATATATATATATATATCATATATATATATATATATATATATATATATATATGTATGTATATGTATATATATATATATATATATATATATATATATATATTATATATATATATATATATATATAATATATATATATATATAGATTCCTACGAGCGTCCTTTTTTACTTATTTTCTTTTCACCACCCCGACATAAAGCTTAGAAGAATAACTGAGGGAGTAACGTAAAAGAATTATTAAGAATAAGTAAGAATTCGAATAGGAGGGAAATCGAAAGAACTAGATTGAATTGCTTCATGTCAGGGACACAGTAAAGCAAACCCTTATTGTTGTGATGTTGAAAGCCATGAGAATATATTTCACTTAGCCTCTTATCCTTTTGTTTCCAACACCGGCTCATAGGTGGAAAAGCCAGCTTTTTTTTTTTTTATGATGTCAAACTTGATTTTTAGCCTGTCATCTTGTCATACCCAGTTGCAGGCCATACACCAAATTCCAAATAGGGTCAACGACCCTTTGCCATTGTATATAGTTGTCTTGCGATCCCCGATCTAATTTGACAGAAGCCATTAATAGCTAGTAGCCCCTTCACTCGATAGAATTCATATCTTCTCATGTGAGGTCCGTCTGACGTGGCTCTTAACCATTTTTACCTGACCTTTTCCCTCGCCACTGTTGTAGGGGCCTTCCCCATCCGCGACTTTGCCTACATTACACCTGCGCTCCTGCCCACTGACAAGAACCTCTTAACCCAAGTTAGCAGCATTATACTCCTTTTTTCCACACCCCCTCTGCTGGCGTCCAATGGCCTTTTACAGGTACCTGCAAAGGATTAGCAGTTTTAGAAGATCAATCAAGTTTGGACAAGCTGTTTCCAGAATCTCCAAAACTGGATATAAATATGGCCTGATACGGCTTAGCAAATGGCACTTTATCCTAGCCAGTACCCGTGTCATTTTGCCTTAGCCAGTTATTGCAGTCTTATCCCGTTCCTAAGTGGTGTCACGGTCGATGTTTCGTCCTGCTGCTATAGCCAACTTGTGTCTAGTTGGTGAGCCTGGCTAGACTCCACAGTGATTCCGCTGCCTGTAGACCAGACTCTGCCTAGAAGTCCGGCCCTATCGAAGCATTGTTCCTGAAGTTTCTGAGTGCGCTGCCTGATGAAGAGTGCCCTCCTTTTGATTCCTTGGTGAAGACATGCAAGTGACAGAAGACTTTTCCTCTGACTCCCTGGCTCTATCTACATCCGTCTTATCCACGAACTAAGGTAAGTAAAATTGGAAAATGTTCTGTCAGCCCTTCACCAACTGATCCTTGCACTCATTCCCTGTTCCAACTGTTTCAACCAATTTTAAAATTCTTGTGAATTAAGTATGGATATTAGTGTGTGTTATTTTGCTAACAGTAATTTCGTTGCATTAACGTGATATTGAAGCATTTATTAACTGATTAGTTTGTGTAAAGCTCACTTTGCATTCTGTCTTGCGTAATTTTAACACCATTGGGATTTGCATTACAATGCTGACTGCTCTGCAAATTTATGTGGACCATTCCCGTCGTGTGGCTCCTCCTGTAGTTGAACAGTGCCACTCAACGTGTTCTGCCAGTGCCAGTTCTTGGGATATTATTCCTGAGATTCCAGTAGGAGCTTACACTTGTATGCGGTGCTCCATCATTTAATGTTACTCAGTGCTGCTAGTTCAAGTTCTTGATCCATATTCATGCAATTATGTGATTCTTTAGGATTAGTAATTCTACTTGCAGTTAGGTGGCACATTTGCTTTGCTATTGTTAGTAATAGTGTTTACTGTCAAGAGTACCACGGAGCCTGGCAGTGCTCCTGTAAACCTTAATCTTATGATAGTCTTACAGAAATTACATTACAAGTGGAAAACGTACGTAAAACCTCAATTCTTTGAAAAGTAATACTGGTGGTTTTCTATAAAGTTTCTTACTATTTCTGTTCATAGATGTATACCCCTTTGAGTCAGTATAGTCGTTTTTGCACAAGGCATATTTTTGAGTGGAGCTAAATTTTGAATTTCTCATAATAAAACTTGATACCCAGTATGCAGACTATGTATATATATATATATATATATATATATATATATATATATATATATGTATATATATATATATATATATATATATATATATATATATTATATATATATATATATATATATCATAGTCTGCATACTGGGTATTAAGTTTTATTATGAGAAATTCAAAATTTAGCTCCACTCAAAAATATGCCTTGTGCAAAACGACTATACTGACTCAAAGGGGTATACATCTATGAACAGAAATAGTAAGAAACTTTATAGAAAACCACCAGTATTACTTTTCATAGAATTGAGGTTATACGTACGTTTTCCACTTGTAATGTAATTTCTGTAAGGCTATCATAAGATTAAGGTTTACAGGAGCACTGTAAACCTTAAATCTTATGATTAGATATATATATATAAAGAGGGGTGTATTAAGATAATATGTTTACGACACCATTGTAATGCGAGACGCTGTGACTTTCTTAGAATGTAGGGAGTCATCAATTTAACTTCCCATGGAGACACAGTGTGGTCCAAGTGACAAGACATCTCAGCTTAGGAAATGCTGATGTATCTTATTGGGTGGCGTGATGTCAAAGTTGCTGTCTCAGCAGATCAGTGCCAAGTCCTGTCGCTATGCACGGGCGGTCGGTTATAGGCAATCACTTGGGGGTGAACAACATGTGTGAGTTAGTGCGTGTGCGCGAGCTTTTTCCCTACATAACGAGAAAGTAAGGTTACCAAGATGGGAGATTGCTACAGAGTCGGCTGAGCCAAAGATGGCTTCTGCAAAGTACTTTTTGTGAAATGTGTGTGAATACTGTGTTGAATGGGTAAGCATACTTATTCTTTGGCCAAAGGTGTCGCTTGATTGTATTTTGAATATTTACTTGAAGGATCTTCTATTTCCTTTGACCTTTTGATTTTAATTTATGATCTTTTTATTTTAATTTATAATCTTGTGCTTATCGAAGTGTTCTTCTGTCTTTTTATAGGCGGTTCTGAGACTAAGGGGAACTGAATATGGTGACTTAATTGATATGGGAACTTAACTAATGTTTCATGGTGTTACTGTACTATGACTATGCCTAGTTTTGAGTTCAACATTTCATTTAATCATTTTGTTAGGAACCTGAGTTATTTAGTTTATGCCTTGCTCTTCAATAAATGTATTTTTGTAAGTTCACAAGTCTGATTTAATGGCCTTAGGTAATGGAGGGGGGTGGGGTTGTGTTGTAGAGAGAGAGAGGGAGATGCTGTGTGGAGAGAGAGAGAGAGAGAGAGAGAGAGAGAGAGAGAGAGAGGGGGGGGGGGCGTGTTAGTGTTGGAGTGAGAGGAAATGGATGTTGCCAGTGCCTTAGATGCACTGTTCATTGCTACCTTTAAGATAGAAGTCCCGAGATTAGAATCACGGTAATATATATATATATATCATGAGTAGTTATTATATTTTAATATATATCATTCTATATATGTATATATATAATATAATATATATTTATATTAATTATTTATAATATATATACATATATATATTATTATATATATATAATTATAATTATAATATGTGTGTATTGTATGTAGTATGTATGTGTGTATATACATATATAAAATGTGTGTGTGAAAAGTTCTGTATAGGTATACAGCTATCATAAAAGCAACGCTAAAAACCTAATACTGAATTGTATTTCTCTCCGCCGATAAAATGTCGCAAACAGTATTGATTATCAAAGGTTCGGTAAAACACAAAATCGGTGTTATTTTGTTCCTATGCACACGACATAAATTAAAATCTGTTTTTCTAGACGACATACAGGAGAAATAAAACAGGCACAAAAATAAAAACAACTGAAATGGAGAAGCCCCAAAAGAGATCAGCCCCAGGGTTACGATTTTCAGTTTCCTCAGTTTTCGTTGAGTGTGGAGGCAGTTCCTAGCCTTTGTTAAGTACCTTAATCCTAATGCAGAATCTGGGATGCTGATGCAATGCGACAAAAGATGATTATCTCAGGAACTGATGCTGAAAGATGGCTTGCATTATATTCCTAGAGGTTTTTGTAAATAATTAGGTGAACAAATCCAGATGCATTATGTCTTTTCACGTACAAATATGTTCATTTGATTCACTTTCCAGAAAATTCAATTATCTAAAAGAAAAACTAAGGAAAATTATTTTTTGTTCTTCGAAAATGTCAGACCACTGTAAGAGAAAGCTGGGTTTTGCAATACTTCAAGTCAACATTGACTGAAAGCGAGAATTGTTGTCATTAAGTATAAATACAGACAACGTCGAATCGTCTCAAAATATTGGTTTTCATTTTGAATAGGTTAAAGGGAAATGACCGTAACTAACTGCATGATAAATCAGAGATGTTGTTTATCTCTAAATAAGCTATTAACCTGATTTTTTTCCCTTAGTCAGTGATTTCAGAACACACGATTTAAGCATTGTCAAGTTAAAACAGGATTATAGGTTATTATCACAGCAGAGTAAATATAGTAAGTATGCAAAAATTCATGCAAAATTAAGCATTAAATTAAAACAAGCTTTTATTATTACCATAAAAATACAGTAGTCATGAAAACCAACAGAAATACACCAGAGAAATAATTTTCAGTAACATGCAACAGGCACAGCATCCGACATCCCAATACAGATTCTAGGTTTAATTAATGAGAGTCAGCCTCGTTCAGTCATTTCCCCGCAGAAAACATTTAATACAGCAACTTTCAACCGTTATGGGACTCCGTTGCGCTGATGTTCCATTTCTTGAGATAACTGGGTAAAAATATGCACCTTTTCTCTTCGAATTCCTTTATAGAGATATTAATATATTGGTTAACTGATATTGATGACCTTGTGTTAAAGGAGTTGACTGGGATTCATAAAGTTCTATCTCATATACGGACGTTCACCTTAGATCAAAACTTAGTATTTTGAACAAGGAAATTTTCTCATTTCATTATCTATTTGCCTGTCCATAATTCATAATCCAAGAAGATAGTGTACGCTTCAAAACACTTCAAAGGTAATAGCGAATTCTTTTCGTTAACGCGTTCGTCCGTGAGTAGAAAAATCTCCCTTAAACTCTCATCATCTTTTTTCTTCTCCCTGCCAGTTCTCAAACTGCCTTCTCAAACGAATCTGAAATTCGTCGACCTAAAACTCCATTGAGTTCTCCGGTAAACGAATCTGTCATATATACCTGGGATCAAAGAGCGCTTTCATCTGTCACCTCCAACGCTTCAATGCGTTGAGGATGGACGCCATTTCTATTCAAGGATTAAAATGCTGCATGTCTATAATTGTTATTCGTGCTCTCTCATATATTTTGGCCCTCTTTCCTTCTACCTTAGCTATGGAGATAAAATATTACCTACACTGGTGTGTGCACACATAAACATACACGCACATACTCCCAAACATATACATACATACAAACATATGCATATATGTGTGTGTATATGTGTGTGTCTGTTTGTTTGTGTAACACAGAGCGAATAAAAAGTTATTACGCAAAATTACCATATCCTTGCGTTTACCTCCATAAGTAGTTTTTTTTTTTTTTTTTTTTCACTGTCGATTCCATGAGGAGCGAAAAAGCCAGGCAGCTGACAACAATGTAGTTGCCCACATCAGGAACATTTCCTCTTGCTGTGACGACTTCTGCTGTGAACAGCTGCTGTGGATTCCCGACCAGATGTTGGAAACAAGAAGCTGCATTAGATTAGGTAAAGGATTCGGAAAGTCGTAGTTCTCGGTTATTTTCTCCGCATATTCTTTTCGTAAAATATTCAAGATTGCTCTGATTTTTTAATGCAAGAAATTGAATGTTTCTTTGTTTATGTGTTCTCAGTTGTTTGGGGAAAATACTGCTCTAGATTTGGAAAACTTAACATGAAATGTAAGATTCTTTTTTTTTTATACCTTAGGCAGGAGAGTATTTCTGATTTCCTTAGGAAAGCATTCCTTTTTATATTCAGACATATAGCGTGTCGTATGAGAATGAACAGATATAGTAGTAAAAATAATACTTTTTAATCTGGGGGATGAGTGGTTACTTTTACTTTTACTGAAAAGAGAGAGAATCACGATTTTTTTCATGGCTACAACATCCTAATTCTATTTTGGTGGAATGAAGTTAACTTTTCAAGATCAAACAGCTATATGGCACAGCGCCAAAAGAAAATAAATCCCTTCAAGGTACGGAAGATTTTCTGTTCAAACATTTGGCTAAAGAAACAAATATCCTCGATTCATATTTCAAATAATGAGTATCGAATGGATGACTGAATATAGTATACTATATATACTACACACACACACACACACGCACACACACACACACACGCACACGCGATCACACACACACACACACACACACACACACATATATATATATAATATTATATATATATTATATAATATATATATATATATATATATATATATATAACAAGAGAGAGAGAGAGAGAGAGAGAGAGAGAGAGAGAGAGAGAGAATTCCTTAAGGGATACCACTTCTGTTATAACTGAGCGAATGGTATTATATTTCTAATTTTAGGGGAAGGCTGCAAAAGAGAGAGGGAGTAGTTAGAAACATTAGCAAAATGCAAAAATCATAGCAATTTTTCCCTCATTTCGTGCGCATTTTAGGAAACGTTCAAATACCAGCGAGTTTTTAAATTAGTTTATTCACGGAATATTTGAACGATACAGAGTAATATGAAATTGTACCTTTAGCTAGCTGAGGAACAGAAATATTCGTCTTATTCTTTGTTATTAATATTTAATTATTACGGGATGACTATCAACGATTATTAATTTACCACAATATTTCACTTCCTTTGTGTATAATTGAAAATCAAAGTGTGATGATTTTATACCACGAATAGTCTCTTCTCTCTCTCTCTCTCTCTCTCTCTCTCTCAATCGCTGTGTGCGAATGTGTGTATGTGTGTGTGTATACCGACATTAATACGAAGATAGATATTAGTTAAAGGACTTTTCTGTTTAGGATTCAATTAGTTATAATCATATTTTCCTTTATTTGCATAAATATTCCTCAGATATTTCATGTTAAATGCCTGTTTTTCATAAGATGGAATCGCCAAATTTATCTTCAGCAGCCAATTACTTGTATTAATCGACACTTTATTTTTTCTAACTTCTTTTTTTAATGTAACTTATTATAAAATCGTACCTTAATCCTGGTGCATATTATATTTCAAAGCATTTGGAAAAGATGTTAGTCCAGAAATATTAAAGATTAATCTGAGAAATATCAAAGATTAATCTGAGAAATATCAAATATTAATCTGAGAAATATCAAAGATTAATCTGAGAAATATCAAATATTAATCTGAGAAATATCAAAGATTAATCTGAGATTATAGATTAATCTGAGAATATCAAGATAATCGGAGAAATATCAAAGATTAATCTGAGAAATATCAAAGATTAATCGGAGAAATATCAAAGATTAATCGGAGAAATATCAAAGATTAATCGGAGAAATATCAAAGATTAATCTGAGAAATATCAGTGCTGAATATGAGTGGATAAAGATAGAGATGTTATGAAAGCATCTGGATTTCCCATCTGGGATGACATAATACAATCAGAGACGTTGGATGTAGGACATTCCGAATGGCACATGCTAATAGTACAAGAAAGGAATCTTGTTGAATCGTCTGAGTCCAGAGGTCAATATCTGTCTCTTCAGTATCCTAAGGAGAAAAAAAAAACGATCAATTTTTACAATTGTTACTGTCATATGACGTCAGCCATAAGTCTACTTAATCCCTATCGAACAAATAATACTGAAATCATATGTGATTTAGCTTGAATTGTTTGACTCGACTTTGAGGAACGATATAAAGACATTTTTACTTTACATTCTTCTTCATTTCATTATATATTCCGGTCATTTGATTTGATTTCGACAAACGACATAAAAAGAACTTTTTTTCGCATTCTTTTTCATTTCATATATCCCGATCCCAACCGACAGTGAATAATGCCTCATTTATTCTCTCTTGCTTGAAGAATGATTTTGCACCCAAACATTCATGGCAGCCTTCAGAATTCCTTTGCTTTCGGTGCTTGAACTTACTGTTTCGTTTACGCTTATTTGAATAAACGGGAATAGATGTAAATAAAATCTTGATCATAATAATATTGGCTTGTTATGGCCTGATATAACTCTTATTTACCACAGAAACTGAATCCGTGCAGAGACCTAGATTACAAAATATAACATTTGTTGTCGTATATAACAGGAAAATAAGTGCAAGGCGCATAATGGAAGAGGAAACCAAACAAAGTATCCAGGCGTCACAAAAGCTATATGTCATGGGTGAAACAGAATACAATATTCCCAGTATTACTGCACTCTTATATTGCATGCAAAGATACAGTGGAAGCTCTTAAAGTGAAAAATTACACAGAATTCGGTGACCTATAAAAATAAACGAAGGTGTTTGGGACATGACAATATGAAATCGCAGGTGGAACGCTTTGCATTGTAGTCTTCAGGAGCAACTGAGCTTCTCATTTTGAAGTCGAAATAAGCGCTGCGTAAAAATTCAACCCTTTCCACTCTATATGCCTCATGGGTGTGGTCACACAGCTAGAACTCTTATGACTCAGTTACGCATCTCTTCGGTCCCCATTTCCGCCAGACGTCCCCAAACTCTCTCCCCAGCCCTCCCCTGACCTGCCAATCCTATCTTTACCACCCGCCCCCCACCCAACCGCCAAAACATCCTCCAGACCTTGTTCTTACACTGCCACTGGCTGCTCTGAGCTGGATATGCTCCCTGTCCCTTGAATCCGAGCCACTTGTTATTCACTGGTCTCGAATCATTCATCTTTAAATACATTCTTTGAGAATATTCTTCTCTCTCTCTCTCTCTCTCTCTCTCTCTCTCTCTCTCTCTCTCTCTCTCTCTCATTTCCCTATTACGTAAAGTTCATTCATCTGTTGTCTTCTTGTTTCTATATCCTTTTTCTTGCTGACCCGGCAAGCTTCCTGTTAGCATCTTTTCGCAAAAATGCCTGTAAAGTTTCATCACACACACACACACACCACACACACACACACCACACACACACACACACACACACATATATATATATATATATATATATATATATATATATATATA
>NC_061100.1:95662041-95672041 GCF_015104395.2 Macrobrachium nipponense | reverse complement strand
AGGGGGAAGGGGATGGGGAGAGGAAGGGAGAGGGAAGGGAAGAAGCTAGGGAGAGACATGGAAGGGAGTGAGATGATGGCACATCTAAATTAACATCAACACTTGATCGTAACAAACAAACGTTTCAGAATTTTAGTTTATATATATACATGTATACTCGTATATATATGTATATACGTATATGTATATGAACTAATCATTACATTCAAATTCATACATTAATTACACGTAACCATTTAAATGGACCATTAATTATAAAAAGCCATCTACATGCCAAGCACTCTTCCTCAGAAGGAAACGCCAATTTATAAACCAAGATGATAATAAGAGGGAAAATAACATTATTTATTTATTTATATATAGTATATATACATATATATACATATATATAGATATATATATATATATACTATATATATATATATATATATATATATATATATATCATATTATCCCATAAGGATCAGTTAAACCCCTCATATATAGACCTATAAAAATATCATTGTTGCGCTTGAACACTTTTATGCCTTATCGTTCTAATCTTAAAATGTTTGAATTTCTTCGTCGCTAGTAGTCTGTGAGACCGTGTAGCAGTTTTACACGAAAGTTAAAGAATGACTTCAGATGGTCGAAAGAGTGAAAATAGAAAACTTCAGCAGAACGTGGGTGCTATTATAGGATTCCTTTTGTATCAAATCAATAGATGCCTCACCTGAAAAATACATAATAATTATTTGTCCAATAATTGTTTGTAGGGGGGTTAGAGCCGTCAGTGCAACTTATGCGGTGCATTGTAGGCATTATACTTAAGGTTCTTTGCAGCGTGCCTTCGGCCCTTAGCTGCAACCCCTTCCGTTCCTTTTACTGTACCTCCTTTCATATTATCTTTCTTCCATCTTACTTTCCACCCTCTCCTAACATTGCTTCATAGTACAACTGCGAGGTTTTCCTCCTGTTATACCTATCACCCCTTTTACTGTCAGTTTCCATTTCAGCGCTTAATGTCCCAGTGTTTGGCCTTTGGCCTAAATTCCATATTCAACTCAATTCAACATGATAAGAGTTTGCTCATACATATGACTAGAAATCTAGACATGTTTTACATTCAGGGTTTTTTACAAATTAAATACTTAAGTTCCTGAAAATACATAAAAATCACTGATACACCCTCCGGTCATCGATTTGTGTTTTCTAGGGAAACTCGACGTCCTACGGGGCCGCGGTTTGTTGCTTTGGATAGTGAGCGACCGGAGGGCCTACTCCAGGATCTTACAAGCTTACAAGCAGAAGGAATACTTTCATTTTGGTCACTAAGGGCATTGCGTTATTGTTAGTCAGTTATACGCAATTGGTCAGTCTTAGCAACATTTTATCGTGGTCATATGTGTTCCAGTACTGGATTCCTCTCCCAGGTTACCGACAGGGAAATTTACTTCCTAATTGATCACACCTACGTAAAGGATAAAAATTGGTTTAACAATCGATTTGAAGGGTTATACGCATTTTGCAAGTAATTATTTTATGTGAAAGATAGTTTTTCGTTTTATTTTTTTCATTTTTTATTCATTTATTTTTTTTTTTTTGTGGGGGACTTTCTTCGCAACAGGTATTCGCATGCAGTACAAACGACACAGGATTTTTATCCTTTGTCCGTTTCAACATCATCTAATCTCCCAGTCTTGGAAAAAGAATTCCTCACATTTTCCCCAGCTTTTGAAGAACATTTTTCCACGTGGATGACTGACATTTACAACGCCAATCTGAAAGCATTTTCCCCTTAAAAGTATCTTTACAATCATAGTGTTTATCTGTCTCTCTCTCTCTCTCTCTCTCTTTCTCTCTTGATAATTGCAACATGTCAGCGATTAATAAGAGCTATCCTTCAATGTAAATAAATGCATGGTGTACATATAAAAGGAAAATAAATATATTCCCTTTTAGTCACACAGAATAGATGACCCGCATTTCAAAGGAAATAATCTCGGGACATTCTTGCCCAATTGAATTAAATGAGACTTAGAAATAAATCCAATATTCATGCGGCAGAAAAAAATCAGCCGTTAACGGTATGAAGATGCAATGAAATGAATTGGAGAAATGTGTTCACTAATGACAATTTACACAGCTTAAAAAAAGACGTCATTGAAGTCCTGATCTCTCCTCTGTGCGCTGGTTCGAATCCACGAGAGGACGAAATTATTATCGACTGAAAAAATCCCCTTCTGTTAACATATATGAAAAATATATTAATTCCGAGGTAGAGCGAATTGGATATTAAAGGGCCTTTGTAGCTTAATGCATGGATATGAATCACTGTGATGAGAATAAATTCATATGTATGTATATATATATATATATATATATATATATATATATATATATATATATATATATATATATATATATATATATATATATATATATATAATATAACTGAATCACGAAAGTTTGGAACGTGATAAATCCATAAATAAACGTATAAGCCACGAGGGAAAGATAAACAACGGAGTTTCTGCAAGACCTTTCGACTCAACGTACTTTACTTAGCTAAAGGACGTGGAGTCGAAAGACCTTGCAGAAACTTCGCTGTTTATCTTTTCTTCGTGGCTTATACCTATTATATATATATATATATATATATATTATATATATATATATATTATATATATATAATATATATATATACATATATATATATATATATATATATATATATATATATATATATATATATATAAGTAGGAATATGATAAAACAGAACTGAGTCTTATATCCCACAAAATAAAAATCACGAGAAACAATATATAATACAAAAATGCCACATGAGAACAGAGATATAAAACTTTCACTGAAAGAGAAAATGAAATAAATGTGAAGTATGATTGGCTGTAGAATATTTGCATGGTGTATTCCGTGAGAATTCGCACCGTGGAATGTGCCCATTAGACTGTGAATCTTCTTAGGCAATCGAGTTCCAAGCTCTTATAAATTCCGCACTGAGATTAATTTTTTTTTTCTTCTTTCCGAGCGCCTTGCCGACGAGTCAGGCGGCTGGAACTGATGTGATCAAGTGAAATATCTCCACGTTTCTTGTTACTCATTCCAGGATAACCACCCCCTACCCCCCCCCCCCACCCTATCTGTCTCCACCAAATTCAAACACACTTTCCACCCCACCCTCACCAACTCAACTCCTTCCATTTCCTTATACCCTCTTTTCTGGCTGTTAACGTTTATACCCTATTTCCAGTTGCTTTCCTTCCTGCTAAGCCTACGTAAACGGTTTAATGCTCTTAATGCATATGTATTTCTGACACATTCACAAAAAAAATTTCTTCTCTCTCTCTCTCTCTCTCTCTCTCTCTCTCTCTCTCTCTCTGCCATTCAACACGATCACCAACTTCATGGTTCTTGTTTCCTCTTCGCACTTCCTCACCTGCTTTTCTCATCCACTAAATGGAATGATCACCGAAAGGGAGATAACGAGATTCATTTGAATCTGGCTAATGGCCGAGATCATTTTCATGATTGCTTCAAATCAAACATCTCCTTCATGGAAACGAATGATATTGAAACCCCATCGCTAATTTGTTATAGATTACCGCGACTCGTGATTTAAAATTTTCACGTAGATTACAAATTAGCATTTAGTGTGGAGAATATTTGAGTACTTCAGTAAAATGAGGACAATGGAACTTTTAGTTTTCAGCAGAAGAAAACTTTTGAGATGGCTATTTGCCTGTCCGTCCGCGCTTTTCTGTTCGCCCTCAGATCTTAAAAACCACTTGGGCTAGAGGGCTGCAAATTCATATGCTGATCATTCACCCTCCAATCACCAAACATACCAAATTGCAGCCCTCTAGCCTCAGTAGTTTTTATGATCTTAGGGCGGACAGGAAAAGTGCGGACGGTCAGATAAATGACATCTCAATAGTTTTCTTGTACTGTAAATTAAAAGTTCCATTATCCTAAGTTTATTTAAGGTTAAATCTAACCATGATCGTTCATCTGGCACCCCTATAGGTGCCAACAACACAGGATACTAACGAGTCATGGCTGAAAGCTTTTGGACCGAGGCTGAGAGTTTTGTGGGTCGTGGGTGAGAGTTTCATACAGCATTATACTCTGAACAGAAAACTCGATTGCGCGGAAGAAACTTTGGCGCATTATTTTACATGTTTTTAATTGTTTCCAATGCGATTTCAATAGACTCACCTATTCTAGATGATGTATTGCTCCAGTAAGATTTTAATGTAATAAAAATTAAAATCTAAACCAGAAATTCGCAACAAAAATCAGTAATAACTCACGTGGTAAATTTTCCTCAATCTGAATTTATAGAATGAAATCTCTTTCACTTTAATTCCTGATATTCATACATTATGTCCTCAATCATTTGTGTAATATATCCATTTGTAAATCAAATTTGTCGACCTTTTATTTATATATTTGTTATGTGCACGTCTTCGTTACATTCAGAAAACATTTCGTAGATATGGGACGGAACGTCTTAACAAATAGTGAGAAAACTATCAGGGTTAGTTTATATCCATTATGAGAGAGAGAGAGAGATGACACATACGAGACGAGAATGAGAGAGAGTGACGACGAGAGAGAGGATGGAGAGAGAGAGAGAGAGAGAGAGAGAGGAGAGAGAGAGAGAGAGAGAAAATTATTATAAATAAAGTGTATGATGAATACACCTCTACCTGACAAAATAATATTTCTCATTATTTGTCACGGTAAAATAGTGTTTTCCAATTCAAATGATAAAAATCTTAGCTTAAAATCATTCTGTGCTTATTAAGAATGTTGAAGTGCTATTTTTGACTTTTGCTGAAGGTTCATGTTTTCTGGCTTTCTAACCCAGGTCATCCATCAAACGCTTAACCGTCTCATAAAATTTTGAAAGATTGCTATTTTTTTAGGGATGTGGGACGAAGTTCCAGACTCGAATACTAAAAATGCCCTTCAGGTTTTTTTGGTTTCCCTTTTTTTTTTCTTTTTGCATCTACGAAGATCAAAAATTAAGTTGTAATCTTCCATCCCTTCCTAGATTATACTCAAGACCAACATAAATGATTTTCTTATTTCCGGACATCTCTCCCGGAGTCACCTCTTGTCTGGAGGTGTCACTCAGGATCCAGACTGGTCTGACAGCCTGGCGCTCGTCTTCGAGCATCTCCCCTTCTAGAAATATTTTCTTTCCCTCTTACTCATCCAGAGAAGATTCCAATAGTGCAACCTTTCACTGGCCTAATAAAGCACTTCATTCACATGCGTCAACTCTACTAAAGGTACTAATTAATGTCCAACACTGAACCTTTCCACAAATACATATATTATAAACTATTGGCAAACAAGTAAACATACTGAACCATGCATTAAGTTACATGACATGGCTATTTTGGAAGTTGTCAGTCATTTTTCTTCTTTGGG
Organism: Macrobrachium nipponense; assembly: GCF_015104395.2. Classification (NCBI taxonomy): domain Eukaryota; kingdom Metazoa; phylum Arthropoda; class Malacostraca; order Decapoda; family Palaemonidae; genus Macrobrachium; species Macrobrachium nipponense. The sequence goes on along the minus strand of NC_061100.1, from coordinate 95,666,602 downwards.
TTCGTATCTATATTCCCAACCATTTTCTAATGATGGGTTACCTACTCGAAAAGGAGATCGTTTAATACTTTCTTTATATCGTTAATTAGTGATAGAAAACGAAACACGAAAAGACTAATGATCAATGGAAACTTCCGGCCATAAAATGACTGTTGAGGAAACAGCTTTTTGTAAAATGTAATACGTATACTTTTGGCTAAGCATTAGTCTTGCATTTTCCTTGGCACTGTCGCCCTCGTTAAGGTTCGTGAATAGCTGCCGTCATAGAAGGCGATTCGTTTTCCCAGATTATCATTATCGGTTTCAAACAGTTAATTCTGTTTTTTTTATGTTGAGAAATTATTTATTAAAACTGCCAGGTTATGTATTTAATCGTTAAAAGGGCATTTAGGCAGACATTGATGAACAGGAAGACCGGCTGACAGCTTTTATCTACATAATACTATAGTTGATTCACGTCAACCGTGCATTTGATATCTAGGCCAGTCCCTTACGACGCTCCTGATTGGATGTTGATAAGCCATTCACAGTCTTTCTCGAGAGTTCACATGGGTAGGATCTATGTCCCACCTCTCCTTTCAAAAGTACCTCTCGGGAGAGGAGGAGCATGCATCCTATCCATGTGAACTCTCGAGAGAGACTGAGAGTTTCTAGCCCTGAGGCTGGCTTATCAACAGCCAATTAGGAGCGTCGTAAGGGACTGTCTCAGGTCTCGGATGCACGGTTGATGTGAATCTACTATAGCTGAACAACCCAGCACTGATAACTCTCTCTCTCTCTCTCTCTCTCTCTCTCTCTCTCTCTCTCACCTGTGTTCTGAAATGAGATATGATATACTAATAGGGTTTATTTGCTAATTCTATGGGCAGAACCAGCCCTGTTTTAGGGACGCCCTTCCCACCCCCCCACCCTTTGGTGCACTTTGGTGTTGGTGAAGTCTTACCTCCACAGTATTCTTTCCAGATAGTAAGTCATGTGATACCAAGTGTGGTTGAAATTGCTCAATGCGTTTCAGAGTTTATACTGGAACATCACACATACATATACATGATACATGTAAATATATACGTATATATATATATATATATATATATATATATATATATATATATATATATATATATATATATATATAGATTATATATATATATATGTATATATATATATATATATATATATATATATAATATATATATATATATATATATATATATATATATATATATAAATATATATATATACGATATATATACTATATATATATATATATATATATATATATATATATATATATATATATATATATATATATATATATATATACGTATATATTTACATGTATGTGTATGTGTGATGTTCCAGCATATTATATATATATATATATATATATATATATATATATATATATATATATATATATATATATATATATATATATACATATATATATATATATATATATATATATATATATATATATATATATATCTAATAAAAGGAGCCCATAAAAACACCAAAATGTAGAGAGAAAAGTACTATATTTCAGAGACCTGCTGTCTCTCTCTTAGGTATATGAATGAGAAAAGTTTACAGAAAAGGTGGTATTTATACCAAGAGATCCGTCCACAAGTAAGCCAATTTAGGTCACCCCCGCTGATGAATGGGAAACAGACAACAAAATTCCTTTTCTTGATGTTTTAATAATCAGAGACCCGACAGAATACAAATTTACCATATACAGAAAACCAACGTTCTCACTTTCATATATTCACTACTTTAGCTATCACGACATTACTATCAAGATAGGCGTAGCTAGCAACCTATTCTTAAGAGCCTTACGAATTTGTTCCCCAGATTTCCTGGAAAAAGAATTTGAACTAATTCGCAAGCAACTTTCGTCTTTAAAGTATCCTGACCATATAATTGAGAAAGCAATTCAAAAAGCAAACGTAATTTTCTACCGACCCCCTAAAGACAAGACCAGAGACACACCCAACAATAAAATAAAAATTCCTCACCTGGAGACGATTAAAAGAGTAACGCACACCCTTGGGAAATCTAACCCTTTTGCATTTACCTACCCAAACACCTTAGCCAAATCCCTGATTAACGTCCAACAAAAGACATCTCCCAAGGACTCTGGGGTCTATGAGATCCCATGCCAAGACTGTGACCAATCTTACATCGGATTTACAGGGAAATCACTTCCCCAGAGATTAATACAACACAAATGGTCAGTTAGGTATGGACAACAGAACTCGGCTATTTTCAACCATATAAATGAACATAACCATAGAATAAATTGGAATTTGTCACGTGTAATTTATAGCAGCAACTGCCGGTACAAGAGTCAAATGATGGAATCGGCCTTAATAAAAGAGAAGCAGGTAATGAACATCTCAAAAGGGCATGGATCTCAGATGTCGTCGACGAAGTCTTCATTCAACCAACGCTTAAGAAGATTAAAGGAAGATTATCAGCGGGGTGACCTAAATTGGCTTACTTGTGGACGGATCTCTTGGTATAAATACCACCTTTTCTGTAAACTTTTCTCATTCATATACCTGAAGAGAGAGGCAGCAGTCTCTGAAATATAGTACTTTTCTCTCTACATTTTGTGTTTTTTATGGGCTCCTTTTATTAGATGGAATTCTGTTGTTACAGAACATTTTTACCTGTCATATATATATATATATATATATATATATATATATATATATATATATATATATATATATCTATATTATATATATATATATATATATAATATATATATCTATATATAGATATATATATATATATATATATATATATATATATATATATATATATATATATATATATATATATATACACATTTATAGTGTGTGTGTATGTATGTATGTATATATAGATAGATAGATAGACAGGAATTTTTCGTTTTTTTTTCTTCATTCTTATCAAGATAAAAATCATAGTTAGATAGTCAGCAGGGAAGAAGATCAGAAGAAATCATATCTGGTAATTTACTCACCGTTAACAACGTGGACCAACACGGAGTCGGGTTTAGCGAAGAGCGGAGCACAAGTATAATTCCCCGAATCTGCTCGAACTGCTCTTGTTATATACAGTTTGGACATCGTCTTTGTCGGGGTTTTCTCCACCTGTAAAGAGGAAAACAGGGAAAGATCTTTTTTAGTTCATTGCTGGAAACTGGACACATCTGATGATATTTTCTCTGCATTTGAGGCAGTAATGAAAGAAGAGTTGAGCTGTGAATTTATTTGATGAGCAAACCTAAAAGATGTCCGTCTAAATAATTGAATGAATGAAATAATATAGAATTTTGAACCTTATGAATATCTTGAGAGAACGAACATATGCGAAATCGTCAAACGAACAAAAAAAATCAACTTTTAGAATTTTGAACCTTATGAATATCTTGAGAGAACGAACATATGCGAAATTGTCAAACGAACAAAAAAAATCAACTTTCTGAATCTATTTGATGGCATGGTATATGAAGAAAGAAGAAAATGCCGCCATGAGAAGGTTTATGCCATTTAAATGGAGTGAGGAAAAAATAACTTCTATGTTTTTAGACACAGATGAGAAGGAAATACAGCACCACTCATGAGTGAATTCTAGGACATTGCAATCTAAGGACCGATAAATGAAGGGCTGGTTCAGCGCACCGCCGAAGATGCCAAGGAATTACATCTCAACCTCCCTCTCGCTGAGAGGGAAATTACACCTTGTAATTGCAGAGGTCGTTGTCCTCAGATGGGCGTTTCAAGTCCATTTAGGAAAATCTCTCTTTCCATTATGTATAATTAGAGAGAGATCCAGAAGAGAGCCATCGGGGAAGGAATTGCTCGCTCATTTGGAGGCAGAGGCTGACGTTTCCTACCAGCTTTATTTCTTACTCTGCTCGACGCGATGGAGAGAAGGTTTGGGGCTTCAATTAGCCTAGATCTGCTCCCATGAAGTAGATTCCTTTCATTATCCTTTCAGCCATTTTCTTGATATTAATGTTTGGTATCATTATTTTTCTTTAATCTCGAATATTTTTAGTTAATTTAAGTCCCATATTTTTTATTTAGATTACATTACAGTAACATAAATATGTCTTTCCATTGGATATGTACTTACGTATGTATATAGAATTGTGAATATTTCAACTGTGAAAAAACAACCGACCTAGGGTCCTGTTATTAATGAATTCTTTTTTGTATCCCTAAAATACTGGTATTACTATTCTAAGTAAAAGCCAAGGCTCCATTAAATGTTACCACATTTTAGCAAATTAAATGCGTTTCATGAAATATTATATCCAGTATCACAACAAAGTTAAGAGAAATGCTTGAATTGATGTAAATAAGTTTCATCTCTGATATTAGATTTACATTATGCTAATATTCAGAGCTAACAATCATCCTATCTTGAGAATTGTCCTATCAATATTACTTATCCCGTCCAGAAAGTGTGACCATTAAGACAAGAGTCCCTCTGTCGAGAATCCTTGCTTCTGTTCCCCTTCCAAACCAAAGACGACCATCACGGTGAGGCTTTTGGTGATCAC
>NC_061100.1:95647041-95657041 GCF_015104395.2 Macrobrachium nipponense | reverse complement strand
AGAGAGGTGATAAGGGATTACCCATGGCCATACCAAATATTTGCTGGTAATATTCTCCATTGAAAATAAATCTGCAATCAAAATACACAACTCAATCAATGAAATTATATGACTAACGGACATAGGTCATTCTCGTCTTTTCATTTTCTCCGTGGCATCACTTTTATATATATATATATATATATATATATATATATATATTATATATATATATATATATCTATATATATATATATATGTGTGTGTGTGTGTGTGTGTGAGTGTGAGAAAAATAAGTTGTTCCACTAAAATTTGCAAGCATAATGAGGGTAGAAAACTTCTATATACGTAATTGTAATAAACAACCACATTACTTTTTCTTTTATCTATAAACAAAATATAGACAATACATTTTCATTTTCTTTGTGGCATCACCTTTATATATATATCAAATATATATATATATACTATACTATATATATTATATATATATATATAATATATATATATATATATATATATATATATCTATTTTATATATGTGTGTATATATATATGTGTGTATATATATATATATATATATTATATATATATATATATATATATATATTTAATATATATATATTATATATATATATATATATATATATATTATATATATATAATATTTATATATATATATATATATATATGTATATGTGTGTGTGTGTGTGAAAAATAAGTTGTTCCAGTAACATTTGCAAGCATAATGAGGGTAGAAAACTTCTATATACGTAATTGTAATAAACAACTACATTACTTTTTCTTGTATCTATACACAAAATATAGACAATACAAGTTGGAAAACAAAAACAAAAAAACAATAAATATAAACCGACTGAGACAAGCATGAAGAAATTCAGTTGACATAAGCGGTAATACGTAAGACCTGAACTGTCTGTATATCTAAAACGATACAGAGATGCTGACAATATAATCGTCAACAGAGATACAATGAAACAAGACATATTGCAACCAAATGTTCTCTGCATTATACTCAAGCCCCTCGGCTTTTGATGAGGGTAGAAACAATTTTTATGTTCCACTGAGCAACACAAAACAAAGGTAGAGAGGTACATAATAAATACACTGTGATTGCAAATGCTTATCTTGGGGAGACTGAAATGGCTCTTGCAGAATCGAAGGGGGGATTTTTCTTAAGGTGGTCATGGGTCTGAGGAAACGCATGCAGATAGTTATGACCGAATTAGATGAGAGTCATCGCATGGAATACGTAAATATCCAAAGCTCTCTATCGGGAAAGGGGTAGCAAATCCTTCACCGTTTCTCTTTACTCAAAGGTTTTGAGCGTTTTTTTAAGAAATGGCTTCCCTGAACATTGCTCTTTTGGATTTATGAAATCAGTGATTGAAGATGAAAGTAAACGGCGTAAAACATCGAGAATTGCTAATCGTTTAAAGTCATTATATTTATGATATTTAATTCAGTTCTCAGGCTTTACATGACTTGAGTATTTGAAACATCAACGGGGAAAGACTATATGACATCAAACTTGATTAAGTAACATGCTATTGCGAATGATTATTATTATTATCATGATTTTAGTAGACGAAACCTATTCACACGGAACAAGCACACAGGGGCCACTGATCTGAAATCCAAGTTTCCAAAGACTGGTGGTTTCAACCTCCCACCGCAGACCCCACACTGCAGCAGTAACTAATCATGATATACAGCCCGTGCTTTTTCATCGCCCTGAGGCAGACGCGAACCCGCGACATCTGAGTGGTATTCCACGACGTAAACCAAACCGATTACTAGAGACTGAGTTCTACGACCAAACAATAAGAATCAACTCGGAAATGAGTGAAGGATAACCGAGGAAAGTACCTCAGGAGTCAGGAAGGAAATGAGGAATATGACCTATGATGGGACTGACGAGGTTACCTCACCAGAGAGCAAATTCAGAATAGTTTAGGAATCAGCGTGACAACGAGAAAGGCTCTGGGACAAAATCATATTAATCAATATGCCAGTGAAGTAAGGTTATCTGAAACAAGGAGATGGGAATCAGCGCGAGGAAAGGAATTTGAAAATGACTTAAGGAATGCATACAATAGTATTGAAGAAAGGTTCTGAGAAACTTAAGGAATAGCGTTGCAAACGTTCAATATCCAAAAATAAACTTAAGCCTCTATAAAATAGCGATGAAAAACTCTGGTCACAACAAAATGAATATGGCTTCTTTATTCGTTCACAGAAAATACGAGAGAGAGAGAGAAAGAGAGAGAGAGAGAGAGAGAGAGAGAGAGAGAGAGAGGAAGAGAGAAGAGAGAGAGAGAAGAGAGGAGAAGAGAAGGAGAGAGAGAGAGAGAGAGAAGGGGGTGAGGGAAATTAATTACCTCACTCTTGATCTTAATCCCCGTAGCAGAACATTTTGCTTGAATGAGTAGAGTAATGGAAAAAGTGTACGTAAATACAGAAAATCCCTTACTACAGAGTAAAGTCTTCCTGACAGCTATTGTAGACTAAACAGACTATAGCAAGAAGAGAATAAATGAGAATACAAACGAGAATACACATGAACAAGCAGACAGGATGTTGCCCTTACCTCCATGCTAATTCCACCTCGCGGAGAACTATAATTAAGAGTATCGGCTCCTTTCAACCAGTGCACGGGACCTACGGCCTCAACGCCTGCCTGAACCTCGCACTGCAGGCTGATTGTTGAGCCGTGCTGGATAAACACTTCGTCCGGGCCAGGTATGTCAGCCTCCTGGACACCTGTAAAGAGCGTCAAGGCATTCGTGTTTGCTTCGTCTTTGCATTGCTAAGGCGCTGTTGTTCTGAATGTTAGAAGGTTAGTATATATATATATATATATATATATATATATATATATATATATATATATATATATATATATATATACATATTTATGTTAAGAATTAGTGTTTCTTTTATCATTTGTGTTTTGACCATACAATAGACAAGTGTTAATTTTTTTTAAATACTGTGGCATTATTATTAGTAGTATTATTATTGTTACTATTACTAATAATAATTGCAAAACTTTACATTATGAAAACTAAAAGCTATTACAACCTTTATAAAGTATAGACCTGCCAACAAAAACGACAATTATTGAAACCATCTAACACTTGATATTCCAACAAAAACTACATTAAATTGTCAGAGCAATTAGGCTCTTGGAAACCTATTCCCACATTCAGATACTCACCAAGAACAGTCAGGTGGATGGGAAGTGACACCTTCGGACTCGTGGACACTTGACACTCGTAGATGCCAGAGTCGCGGAATGTGACACTGCTGATGTCCAGATACCAGTCCTCAGTCTCGTGTGGATGGAAGACCTGGAGAGTTGAAGATAAAGCAAATGTGTCGTAGTGGATTCTTTAGTGGGTCTCAGAACGTTCTTCTTCAAAAATTCCTGACAAATTGTAGCGTTATTCTGTCACACGTTTCCATTTTTCCGATTTTCAACTTTGTCTTGAAGCACATGAAATTCATACAAAGATGGCTCAACTGAAAAACTAATTTAATTTTATCGCTCTTTGAATTTCTCAAAGTAGGAAAATGGTAGACTAAATCGCAACTACCAATAAATAGATATATCAATTCTAAATAAAATCTCAGAATGATATTGAGGTATAACAAATATACGACTGTCCGTGATGTAGAAACAATACTGATAAAGATTAGATTAACGGTCACGAGCAGTCAGCACCATCATGATATTGTAATTCATCATTTCGCTGTCAACCAGCTGCCACACCTCCTTTACTTGAAGATGCCATCTACACTTGACTTCAAACTTTATCAGTATACGAAGCAGTCTGAGATGTCCCCCTTTAATGGGTTTGTGTCCCTTCAGGAGTCTTTCACTTCCCCATTTCAAAAGCTCGCCACCACCCTGCATCTGGCAGTTAAGCCGATAATGTCCCACTCCTCATGCACTCCCATGCATAGCCTTATGCATCACGTCATTGTTTCCTGTCCTTTAAATATCAAGGGTTAAAATTCGGCTGCTTCTAATCGCTTAGAATCGAATGCATTTTATTGCCGCGTTGCACCAAGAACTACTTGAGACGTGAGTTTTAAACGTCGTTTTCTCTGGCTGGGTTATGAAACTCTAAGTGAACAAATTGGTGTTATTAATTTTATCTTTTATTTTTACTACCATCCTACTTTTTACTTGGGCCCTTCCTCAGTTAATTACATTCGTTCGTTCCAGTGATTAAATATTAGTTTAAGGGAGGGATTTTTCTGCAAAGCAGATCATTTCAGAAACAAACGGTTCGGGGACGTCAATCATCACAAGCAACAATAATCTTTGTTCCATTTTTACTGCAAACAAGCATTCATTTCCTATTCGTAAAAATACTGCAAATGTACACCTGGAGATTATAGTGAGGGAGAGCTCTCTGGTCGGAAAAACCAGAAAGACATCGTTTTTACCACACTCGTTCTATTGACAAACCAATCACTTTTTACGCATTACATCTGGCTTCCCCAAAGAAAAGGAATACAATTGCGGATAATCTCTTTATCCGAGAATTAATTTACGACAAAAGCTTTCAGCAATAATGGAAATCGTCACCCGATGTCCTTTGCTTGATGTAAAAGTGGAACTCATCAGCACACTCGCTTCCCCTTCCTTTGTGGTTTGCAGGAATGTAGGAAGATAACCATTATCTAATTGCATTTTGGTAGGTTTTCATTCCAGGGAAATGGTGTTGTGATGTTTTTTAAGTACACCCAAGTCGTTATTTTTAATTATTCATTATATTGTCATCTATTTTTTATTTTACACAAAGCAACTTTCTTTGTGATTGTTTGATATGTATATATATATATATATATATATATATATATATATATATATATATATATATATATATATATATATAAATATATACATATATATATATCTATATATATAAATATAAATATATATATATATATATATATATATATATATATATATATATATATATTTTGAACTATCAGAAACAAAACTACTGTGTGTAAAATAAGAAAATGGCAAAGGTGATATTATGAAGGGAAAGTGACTTCGTGGATATTATATATATATATATATATATATATATATATATATATATATATATATATATACATATATATATATATATATATATAATAATATATATATATGTGTGTGTATATGATATATTTAATATATCTATATATATATATATATATATATATATATATAATTATATATTATATATATATATATATATCAAGACACTAGTATGTATACGTATGTTTGTGCGTGCGTGTGTCTGTGTGTGTGCAAGACTCTCTGTAAAATACCATCTATTTTTAAATTTTGCTTTAGCCAAGCACTCTATCTATCTATCTTTTTATCTATTTACCTATCACATTGTAACTTAAATAGAATAATGCATTACCTTGAATCGATCGTCACTTGTATAAGTGAAGATTCCAACAGTGAGGATGTGTAGGTCTCTTTGCCTGATCCACGAAACCTGACGATAAAAAGAAAATATTCATAAATCAATGAACCATTAATGTTATTTTTGCGGTGGACAGCTATAAAAAAACATATGCGTAATTCCTCGACTTCATCCTATAGTCGCAAAATTACTATATATTCTTTTACTTCTATGCTATCAATTCCTCAACAAAATTCCACAAAGATCTTTTTGAATGCCCCTACTTTTCCATAAATTAACAAAATAGTAGCTACTTTACTCTCTGCAATGACAAAGGATCGTTTAAGTTAAGGGTTCTTAACTCCTGGATGGATATTCCTAATTCCTCAACATAGTCTTTCTCTCACAAAAGAATACTTCATTTTCAGCAAAATCCCACACCACTCAATTCTTTTTTTTTTTGTCATCTCCTCGACTCGATCATACACAAAAAAATAAATGATTTCAGTTCCAGACTTTCAAATGACAATTGCCACCAATGCACACTCAGAAGGATCCCAGGCTTTCCAGGGAATTATGTCATTTCTCCAACACGATCCTACATCCCCAAAGGACTGCTATTTTTCCATTTTCACTTTTAGTTCTTTTTTTCTGCTACGCACAACAGCTTTCCGTTCAGGAATGAATATTCCAAGCAACAAAGCGTCGCATTTTCAGTGCAAATGGGTCCTAGGCGCTTTAGGCATTCTTACAAGTTTTGTCACTTTGGTCTTAAGTGCCTCGACAAAGGCTCGTTTCAATGCTAAAATGGCTTTGTTCAAGAAGGCGGTTCACGCGGGCGATTTTCCGCCCAATTACTGTCGGCCAAGTCGCTCTAGCTGTTAGTCCTACAGCTACTGAAATCATTCTAATTTGGTAGACGCTTGGAATTTTTGGTATTTTTGAAATGGACCTTTTTTTTAAATAAGCAGAAAAAAGAGGATAACTTCGCGATATTAAATAAATGCAACTTCAAAGCAGTTGTAGCGTGAAGTGAAAAGAGACGCTATTCTCATATAGCTGTTTCTTACAAAAGCGCCCCATAATTAAGTGAAGAGTGGTTTTCTGACATTAATAATAAAGAAGATAGAATATCTTCAGGGTAGTGTGTAAAGAAGTAGCAATAGTCTTTGGGACTGCGACTCTGGAAACGCGTTAATTTAAAAGAAATGTTAGTGTTAAATTTTTACAACCCTCAAGAGAATAAGATGAAGGCTAAGACAACTAGGTCATTGGATAAAAATTTGAAAATATTAACTTTGCAAATATCGTCTTAACGATACTAGAATTCTAAATTACCTATTTTATAATTATATAAACTTTAATTCTTTGAAATAAGAGCAATGTTCAAGAAAAAACCATATGGAGTCAAAGAATAGTAACATTAATGTAATTCAGAAAAAATTCTTATTAGTTAAACGATAAAAATTTAGATTTTAAAGCAGATTACTTGGAAACATTAACAAATACATAAATATTATGTCAGATAGTATCCATCAGTATATATATATATATATATATATATATATATATATATATATATATATATATATATATATATATATATATATATATGGAACTAGAGAAAGACATCTCAAGCACTTGCATGGTTTTATTGCTCACGTTCCATCAGAGGGTTCACTCTATCCTTATACCTAAAAAGAGTCCTCTATTTCCGGAATTAATTCATTAATACGGCAGTATTGCCCTGCCATAAGAAGTCACCTCATTCCCACTAATTTTCTTACCATAGGTTCTCTTTTTAAGTATAAGGATAGTTTGAACCCTTAGATGATATGGAATGCTGAGTATTTATTTTCTCGCCACCGATGTAATCAGAGGAATTATGTTGGTGCATTTCATAAGTTACTAAAAGTCCGCATCGGTTGCCACAGAGTTGTCAGCTATCGTACTGGGGTTCAGCTGTCGAATCCAGTTTTCTGGTATACGACAGCATGCTAAATAATGCAAAATGAACATTGAATACGATCAATTTAAAATTTTGCCGAGGGCTCGTTCTCCTCAGCAGCTGGCAATCCTCGAGTCACTTTGTATAAAACAGGTAGTTCCGAAGTTAAACAACCAAATTGCCTCCACGCCGCTTTTCTTAGCATAAATTTACCCTCGACTTTTTAACGTTTCTCCTCTTCAGTCTTCACTCGTATTATTTCTTTCCATTTGGATGGTAATACCTTTCTCTTGGCATTTCAAACTGAATGTTTTGTGTTTGTTTTTGGATTATTTTTTAATCCGAGACTGTTGTGATGTTTTAATGTATTTGTATAATATTTCACAGCTTTGATAATAAGGTTAAGCCTTGAAAGAAACGTGAGCTTTAAAACCGTGCAAATGCCTGAGATGTCTTCCTCCACTTCCTTAGGGCTATATTTTGGCTGCTGATTGCTACTATCCATCCTTCCATATATATATATATATATATATATATATATATATATATATATATATATATATATATATATATATATGTGTGTGTGTGTGTGTGTGTGTATAACACAAAGATTAATGAAAGAAGTTTGAGAATGAGATTTTAATGTCGGTACAAAGGTGTGTAATTACTGTCTTGAGGAGCAGGGAAAGACTGATTGCGATATATAGTAAGAACTGGGAATAGTGAAAAGAAACTGCAGAAACTCTGAAAATAACTTGAAATTGTTTCTTAAAGGGGTAAGTTCACGGTCAGGGTGGACCAGAATACAGTGATAAGAGCAAATCGAGATAAGAAAAGTGAAGCACAGGATGTTGGGTAGTCTCCACTTTGGAGGGTGCCGATCGTAAAAAATATTTGCCAAAAATACACTAATCAAGACAGGCTAATGAAATTTTCAGGCATTATTAGCACTATAATAATGCATATTCTCTGTGAGTTTTATCATCCTACAGGGAAAATTAATGATTTTATGAAAAAAAATGTGAAAAAACGGAAATTTCCGGGCCCCTCGTACTGAAGGTTATTTGGTGATTGGTGAGAAACTACAGTCTTGAATATAAATTCGGTCTGACAGAATGTTGGTATATCCACCTGGAACATGCACAAAAAAATTATCAAAATGGAACAGTAAATAAGCACGTTATAACAAACAAAAGAACAACAACTTCGTAAGTTCAACGAAAGCCCCGCCGAAAAATCAGACTATAGCTAGGAAGAAATATTCAGGAAAAATTCAAATCTCGATTTAGGGACAAATCCTTTTGAGAGTTTGTAGTTATTATGTCACTTGAGAGCCTAAAACATCTAAAAATTATATTATTTAGGACAATCAAAGAAAACCCGCCCCCCTTTTTTTTTGGGGGGGGGGGGGGTTTCTTTGATTGTCCTAAATAATATAATTTTTAGATGTTTTAGGCTATCAAGTGACAAAATAACTACAAACTCTCAAAAGGTTTTGTCCCTAAATCGAGATTTGAATTTTTCCTGAATATTTCTTCCTAGCTATAGTCTGATTTTTCGGCGGGGCTTTCGCTGAACTTACCTGAAGTTGTTGCTCTTTATTTTGTTATAACGTGCTTATTTACTGTTCTATTTTGATAATTTTTTTTGTGCATGTTCCAGGTGGATATACCAACATTCTGTCAGACCGAATTTCTATTCAAGACTGTAGTTTCTCACCAATCACCAAATAACCTTCAGTACGAGGGGCCCGGAAATTTCCGTTTTTTCACATTTTTTTTCATAAAATCATTAGTTTCCCCTGTAGGATGATAAAACTCACAGAGAATATGCATTATTATAGTGCTAATAATGCCTGAAAATTTCATTAGCCTGTCTTGATTAGTGTATTTTTGGCAAATATTTTTACTATTTTTTACAATCGGGACCCCTCCAAAATGGAGCCTACCCTTAATAAGGATAAAGGAAGAATGGGAGCAGACGATTTTTGGAAGTAGCTGGGATTTGTTCAATGGAGGGTAGGAGGATGAGAAAAGTGGTGAGCCGAATAGGTCTGCTAAAAATGGGGAAGAGAATTAGGCTGTCTATGAAATACTAGATTAAAAGAATCTAAAAAGATTGTAGATGAAGCTCTCATTGAGGGAAGTGAACACAATTATAATGGTTACCTTGGAAGGAAGGATGTATGAAATTATCTTGAGATTGTTGAAAATCAGACTGGTGAAAATTGTAAAATTCGAAAACATTAGGAATACAGGAAGATCTAAAAGTACTGGACAGATAGTGTGAAACACGCACGGTAGAGGGAGGGTCTGAATATCTGGGAAGAGCTAGATTGCGTGCAAGATAGACAGTGTGTGTCGGGCGGGGGGGTGGGGGGCGCTGAGATCTACACGCTTGAGAAAGTCAATATCTAGTGAGCAGCTACTTCGTATGAATATTGCAATGTTGACATAGTGGTAAGATATGACACAAACTGGGTTCTAACATAAAACAAAAAAAATAAAAAAAGATAGCAACCCTTGTAACTTACGGTACGTTACTGTAAAATGCTAACGGTTTTATAATGCTAACGGTTTTATAAATATGAAATGAACACGTCAGTTACGCATTTCAAAAGGATTATGTTGAT
>NC_061100.1:95637041-95642041 GCF_015104395.2 Macrobrachium nipponense | reverse complement strand
TTTGCGTGTCTACAAGTGTGTGTAAGTGCGTGTTATTTATTCATGGAAACCCAAGATGTCCAAAATGTCTCGTGCGACAGGAAATTAAGGAATCATTTTCTTTAAAACAAAGTCCACAAAAGATAAGTGAAAAATAGGTGCTATTAAGATAATAGAAAAGAATTCCACTACCTCTCGATTAGCGCAATATGTGTTACAGGGAGAGACATAAAACCATAAACGACCAAGATAACTGCCAATTCATCTCTAGTCGGGCGTTATATTTTGGGGACAGATCAATACAAAAATAGAACCTTCCCGCAATAGACGAAAAAAAAAAAGACATCCCGTAAATAAACAAACAAATAGCATCCTATAATGCCGTTATTGAATATACCGATAAATGGGAGTGACGAACGAGCGAAAATTCTTGCTCAGCACCGGCGAGGTTCAGCCGCGAAAGAGCGAGCTGTAGTTGACAGCGCAACACAGAGCGAACGATACATTAAGGGACGAGCGACACGACCCCACGGTTCCTATGAGGGGGTTGAGGAATGGCCTTCGTCATTCCCGAATTCCTATTGTTTATGCCTTTATTACCCGCAAGGAGAAAAGAAAGAGAAATATGGAATTTGTGATTCTTTTTGAAGTACAGTCGACAATTGTTACGCCGCGAGGTTACTGCGTCCGTCTGTCCGTTCGTCTTTGGTCCCTTTTCGGGAAAATTATGACCAGGCACTTTTTTTTTTCTGTCTTTTTGGAAGGGAGTAATATATTTCATATTGTAAATGGGAGTTTCTGGTTTTTGCCTGTATGATTTGTGCGAGTGTGCTTACGTCCTCCCGTTATCTGAGACACCGACAGTGTGGAGGTGGTTTTTTTTTCTTCTTCTTTTTGTAACATGACGTCAAAATTTGCCGGTGTGTGGAAAGATGTCCTTCTTATTGTATTTATTTATTCGCTCAGTTTTCTTCCTTTTGGGGGGGGAGGGAACAGCTCACTTAGGTGCTTCTGTAATAGAAATTTTTTCGGTAGCAGTGTTAGTCTGAATTTTTTAATGGCTTTGTCTGTTCGTCCGCACTTTTTCTGTCCGCCCTCAGATCTTAAAACAGACTAAGGTTAGAGGGCTGTAAAGTGGTATGTTGATCGTCCACCCTCCAGTCATCGAACATACCACATTGCAGCCCTCTAGCCTCAGTAGTTTCTATTTTATTGCAGTTTAAATTTAGCCATGATCATGAGTCAGGCAACACTATAAGTGTCAACAACACCGGCCACCACCGGGCCGTGGCTGAAAAGTTTATGATCCGCGGCTGAAAGTCTCACAAAGCAGTATGCGCTGTATAGAAAACTCAATTGCACCGAAAGAACTTCGGCTCATTTTTTACTTATTACACTTGGGTAGCCTCCCCTCTTTCATCCAAGGGCTGTGAGCGCGGATTGTATTTCGTGTATTCTAATCCTCGTTGGCTCTACGTGTGTATCGCTCTGACTCACAAACAATACAATTTATGATGGCTTTCGGCTTTTTCTTCTCCCTTTATTGCATCCCACTTTTATTTCCTAACCCTTTATTTCTTGGACCATTTTTTCAATGTATCCGACAACATATTTTTCTTATTTTCTCATTTCCTCCCCAATTGCATCTTCCTTTTATCACATTTCGCCTCAATTTATATTCTTATTTTCCTCTCTCCTCTAATTTCCCCAGCAATTTCCATATCTCGTTCCTCTCCTTTATTGCCTCATTATTGACTCCTTCCTTCTTTCTTACAATCGAGAAATGTATTAAAGAATAAGCCAAGTTCCTCTCCCTTCTTTTAATTTCGTTTTTTCTCGCTTTACGCTTCTTTTTCTTCTTCTTCTTCTTCTTCGTCTTCCTTGCCATTATGAAGAGGTCGTCCCTGAATTTCTTCCTAATTGCTTTATGCAGAAAATGGAGCTTATATTCACGCATACCAAGTACAAACAACTACACACGCTCACACATGCATACATATATATAATATATATATATATATATATATATTATATATATATATATATATATATATATATATATGTGTGTGTGTGTGTGTGTGTGTGTGTGTGCTGCGCGCGCGTGCGCCCGTTTGTTTTCCAGGTGTTATCCCGCAGTTTCGCAGGCAGGGTATCTTGGTTAGGGGTATTTAGTTTTCCTCCTACACATCATCTATAATTTAGAAATGAACGAAAATACTATAGTCATATTACAACTAATGTTCATGACGACCAGCAACATAATAAAAACAAGAAGTCTTTCGAGATTAAGTAAACAAAACTAAATAAGTGAAAAGAAGTCTTCAACCACAGCTATCGTTCGCCAAAGCACTCACGAGTCGTTAAAAGAAGGAAAAAAACACTGCGTATGTTTGGGAAGAGAAAACAACGCCGACAGACCAAAAAAGTCAAGAGGGTTGATTGGCTTCCACAGCGGCTTCCTTTTCTTCTTCTCTCGGCAGACTCCTTGATTTGTGGCCATGAAAGTAAGACGTCTCGGCTCAACGAGAAGCTTCGAACTTCTCAGCAAATTTCGGGGAACATTTTTTCCCCCTCTCTCGATAACTTCTCGTTTCCCTCCTTCCTTCGGCCAAGATTTTCTGTCCTTTTTTTTCACTCTTATCGGGGAAGTATTTTAAATGAAGTTCGTAAATACTGATAGATATTTCGACCTAATTTTGCCACGATTTTTTTTAATACTGTGGCCGATGGGGCAGTTGCACTGAGGTTCTTATCATACTGAAGCCTCAGGAAAGTCACAATTTGAGGAATGGTAGAGAGAAAGATGAGGGCAGTGCCGCCATTGTATCTCACGTGGTCCACTGTAGACATTGCTAAAGAGTGTTTGCGGCATCCAGTCGACCCCTAACTGCACCCACTTTTTATCCTTTGACTTGACCTTGACCTCCATTTCAGCTTCCTTCCCCTAATCTTGATGTCTGCTTCTTAGTGCAACCAGTGTTTTCTTACAACCCAACCTTTAGATCCTTGTGCAGCATCTTCATTTTCTGAATCGCTTTATTGTGCTGTTCAGCTGCTCCAACTCTCTCTCGTCAGTCAGTTAAACACTGACTTGCCAACGCGCCGAAGTCCTTGACTTGACGGCCTCAATTCCATCAATTCAAACCTCTGGGTAAAGGAATCTCTTTAGATTCAACACCAAGATGTATTCATTTATTATTGTTTTTTGTGTGTGTGGTCTTTAGTCTACAGTTAATAAGCACCAGGTTTAGACTATCCCTTGTCCAGCCTGGGTCAAGCCTCTTGATCCTCTGGAAAGAGACGATACCCTCCTCCTTGCTCCGGAACATACATAATGCCCCAGGGTCAGGCCATCCTCCCTACACCCCCGTCTGGTATTATTACAGGTATTTATGAAGGCACGAGTACAGTACAGGTTTTAGTTTTCTGTCAAAGAAAACCATTGAGATGGCTATTTGTCTGTCCGAACGCAATTTTTCTGTCCGCCCTCAGACCTTAAAAACTACCGAGGCTTTAAGAGCTGCATATTGATATGCTGATCATCCACCCTCCAATCATTAAGCATACCAAATTGCAGTCCTCTAGCCTCGGTAGTGTTATTTTATTTAAGGTAATAGTTAGAGAGTTTTATACAGTATTATACGCTCTACAGAAAATTCGATTACGCCGAAGAAACTTCGGGTCGTTTTTTATTGTTTTTATTTGTATTTATCTATTTTTTTGACAGTATATCTAAGTAGCGGGCACTGAAGAGGATGACCTTGGAAGTTTCTAACCAAGATAGACTATGAGGTAAAGACGAAACACAGAGAAGACTACAGTTGGCAGGAATTAGAGACTGATCAAACGAATTTCCTAACAGTAGAGCACCGCAAATACGAGTCAACTGATTATTGATGAAGATCGTTCCAGCGATCATATAAATTCTTTATCAGAACTCTGCTGTCACTGATAAAACACGCAGAAAGATCAGTATAACGCAGCTACTGAGAAAGAAGATTAGTAAGGTTGTAAAAATTGCATGATTTGGCGGATTTATGACCGGCATCATAAATCTAACTTTGTTTGAATTCCTTCAGTATTTTTTCACCTGCACATTTGTGAATTGTTGATAAAAGGAAAATATCAGTGTGAAATGTTAAATAATACTATATTCAGTATGGGAATAAATACTTGGACTGTCAGAAATGGTCCCAATGGCATGGTGTACTATGAACAAAGCAAGACAATAACTTTAAATTAACAATAACAAAGAAAAAGCCACCTTGAAGAGAACTAATATGAAATAGAAATACTGTCAGTGATAACGAAATCATTCGTATCAATCATAATAAAGGTAGTGTAGCCAGAACATTAGAAATTCCAACCTAACATCTCATTCCAAGTGTAGAGAAATAAAGAAATACGAATCCAGGCAATCTTGAAGGAAGAAATTCAGTGACTAGATCATCATTGGAATCTCTAACTGGTACATCGTGAAACCAATCATTGTGACGGACTTTCGGTCAATGGTGACATTTTGATCAGCTAAAAGCCACGAGCTGGCTGCTCCTGGGACTGACAGGAAAATTCGCTTTTCATAACCAATATTCAGACAGTTCTGAACCTAAATAGCTGTTGCATACATAAGTATCATCGTGTTTGTGTGTGCGTCAGTTGCCCTCTCTCTCTCTCTCTCTCTCTCTCTCACTCTCTCTCTCTTCTCTCTTTCTATATATATATATGTATATATATATATATATATATATATATATATAATATATATATACATATAGATATATATCTATATAATATATATGTATATATATATATATATTATATAGATATATATATATATATATACAATATATATATATACTATATAATATATGTTCTATATATACACATAGATATATTTTTATATATATATATATATATATATATATATATATATATATATATATATATATATATATATATATATATATATATATATATATATATATATATATATACATATACATGTATATGATATATATAAT
>NC_061100.1:95627041-95632041 GCF_015104395.2 Macrobrachium nipponense | reverse complement strand
ATATATATATATATATATATATATATATATATATATATATATATATATATATATATACATACCAGAACGTGAAACAGTTCAACTTCAATGCATCATTCAACATTGCGTTCCACGTGTATGATGGAAGTATATATATTGCATATGTTACACTACTTCAGGAATATACAGTAGTGCAAATGTGTCAGTTTTTACAAAGAGTTCTGACCGAGGAAGAGTTAAGAATCTTTTGTACTGAAACTGTAAGAGTTCATCGGAGCGTCACGAAACCACATTAATATATAGTTTTATATGACTGCGATTCCTTTCAGATATCATGAAAACTATAAAAGGTTAGAAACATCTTAAAAAAACCTATCTTGTGTAATACCTATACTAGATGCATTTTGAAGACCAAACCTTTTGATAACACAATCGGCTTATTTTATAATCTTCAAGGGATGTGAACACTTTCTTCTGTTTGTGATATTTCTAGCTGACCTTTAGCTTGGTTTATCTTTTTGCGTGTGCGTGTGCATCTTATGAAGTAATTTCTACAGATATTTGTTTTTAGATAATACATCTAATCTACATACATACATACATACATACATCATACTACATACATACATATCATACATACATATACATATATATATATATATATATATATATATATATATATATAGATATATAAATCGATGCTTATCACTACAAGTTAGTTCCTCTCCTTCTTCTCTCTCTCTCTCTCTCTCGCTTTTCTGTTTTCAGTTCCATTCCTGCCTTGCGTTTTCTTAAGTACGAATGTATACATGTACCCGCCCATTTTATTTTCTCATCGTTTTGCCAGATCCTCCTCCCCCATGCGACTATGTTATCAACAATAATAATATATTACTTGATAATAATGATCCTGCTATTAGGTTGAAAACCTCGCGTTGTTTTCTCTGTCATATTTTTAGATAAATCGATTTTCCTTATAATTATTATTTGCAACATTCCAGGATTCAAGTCAAAGTAACTTACACCCGAATTCACCAGAGAATTATGATATTGTCAAATATATATGTCAAAATACCATTGGAAGGAACAACAGCTTATTTTTTTAGACTATCAGTGAACTAAATATAACATCTACGTAGACTATACTACAAAAATAAATTTCTTGTTAATCTAAGTGTAACGGTTGAATTTTATAAAATATCCCTCGTCAGTTTCACTGGTTTCTCATAAGAGGGGAAGAGAAGAAGGAGGAGATGAAAAGAGGCGTCTCAGGAAATTAGAAAAATGTCTGTTTTGTGGGGTTTCGGTCAAGCGAACCTTTGAAGACAGCGTTTTTGGAAAAGGGTGTCAATATTTGTTCACTCCTTCTCGGGGAAGTGAGTCTCCAGGGTAGAAAGATAAACAGCACACCTTTTCTTTTTACTCTCTCTCTCTCTCTCTCTCTCTCTCTCTCTCTCTCTCTCTCATTGACACACGCGCGTTGTATAATTTTATCTTGTACAATAAAAATAAAAGCTGACTCTCTCTCTCTCTCTCTCTCTCTCTCTTTTAAACTTACTTGCGGTTTTCTCTCTCTTTTTCACTCTCTCGCTCTCTCAATAACACATGCGCATTGCTTAATTTTATATTGTCCAATACAGATGGGAGTCGACTCTCTCTCTCTCTCTCTCTCTCTCTCTCTCCCTCGTTCTTTCACCGAGAACCTCCCCCTCGACGCTCCCAACTCGTCTCTTTGTCCCATTTCCCTTTCTGGGGCCAGAATAAACTTTGTTGTCCCGTAAAAAAAAAAAAAAAAAAAAAAACAGAGCGGGTCGTGTTTTGGTTAGCACAAGTTCTATTTCAATACCAGCTCTGAGTTTGAAGTTACTACAAAAGATCAGTAACTCCAAAACAGAAGGCCGAGGGCTTTGAGTACACGAGACAGTTGAAGAGGCAAGAAAAAGCAGCTAAAAAAAAGAAATATGTTACCAGAGTCGAAAAGAAAGAATGAATTCAAAGAGGAACACAAAGGGGTAGAAAGAGAGAGAGAGAGAGAGAGAGAGAGAGAGAGAGAGAGAGAGAGAGAGAAATCTAGGAAACGCAAACGGAAAGGGCAACAAACAGCTCAAAGAAATAACAGAGAAATGAAAAGAAAGTCTGCGAAGCAGGGGAAATTAAATCCTGTGCAAATATTTATTATAACTAAGAATTTTTTTCATTGGTAAGCTTTATTCCTCAGAAAAAGATTAAAAACTAAAAATTCCCTGAAAAATATAACTGTCAGGGAAATTTATATAACAAGTTGGTTGCCAAGAGAAAAACAGGAAGTAAACAAAATAGGCGAAAAAAACAATAATTAAAGAAAAAGTAACAAGCCTCTTGAAGCAGAAGCTACGAAATGGGTCGAGCGATGGCTTCCATCAAATAATGTTTAACAAGGGAGGAAGGATAAGTAAATAAGGAATAAACAGAAGGAATCAATAAAGACGATAAAAGCAGGATTAACAGTTAATGAAAGGAGAGAGGGTCGGTCTGGCCACTCCACGTGATTCTAGAAATCAAGTAAAACTGAAGTGTGCAAAGATAATTGCGTCTGTTTTCAAGTAGTTATTTGGACATACATAAAACTGTGCTGAAGTGTGGAATGGTAATAATGATAACAATTGACTAGGGGGCATAAATGCAAGGTTATAATATTGAACTTTATATTGTCAATATTAAAATCAAATATAAGACATATGGCTAATGGAAAACTGAATATTGATAATACTGCACACCCTTTACATACATACACACAATATATATATATATATATATATATATATATATATATATATATATATATATATATATATATATATATATATGTGTGTGTGTGTGTGTGCGCGTGTGGGCTGTCTATATATATAGACAGCCCACACGAGAAGAATAAGGCATTGAAGAAGACACTAAAAAGAAAGAAGATGAATGACCTGGGCTACGGAAAACCTGACTCTCTTATTCCTATATAAAATATCTACAATGTAAAAGCAGATTACTTATTCCTCTTTCCTCACGCATGGTGTAGACATTGATAAGATTTTATATATTCTTTAGGGAAAAGGTCAAACTTACTGCTTATGGCTGCAGAGAACAAGATCCCTGAATGTAAGCAGCTTTTGACGGCCGGAGGCCTTCAGCATAATGGGCTTCCACTCTTCTTAGCAGTCGGAGAGGAAATACAGAAAGGAAAAGCTTTTCGTTTTTGTGTTGCCTTCAGTTCTTTATGGAGAAGAAGAAAGCTTATTGGTGTTAGATAATGGGGAAAAATTACATGAATAAGGGCGATCAATATATTGGACCCGTAAAATGTAAAGTTGCGCAAATATTAAAATGGTAAGATAAAGTAGCAACGAAATTGACTCGATTTTCATTCGAATAAAAAGATGGATAATTTGGACTGTAAATCATCAAGTGTAGAGGAGTTTCTCGGAGTGAATCTATTCAGAGTAATGAAGACCAAGTACCTGCTTTGAACGAAAAAATACAGAATAACACGAAGGCATTCGATTTCTTTTTCGTATTTTTATTGTTTAGTGAATAGCAGACCCACTATTTCTTTCCTTTTATAGATCTCTATAAATATTTGAAATAGGCTAGCTGGGTGTTCCTTTTAAACAAACAGTTGGGAAAATAATAAAATACAAATGTTCAATAAAAAAAAAGTGATATGATAATTATACGTGAACTATGTGATATTGCATGAATAAGTCTCACTCATTAAAACTTTTCAGGTTCAAGTTGGATATTTTCTCAATATCTTGCTAACGCGTGTCAAAATACGACAGCACGGTAAACTGAAACGCTTAATTGCCTAAATGAACTCTTAATTGCCCAATCATCGTGAAGTTTATTGCATAGATCGAGGTGTGCCACGGAAGGCTCACGTAATCGACAAGATTGTTTTACACAGAGGCAGATGTGTGACGTAACACTGCCAAGGGAGATGGACACAGGCACTCGTTTCTTAAAAGAAGGAAAAGTACAAAGGTCAGAGGATGTTGTAAGAGGGAAAGAACTATTCACCTCAACCAACAGCAAATGGATACAAGGAAATTATTGACTTGTTTTCTAAGGTGGAAAGGGAAAGGAATATCAAAATCTTCCTGCAGAATTTCATGACCCTTGAAATTAGCTCATGCGCTAATATGCATTCATGCAAAACATATCGAGAGAACTTGGAACGGTGGAGTTGCAAAACCCTGTCAGTCCAAAGATATGATAAATAATTTAAAACAAATCACCTTAAATCCAGAACATTTTTAAAGTTGGACGAAATTTCACTCGTTTCTCCTCCTTGGCAGAGCAGTCTTAACAAAGGCTAGGACTTATTTGCCCTTTCCACACAAGCTGTGAGTTCAGGATATTCAGAGAAATGGTTTCCTTTAGTTATGTTCGATTACTGATATAGTTGGGCTCTTTTTGGAAGTGGGGGAGAGTGGCCAAGAAAGAATGCGTGACATAAACATACTGGAGGGACAGACAATGCGACAGTTAGAAACATTGTTTTAAATGAATATAAAAAAAACCAGACTAAAGGCCTTGTGGAAACTTGTATCTAGCGATTGCAGCATTCATCATTTAATTTAAAATATAGTGAACTAAGCTGTAATAAAAAATATTATGAAAATGCGAAAGTAACTTCTTGTCTGTAGAACTGAGGTAAAGTGAGGCTTATGCATCTCATTACTGAACGAAAGACAAATTTCAACTTTCACGTCACCAGAGGTTATGAAATCCGGTGGAGGTAGTGTATAGTCTGTCTATAATCTGATACCAATTTTATCAAACCCTTTGGATGTTATGCTAATTAAAGAAAGTAGTTCCAACGCTTGCTAGATTTTTCTAAACTTGTTAGATTGCCATTGGAATGATTGTATTATCATGTCAATAACGAACGCGACAGGGCAACAGAATATGGCACCATACTCACAGTCAGCGTGGACGGTCATTACCATAACATATTAAGACCTGTGGAAGCAAAGACCTTTCCAGGTCAGAAT
>NC_061100.1:95602041-95622041 GCF_015104395.2 Macrobrachium nipponense | reverse complement strand
TGTGCCAAGGTCTCGTTACCAGTAACGGGATGTCAAAGCCATGTTGTACAAAATGGAAAAATCCATCCATGACTTAACAGTGCTTTTCGACCATGATACAGAATACTAAAATATTTGACTTTTCCTTCTAACAGAATACGTTTGTCCGTAATGTTGTAGACCTTTAAATCGATAGCAGATATTAGATTTTCAACTAACTTTTTCATTTGAGTATCTGAAATGCATCCTGATAGTTGACCTATGTCCATTTATCCAGGTATGATTGTACTAACTGTCCCATTTATACTGACTGTCACTTTTATTCAGGTATTACTGAGGTGACTGTTCCTTTTATCCAGTTATTCCTGTGGCTATTGTCCCATTTACCCAGATGTTATTGTGATTACCGTCCCTTTTATCCAAGTATTACTCGTCTGACTTTCCCATTTATCCAGGTATTACTGTACTGACTGTCCCTTTTATTATAGCACTGGCTATCCCTTTTATCCAGACATTACTATAGTAACTGTCCCTTTTAGGCAGGTATTATGGTGGTGACTTTCCCATTTATTCTGTATAATTGTGCTGCCTGTCCCTTTTATCTAGATATTACTGTGGTTGTTCTAGGAGGTCCACAATAATAAAAAAATGTTGCGAGTTCGTGTATAATTAGTAAAGGGTTTTTAGATTATACACGAACTGGCAATATTTGTTATTATTGTGGACCTCTGAGAACATTATATACGCTCTCGCGATAGAGTTTATCCCAACTAATTACTGTGGTTATTGTCCATTTTATCCAGACATCACTGTTCTAGCTGTCCTTTTATTCAGGTATTACTGTGCTGACTCTCCCATTTATCTAGATATTACTTTGGCGGATGCCCATTTATCCAGGTATTACTGTGCTAACTCTCCCTTTTATCCAGTTGACATTATTGAGGTGACTGTTCCATTGATCCAGGTAATACTTCACTCTCTTTCCTTTTTATTCAAAGATTACTGCTCTGACTGTCCATTTGGTCAAGACAGTACTAGGGTGATTGTCCCATTCCCATTCCCCTTAACCGAGACACCCCCACTAAACCTAAGCACACCCCGACTAAACCCAGACACATCCCACACTAAACCTAAACTCAAATCTTGATAGAGAATTATTAATCACAGGAAAGAAAATTATTTTGTTGTAATATATTTCTATGATATCGCGTACATGAAAGGAGGAATAATAAACCTGTAGAGTTTATTTACCCCATAAGATACAAAGGGAAGGGGAAGGGGAGGGAGATATGGATTTGAAACCTACCCTATTACCTATGTTGATCAAATGGTGGCCATGTGCCAAATTTTTTCTAGATCGGCCTAGTGGTTGCCACATTAGTTACAAAGGGAAATGGGATGGGGAAGGGGATGTGGAAGGGGTACGAGTTTGAACCCTACCCCGTTATTTATGTTGCGTCAAGTCATGACCACGTGGAAAAATTGTCTAGATCGGTCTAATGGTTTGGATTTATATAGCGTGCAAACATACAAACTAACATGCAAAGTCTCATACAGTCACATGCAAACATACGAACATTCGTTTATATATATATATATATATATATATATATATATATATATATATATATATATATATATATATATATATATATATATATATATATTATATTTTATATATACATATATATATATATATATATATATATATATATATAATACATACACACACACACACACACACACATATATATATATATATATATATATATATATATATATATATATATATATATATATATATATATGAAAGTAAACACGAGCAGAGAACGACGGGAAACCAAACATCATTCATTGAGTAATTAAGAACGAAAGAGGAAGTGACAACGAAAAGTAGAAAACGGAAAATCAAGCCAGAGGAGTTTCATAATTACTTAGGGAAGCTATTGGAACGTGAGAGACAGGCACGTTTTACGTTAAAGGTCCTCAGAACCAGGAGATTTTACTTTAAAGGTTATTAGAAACGGGAAAATTTTCTGTATATTGCTAATGAAATCGAATTATTTTACAGAAAATCTTATCAGCAAAAGGGAAATATTATATTAGAAAGTACAAAAGCCAGTTAATGATATGAAAATGTGTTGTTAAAACTGTTTTCAAGCTCTCTATACATATGGGGAGAAATGCAAAGGAGAAGAGGAGCCCTCACCTCGTACCTGTTGGTATGAGGAAAGGGGTGAGAGTAATGCTAATGAGATTCTAGTTGAAAACTTTGGACGTTGATTAAGGACGTATTTTTTATGTTGTTTTGAAGTTTCTCTGTTAATCAGTCAACTGTTTCTATTTGTCTCGACAGTTACATAACAACTACTCACGCGTACGATATACATGGAAATGCAGTACCGTTAATAGTATTTGATATGGACAAATTAAGAAAAATAGTACAAATTCAGTCTTTCTTTAAGTGTTGTATTTAGGAAAACTATTTGGTATTGCTGACAAAATTTCCTCTTAGGAAGGGCACTTAATAGGCTTACACACATTTAGATACAAAAAGAGGTGTAATGCAAATGGTGCAGAGTATTTAGGTATTCTGTTTTGATAGAATTTTTCGATGCTAAGATCTAACCAGAAGTTGTGTAAACTGCATTACGGACAACTTATGAGCTGGATTACATCACTTGCATAAAACTATATTCCTGAATAAAGACATACAACGCAAGACTAAAATGCTGTTTGTCCAATGACTTAGAAAAATTTACGTTATCAACATCGAATGACAGTTTCAGAAATTATAATAAGGGCTTTGCATTAAGCCACATGTCACCGAAGCAATCGATAACTGTGTATTTTGTTTAAGTAATAACTTAAAAGTGAATCTATAAATTATCTATTTCATCCTGAAAGATTTTCTGCAAATAACAACCAAAATGTAGACTAGCCTGGCTGAAAAAGAAGATATCAAAATTATAATATCTCTGATCTACCTGGATAGGCACCACAATAACTGGGCCATCCATTAAAGAATATCAGACCCTGAACTGAACGAAAATATTTCTAGAAGGGGAGATACCCGAAGACGAACGCCAGGCTGTCAGACCAGTCTGGATCCTGAGTGACACCTCCAGACAAGAGACGACTCCGAGAGAGAAGTCCAGAAATAAGGAAATCATTTAGTTGGTCTTGAGTATAATCTAGGAAGGATAAAACTTAATTTTTTATCTTTTCAGATTAAAAAAAACACTTCAAGGGCGCTTTTAGTATTCGAGTCTGAAGCTTCGCACCCTCACCCCCAAGAAAAAAAAAATCCTTACAAATTTTTTGAGACGGTTAAGCGTTCGATGGATGACGACTTAGTGAACCAGAAAACATGAACCTTCAGCAAAAGGCAGAAACAGTATTTCAACATTCTTAATAAAACACAGAAAGATTCTAGCCTCTGATTTTATCATTTCAATTGGAAATCGGTTTACTTTCTCTCGCCATGACCAATACTGAGAAATATTATTTTGTCAGGTGGAGGTGTATCCATCATATATTATATTTATAATCATACCTCTCTCTCTCTCTCTCTCTCTCTCTCTCTCTCTCTCTCTCTCTCTCTCTCTCTCTCTCTCTCTCTCTCTCTCTCTCTCTCTCTCTCTCTCTCTGACTGTACTGTGCCCTAGACTGTGAGACATTTGCTGTTCGAAAGTCCCAGCTTGGGAATTTGATTGTAATATAGAGCAGTTATATATCTTTATGTAGGAAGTACACCTCCTCAACAATATTTAGATTATACATATAAAGTATGTGTGAGTATTGATAATATATAGGAACAAAAGCTAATGAATATATATCTGCCGTATTTGAATACCTTTCTACCAGAAAGGTAAAAGAAACAACTTCATTTGATGCAGAAAATGAACCAGAATTATGAGAAGATTCCCGATAACGTTAGCATTCTAAATTAGTCCCCTTATCATGATAGGTTTAAAATTCTTTGGTCAAGAAAAGCAGTAAGAATATAAACTTTATGAGTTCACTGTTGTAATTATGCGGTAAGAGATCTCTTACTAATTACCAACGGCTGATCGATTTCCAACAACAAAGGCGCTACCATCTTCCAGCGTCTTACTGCAAACACACTTTGTTGCAGCGGATCTAATTGATCGCATTCCCTTGAAAGTTGTAGTACGATTGTTGCAAGTCGGAGTCAAATGCAGACAGAAAGGAGTTGATAATGAATTACCCAATAAATTTAATATTAAGTATATTTTAAAAAAATTGCGAACGAAAATATCGCAAACATGGTGCAGAGGTGTCGTCTCTCTCTCTCTCTCTCTCTCTCTCTCTGAAGGATGGTAACGTTCGTTGCTATAGAATAAATATACGACCCCTTTAAAGGGATTGGATTGTGCTGATTCTTGAATTAAAGGAGACAGATTCTTGGAACAGTTATTCAAGTACGTATGTTTCAGTAATTGAATTCCTTAACATTAAAGAAACAAGCAGATTTATTACGCGATGCAACCTTCCACTAGAGGTAAAGTTTTTCAATGACGAATACGAATATCAGAATGTTAAATTGACGAGAGGAAATCATCCCTTATGCATACTCTAGTGGATCATCAATGATGGGAAGAAGCGAGAGATTTAGTCTGTTTAAAGAATAATTGTGGCCTTGACCCGCCAGCGTTCTTATAGGTCACCCGTTGGGAAGCGGCGAAGTTCAGCGAGAATACAGGAACACCCTGACCTTTGGACGACCTTTGGCTTTTCATCTTTAAAAAGGCATTTACAAACGAGATAGAGGTCGAAGGTACGAGAAAACGACCTGGAACTGCCGTCATTAAATCTTCTATTAACCGGAGAGACAAGAACGGCCGAGTGTAAGCACCGGTCTTTTATGCTTCCTCCGGGGCTTCCCGAAAATAATGGCTTTTATTTGTACAGTAATGGATTCGTTTTGAACGTAAGGGAGAAATGTGGACCATCCGCAGAAGTAAAAGGGCTCTGCACACTGCAATATACAGTCTATAACTAGCAAACATAACGCTCCCTAACGTGGAGAAGGTTCGCAACGTTAAATTATCCTGGAGTGAGCGCGCTAAAGGCAGCCCGGGTTAATAACACGAAGTCTGCATTTCCGTAAAAGTATTCTGAAATGCAGCAGAAGGAATCTCCAGAGCCGTTGCTATTTTTTGAAGTATCATAGAATGCTTTTTCGGGCATCTTTCCCTCTTCCACTTAAGTGGTCTCGGGCACTAAAACTCTCGCAAGTGGCTCCGCGGCCTTGTTTTCCCGTCTCCCGTTGCAGATCCACAGCCACCAAGAAAATTCTTTCCCTCTCCTTCGTTTTAGTGACATTTACTCCAACGATTTATAAACCTCGCGCTCTCCGTTGGCCAGTATTGCTCTCCAGTGTTTATCTGCAATAATGTCGTTGGGTTTTCTGGAACATAAAACGTAAATAATCATAGGTGAGGCCTACATTTCACTTATAATATTTCTTAGATGTGAGAGCCTTGTGCGTTTGGATATATACGTAGGGCACATTTACCTACACACAAACGCATAAACACACACACACGCACACACATGCATATATATATATATATATATATAATAATAGATATATATATACATATATATATATATATCTATATAAATTATGAGATACGATTTGTATTCTTGAAATATCTTTTTTTCTGATTAAGACGATACGATGAGCCGTGACATTCTTGAAATGTGGAGGTCATCAGTTTGGCTCTCCGTGGAAACAGTGGTCCTAAAGTGACAAGCTCAGCTCAGCTTCGGAAATACTGACGCAACTTCTTTGGGAGGCGCGATGTCGAAAGTTGCTGCCTAAGCAGAATAGACCACGTCCTGTGTCTGTGCGTGAGTGGAAGCAGATATGCATTCTGAATCTGGTTTTGTGCATATTCTTGGGCCTGATTATGATCTGTACATTACGTCATGAACTTATGACGAAACTATGAGGACATTTATTTGGAAATGTCTTGTGAGTGAATTCGTGCTTGCGTATGTGCCAGCTATTTCCCTACATAATGAGAGATTAAGTTAGCCAAGATGGAGAACGATACGAAGTCGGCAAAGAGTCAAGATGGCTCCTTTGATTGTATATCTTATTAAGTGCGATTAGTGATGCATGGGTAAGCATACTTATTTTTTCAGCCAAAAGTGTGGCTTGACTTCGTATTTTGATATTTGTTTAAAAGATGTCCTATTCCATTTGACCTTTGATTTATGTCATTTTAAATTATTTTCTTTTGCTTATGTGCATGTATTTTCCTATCTTTTCTAGAAATGGGAACTTAACTGATATTGCGTTGTATTACTTATAAGACTGTGCTATGACTTTTCTAGTTTTATGACTAAACTAATGTTGGTTATTGTAGAGAAAGGGGTGGACAGGTTTAGTCCAATCCCCAGGGTTATCTGAGTTATTTGGTTTTGAATTTAACTTTTCAGTTAATCATTTTGTTAAAGAACTTGATTTATTTAGTTAATGCTTTGCTCTTAAATAAATGTGTTTTTGTAGTTCACGAGTTTGATTTAATTGCCTTAGGTGATTGGGAGAGAGAGAGAGAGAGAAAACGGATGTCACCTTCTGTGCCTTTACTGCTCTGAGGCTATGCTACCAAAAATGCCTGGATCAGGTAAGCTTACTTCCTTCCTCCTCTTTGAGGAAGGGGGTAGCATATATATATATAATATAATATATATATATTATTATATATATTACTATATATATTATATATATATGGTATATATTATATATATATAATTATATTATAGAGATTATATTATATATAAATATTTAGATGTATCTATATATAATATATATTATATATATATACATATATATAGATAGTATCATATATATATATATGTATATATATATATATATATATATATAGATATATATATATATATATGTATATACTATATATATATATATACTATATATATATATATAGATATATATATATATATATATATATATATATATATATAATATATATATATATATACACATATATATATACGGTGTAACACGAGTTTATGCAAATATTTCAAGATATTAAAGAAAAGGTCATTCTGAGGAGAAAAGGTTCTAAAAGCATATGCATTTTAAGGGTTCGTTTATCGGTGAGGTGAAATTTTAAAGTAACCATTACCATGAAATGGCCAAGTAAGATGACAAGCACGGATGTCATAGTACACACGTCTGCGGGGAGGGATACAGCTGATCATTTCACTTGTTACTCTCAACAGCCTTGCTTTTCCACCAAGAGTGTGTTTGGTTGACAAGTGTCAGATTCCTCATTCATTTTGTGAACAAGAAACTGGAGGCAATGCCTTACCGTTCCAGTAATGTGGAGTATGCAGGTATGATGTTTATTTATGGGTATTGCAACAATGAAATCCACTGTTATAAAAAAAAAGGAAATTAGCGATTAGACCGATGTGAATAAAATACTTCCAAATAAAATGTATTCTTTACATATCGAACAAAGGAGAAAATGCAAATAGCATCGACATCTTCTCCCTCTCCGTCAATGGTATTCACTGGAATCCGATAAGGGAAAGAAAAGCAAGCCGAATGGAATCTCCCCTCCATCAATTATAGGCCTATTCATTTAACACCGATCAAAGATTTAAAATGTATTTTCGAAAATCTCTCGTTCTCCATCAAAAGTAAGAGTATAAATCATACATCGCTCGAGGGGAAAAACACACTTCAGAAAATGTTTTAGTCTCTGTCAGACTAAAAAGAATGGAAACATTATGGAAAATTCACTTTCTCCAGTCTTTCCTGAAAAAGGTAATACGTATATTCATGCAGTAATCGAAAGAGGTAAAAAAGATGACGTTGTTCAAAGTGCAGTAACCTTCCTACCTGCATCCCCTCGCCATCATGTCATCATCACTCATTCATCATAGGCCTAGACCTGACTCCTGATTCAACAATTCCATGACATTTACACTAATTTCGTGATACACAAAGCTAATTATTAAAATTAGATTACAGTGAAGTCTGTCAACAGGTAATTTACTAATTGAAGGGACTGTAATGTTATATTTTTCAAAAGCCTGCGAGAAATAACTCATAACTAAAAGACTAGCCATCTAGTCGCATAATGCACTTCATCAACCCTCCTCCCCAGCCCCCTCCCTGGGCCCTGGCTACTCTGACATCATGCACGCCATTTTGGCCGAGAGCAGCCTCAAGGAAAACCGGTTATTTCAAAAATTCGCCTCACCAATAACGAAGCCTTAAAATGCATTTGCCTATAGTACATTTTCTCCTCAGTATGACCTTTTCTTTCATTTCTTGAAATATTTGCATAAACTCGTGTTACACCCTACAAATGCATTAAGCTACAAATGTCCTTTAATATCTAATTCACTCAACCTCGGAATTAACATATTTCCATATATGTTAACCGAGGGGGAATCTTTTAGTCGATAAGAAATTCATCGGCTCATAGGCGCGAACCACAGAACCAAGAATACAGGACGCACAGTGATGGCCGTGTGGTTTAGAGCGCTTCACTGTACGCCTGAATTCTTGGTTCTGTAGTTCGCGCCTATGAGCCGACGAATTACTCATCGATTGAAAAATTCCCCTTCGGTTAACATATATGAAAATATATTAATTCCGAGTTAGAGTGAATTAAATATGAAAGATTTGTGGCTTAATGCGTATATATGAACCACGGTGATAAGACATATATATATATATATATATATATATATATATATATATATATATATATATATATATAATCGTAATCCACTTTTTCTCCTTCGAGAGGACGGCATCAGAATATATTAACCCTCCGGTCCTTGGCATATATTTTCTGATAAGGGCACTAGAGACAGTCAACAAATGTGAAAGTTTCAGCATTGTTTTATGGTAAGCTACCTGTCAGCACTGCGTGTATCAAGAAAAATTTACCGAGTATACGAGCAGCCATGACGAATATCGTGAATTAAAGTTAAGAATAAGTTGATCTAAATAAACAATGTTGCAAACAGTAGCAATTATGTTAACTCAGAAGATCGGTGGGTATAATTCACAAATGAAATTGGAAGCACCTCCAAGTCTCGAACACCAGGCATCTTATTCAGTATTATGGTCATCAAAGACGCAACTAGTTTTCACTGGCCATGATTCGAACCTGGGTTTATTCACTTGGTGAGTGAGGGTGCTATCATTTATGTACATTTATATATCATGTAAAATTCTGTCCAAAAGTCCTTGATTTCAACTCTCTGAACAATATGACATTTTGAAATGTCTCGTTACCTTTAATTCATACATCCATAAGTTGTTCTCTCAGGGAAGCTACGCTGCAAATTAATAATGTCAACTAGAATCAGCATCCAATAATTATTTTATATTCACCAATACATTCTACATTTATACATTTTGTTTCGTTTTAGCATCAGCATTTATATACTGCATATTTTCTGAAACTCCTGCCCTTTCATTGTTCTCAGGATTCATTAGGGAGCTTTTTGCTGATGTCAATACCCTCCCTCACGAATGTATGTTTTTGTCGTATGCCGGAACTGCATCTACGGAAATTAAAATACATTTTTAATAAGTCATTATTTGTACTTAAAGAAGATGAACACTTGAGGACAGTGAAGTGACTCTTTTCATACGGTAATATATTTTTCCTGAATACTTGCATTTTTCACAACGGACGTATACTAAGAACTGGCATATAATTATTTGTGTGTGTGTGTGTGAGAGAGAGAGAGAGAGAGAGAGAGAGAGAGAGAGAGAGAGAGAGAGAGAGAGAGGAAAAAAGAAGAAGTTATCAGCAATACGCTGCGACAACTTTTGGGAAGATAAACCCAAGTAATACGAGTATAAGACAAAGTTTTGCGACGAAAGACGAAATTTTCCTTCCATCATTTCCTTTGCTCTTTCCTCCTTGGAAATCCCAGAGCGTGCGAGGAGGAGCCTACTTCATTTAAATGTAAGTTAGCGATGATTTTTCCTCCGCGAACAAAACCCAGCTTTCATTTATGATTCACTCTTGAGCAGAGACTAAATCTCTGGGAAGTTCGTCCCGGTGCCTTTGTAATTAAAATGTAATCTCGCTGCTTAAGATGGTTTAGGTTGGTTCTCAAGTCATTTTCTTCATGGTATACAATAACCAGTGCTTGCAGAAGGTAAAAATGGAATATCAATATTATTCAGATGCCTACATGAAATGAAGTTTGTCAAACAAAGGATCAACATGTTGGAAACCGCTAGACATTTTTTTTCTTTGGGGAATATGGTTAGTTTCAAATCAGATGAAAAACTTGGTTTTTTGGCCTTCTCCTCGTCTTCTTTTGTGTTCCAAATCTGAGAAAAAGAGATAAGTGAAATGCGAAGAATATAGGCTTCCCGCATTGTAAAATATTCTATTTAGTCCATGTAATTGCCAGATGAGTTTCTGACAATACACGTAATCTATACATAAAAAATGGCTGTATGCATGTATGTATGTGTGTGCATTTGTGTGTGTGTGTGTGTGTATGTGTGTGTTCCAGCACAACTCTGAAAGGCATTGAGCAAATTCAACCAAACTTGGTATACATATGACTTACTATATGGAAAAGAAAGCTGTGGGGGTAAGACATCACTGGCACCAAAGGGGTCGGGTTTGGGAAAGAGTGACATGTAAAAATAACCGAAAACGTTAAATAATAGTGTCTAGTCCATCATTTTTGAGGTAGCTAAGATCAATAGTGACACTCCCGATGCTCTTTAAGTTCAAGTTCAGCCCCAATAGAAATATGGGGGCGAGAAGGCATGAAATATTAAATGTAAAAAATGCTGATCAATGTAACTGAAGCAACTATCTTAACAGGAGAGAGAGAGAGAGAGAGAGAGAGAGAGAGAGAAGAGTGAGTGTTAGGGAGGAGAAAGAGGGAATGAGTTAGGGAGACTCGGCAAAAGAGAGAGTTTATTGGTTGGCGTTCAGAGTTTTCATGGGCAGCGCCGGGTTGGTCAGCTATGGCAAAGTCCACCTAGCTTTGCACCTAAGCCTACTCACTGCTCACCAGTGATCGGATAGCTCTTGAGCGTTGAATGACATCACACAGTTAACAGTTCAAATGATTACCAGTATGAGTTTGACTCCTTTTGGTAATATTGAGTTTCGTTGTGAAGGGCAACCGACCCCTTAATGTAGGGATAACAGTGGGAAAGAGGAAGAGTTGCGAAATGTGCAGTTGATATCTTCGATAAAATATATATTAAGTCATATATATTATTATGAAAATCTTGTGTCATTTTGTCTATGCATCTTTTTTTTATCATGTGCAGCCTAGATAAACACACATCTTGCTTTTTTTTAATTGGTTTTGGCCTACATAAGCGATCCAGCAGGGACCAAATTAACTGATATGAAGCATAGTAGAGCGGCAGCCTGGACCATTGAGATGCAACGAACGAGATACTGACTGTAACTCCTACTGGTATTTAGGAGCAGACTTGTAAACTGTGAAACAGACCGTCTGCAGAAAATACTTATATGGATGCCTTACTTAACAAGCACCACTAATTGCTTGTTAGATTTTGGGTCTAGATCCAGTATATGAGATACCAGATGAAAGTAATATATAATACATCTGCAGACTCTCTTGATTACAGAAAGACCAGTGACAGACATTCTGGAAGGTGGGTTCCCCTGACAGACACACTCAAAAGAGGGTGTTAATTAGATCTAGATCCAACTTAGGAGATATCAAGTAAAATTTACACTGCAATAGCACTGCACATCCTAGAGTACTGCGGTGGTAATGACAAACATTTTAGTGGGTGGTTACCCCTGACAGACACCCCACAACGAGTGGGGAGGGGGAGACAGGATCAGCATCCAACATTGGAGATACCAAATGAAATTTATAGCACAATAGCACTGCACATCCTTGAGTACTGTGGTGGTAATGACAGACATTTTACTGGGTGGTTACCCCCTGACAGACACCCCACAAGATTGGGGAGGGGAAGGGGAGACATGATCTGCATCCTATATTGGAGATACCAAGTAAAATTTGTAATACAATAGCACTGCATATCCTAAAATGCTGTGATGGTAAGGCCAGAGATTTTAATGAATGGTTTCTCCCCTGACAGACACCCCACAACGAGTGGGGAGAGGGAAGGAAGGTTCCCCCTGACAGACACACTAAAAAGGGGGGATTAATTTAATCTAGATCCACTTAGGAGATACCAAGTAAAATTTTTATATAACAGCACTGCACTCCTAGAATACTGTGGAGGTAATGACAGACATTTTAGTGGGTGGTTACCCCCTGACAGACACCCCACAACGAGTGGGGAGAGGGAGAGGGAGACAGGATCTGCATCCAACATTGGAGATACCAAGTAAAATGTACACTACAATGTCTGTCATTACCACCGTAGTACTCTAGGATATGCAGTGCTAATGAAGTACTAATTTTACTTGGTATCTCCGATGCTGGATGCAGATCCTGTCTCCCCTTCCCCACTCGTTGCGGGCTGTCTGTCAGGGGGTAACCACCACCCAAAATGTCTGTCATTACCACCACAATACTCTAGGATGTGCAGTGCTGTTATAGTGAAAATTTTACTTGGTATCTCCTAAGTTGGATCTAGATTAAATTAATCCCCCCTTTTTAGTGTGTCTGTCAGGGGGAACCTACCCTCCAGAATGTCTGTCACTGGTTATTCTATAATCAGGAGAGTCTGCAGATATATTATATATTACTTTCATCTGGTATCTTATATACTGGATGTAGACCCAAAATCTAACAAGCAAATAGTGGTGCTTTTTAAGTAAGCCACCCACTTATTTTCGACAGACGGTCAGTTTCACAGTTTACAAATCTACTCCTGAATACCAGTAGGGGTTACAGTCGGCATCTCGTTCGTTGCATCTCATGGTCCGGGCTGCGGGACTATAACTATATGCAGCCAGTTACGCTATTAAGGTATTCATTCATCATAATCCTGCATGTAAAATGTAAATATCATTGAAAAAATAGGTCTACACGCCAATTTCTTATATTTTGAGGCAGTGACAAGGCATGGACCTATACGTCAATTTCCTATATTTTGAGGCAATAACTGGGCATAGTTCTACTCGTCATTTGTTTTTCAGGCAATGACAGGCATAGCCCTACAAGTCAAATTCTTATATTTTGAGGCAATGACTGGGCATAGTTTTACACGTCAAATTCTTATATTTTGAGGCTACTAAAGGCCATAGAACTACACGTCAAATTTTTATATTTTGAGGCTACGAAAGGACATAGAACTACACGTCAAATTTTTATATTTTGAGGCTACGAAAGGACATAAAACTACACGTCAAATTCTTATATTTTGAGGCAATGACAGGGCATAGACGTACACGTAATTTCTTATATTTTGAGTGAGTGACAAGGTATAGGCCTACACGTCAATTTCTTATATTCTGAGGCAATGACTGGGCATAGTTCTACACGTCAGATTTTTATATTTTGAGGCATAGTTCTACACGTCAATTTCCTATATTTTGAGACAATGATGTGGCATAGGCCTACCCGTCAATTTCTTATATTTTGAGACAATGACAGGGCATAGGCCTACACGTCAATTTCTTATTACAAATAGTTTTCTACCCGTATCTTTTGGAAGAAGAGTAGCTTTTGATTAGAATATTAGTTTCAACTCCGCGATATATAATGCATATGCCTAAAGTGGAGTGTACACGTATAAGCAAGTGCACATACGTACATATACTACATGCGTTGATGGCCATAGTAATTGCAACTCCACTTATACCAGAGTATAAAAGTAACACTTGTGGGCACGGAGCCAATGGCATACACAGATCAAATTGTGGGCACGTAACCAATGGCATACACAGATCAACCACAGGACTGTCTCAGCCGTACGCACAACTATCAAACTGCTCTCAGTGAGCTATATTGGAAATATATTTACAAAAGGGATAACAAATTATATTACTGTGATGACTAAATATAAGGCTGCTGTAGCATTTCTATGAAAATAAAGTTTATGGCAGAAAGGCATCATAAGATACTTAGCGAAATACGAAAAAATAAATGATAACTGAAAACGTTATGTACAACATGATCCAAACCGGTCTACGAGCAGCCCATGAAACACTGGATTTTGAGGGCATTCTTGTAGATTACCCTGTTGGACAAAAGGATATATATATGAGTCAATGCATTCTCTCTCTCTCTCTCTCTCTCTCTCTCTCTCTCTCTCTCTCTCTAAGTTGTTAGAAGAATATTCGAGCGTAAACTATTTTCATAAAGATCTCGATTACTTTTCATTACTAAATTTTAGTGAACAAGAGTAGACAGATTATTCTTTACGCCAGTATTTTATGAATAAGTCTGTGTTTATCCTGCAATATTAGGTTACCATATGAGAAATTTTCGAAGTCACTACAAGCACCATAACAGCAGCAACAAAAGCAAGAATGATCACATCAAGAACCACAATAAAACGGATAGATATACGATAGGCCTATAATCCAAGCGTCATAAGCTGCGTAAACCGACAAACAGCCATAGGACATTATGGGTCTACGTCATTTATATTGATCCTGTTATTCCGAAAGGAGGTAATGTCCGTGAGAAAAATTTTCAGCAAATCATATATCCAATATGACTCGTATAGCCTATCATACTGTAACTGTAAGTTAAACCTAGGCATATTCTGGTTTTATGCAGTCACTGCTTGTCATCCTTTTGAATGTGTTATAAACCGCAATAAAACTGATTTTATGAACGCTAAAACTTAGTAAAATTTCCCGAAATCAACATGAAATATCAGTCTGCATAGCTCTGAGAAAGTCTTTTTGTTTGAATTTAGAATAGTGAACACGCTTGACAATATCAGACGGTAATTACCATAGTCCAGTGATTCAAGTATACCGATTCGAACGCAGACGTTCCCTGTGCCACATCCGTATTCAGGTGAACCTCATTTACGAAACACAACATTGCAGCGTTACGAAACACTCCTGACTTCACTCATTTTTTCCTTTTTGTCTTCAGGGAGATGTGTATCATTAGTTTATTTCAGCGGATAACATAACGTTTCCTTTTGATAATCAGCAGGTCGTATTTTAGTTCGGTAAAACAACGATAGCAAAGTAAATGAAGATAAAAAGAACCATAGATGATTGCCAACCAATCATCTTCAAGGAATGGTCGTGGTAATCAGTGGGCGGGTCTTAGCTGCAAAGCTAGATGAACTTTGCTATAGTATAATACCAGATTACTGTCAAAGCCATTGTGTAGAGTCATCATCATAATTCAAGAGCAATTTAAAACGCAGAAATATTACAGCAAATTCTACTATGGCGGGATCCCAAGTCCTTCCTTTAATGTAGTTTAAATCTTATTTTCACCATATTAATACAAATTTGTTTAATTATAAAAGTCCTTTTTTTTCATTTCTTTTTCGTATACTTATTATTTATTGCAGGTAATCAAATTCCATAACAAAGTTTAATTGTAATAAATAGTTTTACCACTTGAAAAGCATAAAATTTCTCTACTTTTTTTTTTTACTAGGCAGTATTCGGGAAGCCGAGGTCCGCGTGTACTCTACCTAACATTTCGCTGGAACAATTTACATGCGAGAGTTTGCATTGCTTTCTTTCTCCGTTGGAATTGTTTTAGTAATTTAATTTAACCGAAAAAGAAAAAAACAAAAAGCGCTATGGAGCAG
Organism: Macrobrachium nipponense; assembly: GCF_015104395.2. Classification (NCBI taxonomy): domain Eukaryota; kingdom Metazoa; phylum Arthropoda; class Malacostraca; order Decapoda; family Palaemonidae; genus Macrobrachium; species Macrobrachium nipponense. The sequence goes on along the minus strand of NC_061100.1, from coordinate 95,606,305 downwards.
CGCGGGAATTTTGCGCCATATGAAAATCGCTGGAATTTTCATTGTCTGGAGCCAAATCTTTGTACATCAGTATTTTTCTAATAAAAGTTTGCGATTCCCATTATGCCTTTTGTATGAACTTATCAGCATTTATTATAAATAAATGATGTATTTTTTGTTGTCCTATTCGATATTTTCTAAATACTTCTCTACAGAATCTCTGCCCTGAAGCCATTACCTAATTTCATTTTACGAGCAAGGAAGACTTTTCGAAAAATCTTTTCATCTCGTCCTTTTATAATACAATAATGCATTAAAATGCAATGACCCATCGACGCGTTTATATTCATATGGTTTAGGAGAGTCTGGACTGAAATTGTGAGAGAGACGAGAGAGGAAATTTGACTAAACCAAGACCCGGGAATTTCTGTGAGAATCCACAAAGAGACGGAAGGGAAAAAGAAACTCGAAATAGAAAGTTTATGTATTGGAGGAAGTCAAGCATTCATGAACTCATTCGAAATTGAATGTGGAAAGACAAATCAACTAAGCCCTCAATATTTTACGACATTATAAAGAATTTAATGAAAAGACAAAAAAATATATAATTGACCTAGAAATGTGATGAAAATCACATGAAGAATATTCCATTCTTAATACACGCAAACGAAATAATCACTTGCATTAGATTGAAAAATGAGTTTTAAGAACTAGGTATTTCTTATATAATGAAATTTCTTAGCCCGTACCAAAAGACTGTGCCTTTAAGATTTCTTTAAGTTCTAAAATTAAACTATTTCAAAATCAGCCTTCAGATTAACAGGCTAAGTTATTGGCATCCTCGCAGAATTCAGGAAAGACAGAAAGCCCAGACTAACGAAAGGTTAAAAACTGAATCATAAGATGGCTACCGAAGCAGGTGAACTTACCCGAAACAGGGACGACGCACAGAAGAGTTAAGCTCAAGAAGATGACCTCAAAGCGCCACGGTTTGAAAGCCCATCTGGCAGACACGAAGCCTGAACGATGACCTGAAGTCCCCTGGGAGTTTCGGAGGTGAAGTTTTTCCTCACTTCGTAATGGAAGAGACTGGCGGCAATCCTGAGAGGTAGCGGAAGAAACTTTCTTTGCCGATGTCACCTCAGCCAGTGAAGGTGTGAAAAGTGGTGTTGTTTGTTTCCCTGATGGATAAGTCTCCTCCCTCCGGTTGCCTTCAGCTGCAGGGAATGCTCCCCCTCCTCCTCCTCCTCCTGCCGAAATGCCTTCAAAATCTTGGTCCTTTTCCAGAGAAGTGGGTATTCGACCGTCACCAACTTCAAAGGTCGACTCACTACGAGCTACTTCTATTTTGACATCTAATTTACCCTCACAAAAACGCAGAGTTCCTTCAAAGGGTTTGGTTCTCGTGCTGGCTGCCCTTTGCCAGCCGCAAGATACGACACTCTCTCCTTTCTCGTCACTTAATCGGTCATCATTTTTCTCGTTCACCGAGTCCGTGAAAGCGGCATCATCTCCTGAGGGGTCTGATGCAGAGGATGCCCAGCGACATCGCCTGTTGGTCTTTGACCGGAAGGTCAGAACACGCGTGGTGTAAGGCATGCTATTCCTCGTCTCCATATTCTGGGCCAGCTGCACTTTTTATTTCTTTTCGCTGTTGCCCTCCTGGGCACCACTATATTGCACAACTTCTAAAGCATAAAACCCAATTTCAGTTTTGTTACTCACACAGTTTCATCATTTCGCAGTCAGTTATTTTCCTGTATTTTCTGTGTTCACAGTTTACAACTTGAGGTTTCTTTCCTTGGACTCTGCAATCTCCAGATTGTCCTCTCCTGAAATAGAGAGAAATGTTTGAAATTAATTTCTTTAGGCCTTACATGTACCAAAACATATTTAAGTAAAATCAGATTGTAAGATATTATAACAGAAGAAGAAAAGATAATTATACTGAATCTTCATCGGTATGGTTCTTACTCTAAGAAAATCAGATGAGGTGTTTTCACGTGGTAAAAAAAAAATTAATACCGCTTTTTACCTGTGCAGTACAAACTTGAAAGAAAAAGAAATTTTAGCTACCTACGTATATTAATTAGTATATACCCAAAATTAGATCTAATAACAATGAAACTGAACTTATATGTCTCCATAGAAGTACTAGAAAAGAATAAAATGGTAATTATATTTATACAGGATACTAGAATCATTATTCAAAAATCTGAAAAGATTGCTAATCATTTTCCACTAACTTCATTAAGTGTCCATTTACTGCATCCCTTTTGGTAAAAGAGCCTTATATTATACGCGTAAGAACCAAAAAAAAAGATGTTTAATAAGGAAGAAAATATTGGATGGATGGATTTTTCTTGCGGTGAGATCGTAGCTGTAGAGGTTACGAATGACACTAAACTAATCATTCTATTATGAACTAATATGATAAGAAAATATACAATACAGATATAGAAGAAGATATGTCATCTTCATCCTGAAAAGAATTTAAATAATATTCTTTAAAACTGTGTTCTGGATTGAAAAAAAATAAATTAAAAAAAAGGCCTCCCTTGCTAATCGATGAAACTGCAGTCCTTAAATGTATAGAAATCAGTGGCACAAGAAAATCAATGCTAACGGGCCAGTTGCTCCCACTTTTTAAGAAACTGTGCCAGTGCAGTCTGTATTCACTCCTCAGTCCGCAAATGGCAGCCTATATATCGGTCTTTCCCGTCCTATAGATTTCTATGAATATGAGGAATTTGTGATTTGTTTCATTTTATGACTTTCTATGCCATACAAAAGTTCCTTGTATTTGCAAGATGAAAGTCGGTAGAAACCCAGCAAACTCGTGTATATATGGGTAAAAATGTTCTGTTACAACAGAATTCCATCTAATAAATGCCAAAATATAGAAAGTAAGAACTGTATTTCAGAGACTGTTGTCTCTCTCCTTTACTAGGTCATCCCCTCTTTAATCTTCTTTAATCCTCTTAAGCGTTGGTTGAATGAAGATTTGATCTATGATATCTGAATCCCAGGCACCCTTTGAGATGTTCATTACCAGTCATTGTTTAATCAAGGCTTACTCTATCATCTGGCTTTTGTACCGACATTTGCTGCTATAAATTATGTTACAAATTCCAGTTTATTTATATGGTTAAAAATGGTTGAGCTCTGTTGTCCATACCTAGCTGACAGTTTATGTTGCATTAATCTCTGGGGAAGCGATTTTCCTGTTAAATCGAAGTACGATTGGTCATAGTCCAGGCATAGGAGTTCGTACAATCCTGTATCTTTGGGGATTGTCTTTTGTTAGACGTTAATGAGGGATTTGGCTAGGGTATTTGGTAGGTAAGGGCAAAATGGTTTGAATTTCCGAGAATCTGGGTCATCATCTTAATCCTGTCCAAATGTAGGATTTTTATCTTATTTTCCAGAAAATCTGGCAAACAAATTAGTAAGGCTCTTAAGAAGAGATTACTGGCTATGCCTATCTTGATAGAAATGCCATGGTAACTAAAGTAGTGAATGTATGAAAGTGAGTATGTTGGCTTTCTGTACATGGTAAATTTGTAATATGTCGTATGTCTAATTATTAAAACATTAAGAAAAAGAATTATGTCGTCTGTTTCCCATTCAGCTTTAAATTTGATGCTAGGCACTAATGCGTTCAATTTTGAAAGGAATTCGTTGAAATTGCCCCACCTGTTATCTCAAAATGTTAGAATATCATCTACACATATCATCCACAGCATATATATATATATATATATATATATATATATATATATATAATATATATATATATATATATATATATATATGATATCCTATATATATATATATATATATATATATATATATAATACTATATATATATATATATATATATATATATATATGCTGTGGATGATGATGTGTAGATGATATTCTAACATTTTGAGATAACAGGTGGGGCAATTTCAACGAATTCCTTTCAAAATTGAACGCATTAGTGCCCAGCATCAAATTTAAAGCTGAATGGGAAACAGACGACATAATTCTTTTTCTTAATGTTTTAATAATTAGACATACGATAATTTTGAGGTGGCTGGTACATACCTCGAACGGAACAAAAGTCGATAGGTTGATGAAAGCGGCAGATAATTCAGAAGTCTAGAGAAGGAGCGAAGAGGTCTAGAAGTTATAACTAGGAGGTGTGGCAGGTACACTGGAACAAAAGTTCCATAATTACCAGGAAACATGGCTGTTTTATATATATATATATATATATATATATATATATATATATATA